>NW_016803808.1:6077181-6089232 GCF_001698545.2 Rhinopithecus bieti | reverse complement strand
TTTGAGATGGAGTCTTGCTCTGTCGCCCAGGCTGGAGTGCATTGGCACGATCTCGGCTCACTGCAAGCTCCGCCTCCTGGGTTCACGCCATTCTCCTGCCTCAGTCTCCTGAGTAGCTGGGACTACAGGTGCCCGCCACCATGCACGGCTAATTTTTTGTATTTTTAGTAGAGATGGGGTTTCACTGTATTAGCCAGGATTGTCTCGATCTCCTGACCTCGTGATCTGCCCGCCTCGGCCTCCCAAAGTGCTGGGATTACAGGCGTGAGCCACCGCGCCCGGCCTGTAACTTCTATTTTTAAAGGAGCTAATCCAAATTTATATTTGACTGTGAGTTTTACAGTTCTATCTAGATCTGCCGAAGATAGATCTGTTAGCTTCTGGGGTCCTGTTTTAAGGTCTTAGATGTTCTTGTCTTGTGTTATTTTGACCTCGGTGATGGGGCAGTGTACTTTAGGATATTAGCACAGATTAAGAAAAGATAAGTATTTGAGGCCATGGATAGCCTAATTACCCTGATTTGATCCCATTGATCATTATACATTTTATATAGGTACCCCAAACATATGTACAACTAAAATGTATAAATAAAAATACAAACAATGATGGAGTTTATGTTTCCAGCAGCCTAAGGGGGCATAACAAAGCTCAGTTTCAGTATTGATTTTTCTATTTGGTGACCAAAATACTAGCAGTAATTTCATCTGCTATGAAAGAGGTAGAATGTAGTCAAATTTTGTGACAGAATGACCCATGGACACATAAAACATTTTATTTTACTTCAGTTAACTTGAATAGGATGGAAAGGTCAACATGCTTATTCCTATGTATGACATAAATATGCAGCATTATTTTAAAAAATGGACATTTCACAACAAAAGATTAAGCAGCGTTTAACTAAACATAAATAAAAATCATCTTGCATTTTAAAGGATAAGAAGCATCTGTATCAGGTTTTTTTGTTTTGTTTTGTGTTTGTTTTTTCTTTTTTTTTGAGACCGAGTTTCACTCTTGTTGCCCGGGCTGGAGTGCAGTGGCACGATCTCGGCTCATCGCAACGTCTGCCTCCCGGGTTCCAGTGATTCTCCCACTTCAGCCTTCTTGAGTAGCTGGGATTACAGGCATGCGCCACCACGCCTGGCTAATTTTGTATTTTTAGTAGAGACGGACTTTCCCCATGTTGGTCAGGCTGGCTTTGGACTCCCGACCTCAGATGATCCGCCTGTCTCGATCTCCCAAAGTGCTGGGGATTATAGGCATGAGCCACCGTGCCCGGCTGCACCTTTATCAGTTTTAAAGTAAAGACATCAGTGGATATACTGATCTGGAATGTCTGAAATAAAGTTTTATAGTGTGAATTTTAAATTGAAGTTTTATATGCCATATTATCTTTGCTTCCCTAAATGTCTGGATGATATCTATTTATTTCTGAAGATTTTCCTCAGACATCCAACGTTTGTCTTCACTGGGTAGCTACGATACTCCTGCAGTTATCCCATCTCTCTCATGGATCATCAATTTATTTTTCTGTATAGGATCTTTCCTAACAGTTTATACACACATGTAAATATATTCCTTAGTTGACTTCAGATGCACATTTTTTTTACTTGTTTGTATGGAACAATAATGAATAAAGTGCTTCTAAATATCCTCATTTTCTAATGTCTAAAGTTCTCCACCTGGGTCCCCACGACTATACAGCTGTTGTTCACAGCATTGTTATCAATAACCTACTCCTTGATATATCAAATAGCCACTTACCTTACTAGGCTTCTCAGAAAAAAATGGACAAATATTGTCTACTTGCTATTGGCTTCTGGATTACATAACTGTCCTAATTTCTCATTAGTTCCCTGGCAATTTCTCATGAGATTTTTTTTTTTTTTTTTCCTGGCTTTGCCTCCCTGTTGAACATCTATTAAAGTATCTGAGGACATAGTAGAGATCCTTCCGCCTTAGTTATCTGCAGAAGTAACCTCATTCAGTCTATGGCTCTAAAATATTTATTTCCAGTCCCACTATTTATTTGTAGCTCCAGGCTTACATTTATGCATCTCCCTGTGGATCTTTTTTCCTGTCTTCAAAAGCTTCTTCAAATCAGTCGCTAAAGTGAAAAACTAGGTGTCTTTCTTTTCTTCTTCCTACACCCAATCCATTAGGAAATGCTATGAAATTTATCTTGCAATATATGCGGAAGTAAACCCCTTCACTCCAGTTCCACTACACTCATGCTGTTCAAAGCAGCCACCATTTTTCCTCAGGACTCCTTCAATAGCCTCCTGATCTTGTTTCGGCCCCATCCTTACATTTCACTTTTCACTCAGCAACCAGATTTCTAATTATTTTTTTAATAAAGATTATAACACTCATTCTCTTAATGTCTCTAATGGCTTCAAATTTTAGTAAAAATCTGGACACTTTATTTTTGGGGGATTAAAAAGCCTTTTATAATTCAGCCCTTGACTACCTCTTCAATTTCACTTTGTGTAACTCTCCTCTTCATCTTTTATTCCCTATATTCTTGCCTCTCTAGTATTTTTCCTGTTTCTCAAAAAGTCTACGCTTATTTGAACATTAATGGCTTGCTCTAATGTTATATATTTCCCTGAAGTGTTCTTAGCTTTCAACTTTATCACGAGATCTCAGTTTGAATACCATATTCTCATAGGGGCTTCTGTTGTCAATCCAATGCCTCACTTGTTCACTTGCTATTGCTCTGTCCTATTTTAATTCCCTAAGAACATTCTTTACTTTTTGTTTGTTTGCTTACTTGTTGCTCAGTTGTTCCCTCTTCTCACACAGGCATGCAATTCCATAAGAGCAAAACTTTTCCTCTCTTCTTCTCCTTGTATTTCCATTGGCCAGAAAGGCATATGATATATAACAGTTGCTCAAAAAATATCACTTGAAATAATCGGTAAATTGGTAATTTACTATTTATTTGTCATTGCTTCACCTAATCTTTGATCTGTCTGAGATTAATGACTGGCTTCATTCATTCTTTGTATCTTCAGTAACCCCATGATAGCAAGAAAATCAATATATGAAAAAATGCCCGAATAAATGTAAGATTCATTAACAATGTTCCCATCATTGGATCTCTCAAAAGTCCTAAATAGTAACCTTCAATTGCAAAGTAACCTAGTTCCATTGCACATGATTGAAAGAAAAAGGGAGTTCAGAACTTGTAGAAAAGGTGACTGTATGACCTTCCCAGACCTGTAACAGGGTGCACCCGTGGGTGATGCAAACCTCAGACACTGTGTCACCCCTGCCACCCCAGAGAAGGCCAGATGCTATAAAGCACAGCCAAGCCATCCTGGCTATGCCCTTTCCAAATGGCTGACTGGAAAATCTTTGAGCGTAATAAAATTATTTTTGTTTTTTATGCCACTAAGTTGGTGGTGGTTTATCATGCAACCATAGCATGGATGAAAGTCATTAGTAAAAGTATCTGTGTTTTGTGGATCAAGAGGGTATGTGGAGCTACAGGGACTATCTCAGACCAGGTGGGAACAGAAGCTGTTCACACACACTAATATCTCTATGTGGAATCCTTGTGTTGTCCTCCTTCTAGAGATCATACAGTCTTGGGATTTATTCTGGCCATTGGGTGACAGAAAGTAAAGAACTCATATTCACTGCAGGTGTGACTAGCACAGTCAGGCCTGCCGTGGAAAAAATTTTGAATATAGTAGTGTAAAAAGTCAATTGCCATGGAGGCCAAAATGGTACATGAAACCCAAAATAAGAAACTTAAACATAGTATATGATTGTAATTCAATTGTCATAAAATACTTTCAGCTTTAGAGAGTTTCTCAGGGAATGTCTGAAAGAGGGCTGTTATACATACATCTAGAAAACTAGTACATTTTCTAATTAATATTATCTATAGATGACGTTACCAATTAAAAAAATACTTTATCCAGTGAGCTGTAACTTGTAGTCCTAGAAAATATATTCTTTGATGAAAACAAAAAATCTTTCTGATTTTTTTTTCACTTACAAAATAGATTCAAGATGAGGAGGTGAGGACAAACCAGTAAATTCCTCATAGCACACAGGAAACTTTCCCAGACCAACTTAGTCCAAGTTAACTGCTTGTCCATGTTTTCACTGTGGGGTGAGTGGCCTCTCCTGATATTTAGCAGGCATACACTTTTATTCCCTACCTTTTGATATTTCCATCTTCTCCTCTACTGCACTGTCAATGCAAATTATTTAGCTCACTGCTCAGTGCTGAGTGGATGGGATTTGTCAGCTGTTGTAGTCTTGGTAGGAGTCCTGTGAGGGTCTCTGGTTATCCCAGAGTAAATGGGGAGACAGTAATATATAATCCAAAATGTTACGAAAGCATCACCTAGGAAGGAGTTAGTGCCCTGGTGAGGGATTTCCATTTGGCCAAATTGTAGCCACCTTAAAATTTAGTGGAGGTTCCTTGAAACAACGTTGTAAGGATATGTGGAAATAGGGCATTTTTAAAAATAAATCAGCAGCACATATTGGATGAAAAATGTATTAAATGGACAATTAAAATAGTTTCTTGACACCTCCCTGCTTCCACCCTGTTCACAGATTGTACACAGTCTATTCCGTACATAACAGAGTGATTTTTTCAAAATATATCAGATGATGCTAGCCATCTGCTCAGAACCTTCCTACAGTTGCTATTTCATGCAGAATAAAGTACAAAGTCAATGGCCTACAAGGCTGAATACATCATGGCCTGGGCTTATTTCCTGCTCTATCTCCTAACACTCCGTTTTGTTTATCGCAGCCTGGCCACATTCGTGTTCTCTTCCTCAGGACCTTTCCATTTCCCATTCATGGTGCCTGGAGTGTTCTTCTCCCCAGCACTCCCTGTAGCTCCCTCTATCCTTTCATTTAAGTTGCTTCTAATCTCTCGCTCTTGGGCTGCTGGTGGTGGCTCACGCCCAGCACTTTGGGAGGCCGAGGCGCGCAGATCACCTGAGGTCAGGAGTTCCAGACCAGCCTGGCCAACAAGGCGAAACCCCGTCTCTACTGAAAACACAAAAATTAGCCGGGTGTCATAACAGGCGCGTGTAATTCCAGCTAATCAGGAGGCTGAGGCAGGAGAATCGCTTGAACCCAGGAGGCGGATGTTGTAGTGAGCCGAGATTGTGACACTGCACTGCAGCCCGGATGACAGAGTGAGACTCCTTCTCAAAAAAAATAATAAGAAGAATAAAAATTATTGCTTTCTTAGATATTTCCTTTGACTTCACTACATAAAACTCTCTCCCCCAAGTACGTCAGTCACTCACTATCCACACCCTACTTCATTTAGTTCACAGTATTTATCACTATGTGGTGTTTTTTTTATATATATATGTGTGTGTATATATATATATTTTCCTTTTTATTATCTGTTATTCTTACTAGGATTCACTTTTCTGTAGGGCAGGTGATTTGTTGGGTTCCCTGCCTAACCTCCAGGTTGTAGTATGTAGTAAATGTTCAATAAATACTTGTTTAATTATATTTACTATTGCATTATATAAATATATGTTGAATTTGAATATTAAATGATATTGGACAAATTAAATGCAGTATTTACATTTACCTGAAAACTCACCTGTATGTGTTCACCAAACAATTTTTAATTAGCTTAATTGGACCTGGAATTATTAGTGCGTTAGAGATCATTTAGTCCAATATCACCACACTCAATGCACTAAGAACAAGAAAGTAAATAAGGTAATCACATCAATATTATCATTTAGTTGCGAAGCATAATACTATATGTATAATACACATTTTTAGTAACTATAATCTTCTTAATATTCTTTTTTTTTTTTTTTTTTTTTTTTTTTTTTGAGACTGAATCTCGCTCTGTTGCCCAGGCTGGAGTGCAGTGGCGTGATCTTGGCTCACTGCAACCTCCACCTCCTGGGTTCACGCCATTCTCCTGCCTCAGTCTCCTGAGTAGCTGGGACTACAGGTGCCCGCCACCATGCACGGCTAATTTTTTGTATTTTAGTAGAGATGGGGTTTCACTGTATTAGCCAGGATTGTCTCGATCTCCTGACCTCGTGATCTGCCAGCCTTGGCCTCCCAAAGTGCTGGGATCACAGGCGTGAGCCACCGCGCCCGGCCAAAAATCTTACGAATTTCACATATTTACACTTATTGAGTGACGACGTGAAAACTATAACCTGAGAGCTGAGTAAATAGAGGAACTTAGAATTAGAACTCAGGTCTGTCTGACTTTCTAGCATGTGTTCTTTCCATTCTACTGCCTAACGTCTTTCAGTTTCCCCTTAGTAATTTCACTCACCGGGAATTAGGTTGCTCTTGGTGCAGTCCTGTTTTATTACTGGTCTCTAGGACTGCACAGTGACCCTGGTTTTGAGTCCAGGACACATTCTAACTGCTTTTTATTTTGACAGTCATTTGCCATCATCAGGTCTCAGTTCTTTTTTTTTTTTTTCTACTCTAAAATAGCCATAATACTATCCCTTTTATCTACTCTCTTCAAAAGACTCAAGTATATGTGAAATTATTTTGCTAATTTCTAATTGGGTTATGCAAATATGAACGATTGTTACAGTTGTCAATAACAAATATTTAGCAGCTTTCATAGACGGTTTCAATTATAGCAGTGCTAAGTTTTGCAGCTTGCTTCTATTATTGCTAATTCTTTTGGATTCCAATGTCACATTATCACATACATTTGTAGATATCAGACTCAAAGCAGAGGCAAAGTTAAGAGAATCTAAAAGAATACACAATTTTCATATCTTCCAAATTTTCAAGACCGTTCTCTGGCTAGGACTGACTCAAATGTGCTTTATAGTTTTGGAGATTTTTTTTTTTTTTTTTTTGCCTGTAGGAAGAAATAATTTATCTAAGAATATACAGGGGACATATTTGGAAGATATTTTATGTTGCTGGATATTGTAGGATTTGGGATATGCTCTTATCCAAATACATGTGTAAGACCTGTTTGTTGAACCTGTTTTGGTAAAAATGACTGAGTTAGATAACATCAAGTTAAGAAATGGGTAAGGGGCTTAGTGCTGTGGCTCACGCCTGTAATCCCAGCACTTTGGGAGGCCGAGACAGGTTGATCACGAGGTCAGAAAATCGAGACCATCCTGGCTAACACGGTGAAACTCCCTCTCTACCAAAAATACAAAAAATTAGCTGGGCGTGGTGGCGGACGCCTGTAGTCCCAGCTACTCCGGAGGCTGAGGTAGGAGAATAGCATGAACACAGGAGGCGGAGCTTGCAGTGAGCCGAGATCGCGCCACTGCACTCCAGCCCGGGTGACAGAGCGAGACTCCATCTTAAAAAAAAAAAGAAAAAAAAAAAAAAGAAATGGGTAAGAAGAGTCCTTATCTCAGTGTATAAGGGTGGTATTGGGGAAACTGTAATTGAAGTAAAATGCTGAGATGATTTTTGGAGGTAGCATTAAATATAAATTTAGAGGAAGTCATGAGCTCTAGTCTGTCGTTAGTCCCAAGAAGTTACCAAAGGCCAACTGCAATTTTGAAAATGTGAACCTTAAAAGGTAAGTGTTTTTAAATCTCTACTGAAGTTCTCCTACCAGAATTTTATTTATAGTTCTCAGGGACAGTGGAACTGACTGTTCAACTGTTTACATTAGCAAAAGAACAAAATATACAGAATTGATAGCAACAATTGCCTACAGACAGGAAATGCCAAGGAATTTACCCTCCATTGTTACATCTCCCCCGAGAAGGCCTGCTCTTTTGGCCACAGACTAACTTGGCCCATGGTATTAGGAGTTGGAGCTTTCAGATGAGTGATAAAAGGTTCAAAAGCTTCCTCTGTCTTGAGACTTCCTCCATTTTCTTCGTTTTGGGTTGATGTCAGCCTGATCCTCTCTTTCGTTTTCTGTCTGTGAGAATGCCTAGCTAAAAAGCTATGTGAAAATTAAAGTAGGGTTGAGAAAGCACAAAGTTTGAAGGGTTATGTCAAAGTGGCTTTAAGAGTCTGGGGCCTATAGCTCAGCAGGCAATAGTGTATTCCAATATCTCCTTTCATACTTTTCCCAAGTAGAGGACTATGAAGACAAGCATAGAGAATGGTACTGCCATATTAAACAGATAATTTTGTATTTATGTTTCTTCTTCACTCATTTTTGAGGAGATGGTTAACTGAAGTAAATATATAAATATGACCAATACCTAATAGATACTATTCTTATCTTTTATAAAATGCTTCCTCATTTATTTTTTATAGCTGATATAAGCAATCCTATGAGTTATGCTACTTTCATTTTACAGTTGAGAAGAATGTATTGAGAAAATTTAATAGACTTGGCCCAAGGTCAGTAAACTGAGCATGGTCACAAATCTAGCTTTTTACTCCTTCATTTTGTATGCTTCCCTTCTTGGAGAAGTAAAAGGCCAGCGTGGAAAATATACAAAATGCCAAATATGATAGTTTATATTTAAAATAGAGAGTTGATAAAATTATTTTCTGGCAAATAATACCTATAAAGACAATCCTGTATTTTAAACCAACCAACTATTAGAAATCCTGAAACAGAAATAAGTTTCCTTACATAGGCTCTGTCTCATAAAAAGGCTGATTGTGTTTTCTTAATGAGATTTCCTAGGTTAAGCTAATCATATTTATGTATTAAAATTTTCAAAGTTCTCAAATTGCCCACAAGTAATTTAAAACATCTGAACCAAATGACTATAAGCAGTGCCAACGTTCATTTATGAACTTGCATTATCATCTAGAATATAATGTTGCATAGAACTAATATAAATGTTGACTTTTTTCTTTTCAACCTTCCTTCTGAATGTCAAGCAGATGGTTTGATTTAGGTATCAATAAAGGCCCTTAAAGTGTGAGTTAACAATACCCTGAAGGACTTCTAGTAACTGCTGCTTCAAAGCATAGAACATAATCAAAATAAATAAATAAATAAAAAATAATCAGTTTCATTAAAGAAGAAGGGATAGAGTGAAGAATCAGAAAATAAAGAAAAATTTTATGATTTCAAGTTCTCCTGAGTAGACAATCTGTTCCAGTTTTGCAGTTTATCAATTATAAATTTAAAATTCAATTAACAAATATTATTTTTAATGTTTAATCATAACACGATTTCTGTACCTACCCCTTTGCCTTGAGACATTTTTAACTTCCTAGCAAAGAAGAGGTATCCAGAGTCCCACAGTCTTGCTAAATTAAGGAGCAAGAGATAAGAATTTATAGAAATAAAGAGTGTTAGAATTCATGGATCAGAGGAATGGAGAGGAGAAAAGTATTCAGAGAAAGAATAATAGAAATCTACAAAATGGTTTCCTTGGGTCTTTGAAATTCCTCAAGGATGATCACAGCACAATTGCAGAAAACAAAAACAAAAAAACATTGTATGGCAACATAAAGCTGAAAAATTTCTCGAGTTCACACAGAGAAGGGGATTGTTTTAGTTTCTGGCAGTCAGTGTGCAGAGACTTTATTGGATGCCTGTGCCCTCAGTAGAGGCCCAAGGAAAGTCTTAGACGTGAAACTAAACTACCCTGGAGTAAGACTGTTGTAGACTTGCCCTAAAAAACTTTGGAAATAAGTCTCAGAGACTGCTGGAACACAAACCAACACTCTTCAACTATTACAACCAAGCATAACACTCAAAAATACAGAATTTAAAAAATCTGGAATTCAATAAAATATGATGCATATGCATGAGAAAAACCAGTCAGCTGAAACAGACCAAAATAACAGAGATGATGAAATTAACAAGTACTTTAAAACAGATAAAAAATAGGTTCAAGGGTATAAAGAAAATCCTAAGCATATTGAGAAGAAAAATAAAAGGAGCAAATGTAATTTCTACATTTGAAAATAAATATAATGTCTAATATGAAAAATTCACTGGTTGGGCACAGTGGCTCACGCCTGAATCCCAGCACTTTGGGAAATGGAAGTGGCTGGATCACCTAAGGTAAGGAGTTCGAGACCAGCCTGGCCAACGTGGTGAAACCCCATCTTTATTAAAACTACAAAAATTAGCTAGGCATGGTGGTGTGCACCTGTAGTCCCAGTTACTTGGGAGGCTGAGGCAGGACACTTGCTTGAACCCGGGTGGCAGAGGTTGCAGTGAGCCGAGATTATGCCATTGCACTCCATCCTGGGCAACAGAGTGAGACCCTGTCTCAAAAAATAAATAAATAAATAAATAGAAAGAAAAACTTACTGATGGTTTGAATAAGATAATCACCGAAGAAGAAAAGAGTAATTAATTTGAAAACAAAGCAATACAAGTTAATAACTGAAGCACAACAGGAAAAGAATGAATGGGAAATAAATGGAGCTTCGGTGACCTGGGAAATAATATCAGATGGTCTCATATATGAGCAATTTTGAGCCACAAGGGGAAAAAGGGGATGCAGAAAAAATTTTCAAGAATAATGGTTACAACATTTTAAAAAAATGATAACACTATAAATGCACACATACACAATGTTAAATGAAATGAAAGAATAAACTCCAAAAAAGTCACAAAGCACCCACATCATACTAAAAATGTTGAAACAATAGAGATGAAGATTAACATCTGAAAAGCAGCCTGATTGTAAAAGACACATTAGAGAGGAACAAAATGCAAATTTCCACAGATTTCTTGTCAAAATTCTGCAAGCCAGAAGACAAAGACATATTTAAAGTGCTGGGGGAAGGGGAAAGTCTGCCAAACTAGAATTTCTTACCAGTGAAAACTTATACTAAAACTGAAGACAAATGGGCATTTTTTGTCAGACACATGAATTCATTGTTGATAGATCCACTATATTAAAAAAGTGTAAAAGATAGTTCTTCAGGTAGAAGAACATTGGTACCAAACAGGAAAATAACTACAGGAAAGAATGAAGAGCACTGGAAATGGCAAATACATGATAAAAATTAACTTTTTTTTTCAATCTTTTAACTAAAAATTGGCTTTCGTCCAGTTTTATTGAAGTGCAGTTGACAACAAAATTTTATATATTTAAGGTTTACAATTTGGTGACTTGATATATCTATACATTGGGAAATGTTTACCACAATCAAGCTAATTAACATACCTATAATTTCATGTCTCATATAGTTACTATTTTCTGTGGATGTTTGCATGTATGTGTGTGTTATGAACACATAAGATGTACTGGCTTAGCAAATTTCAAATATACAATACAATATAGTTAACTGTAGTAATATTGTTTTACAATTAGGTGTCCAGAGCTTCTTCATTCTGCAAAACTGAAACTTTGTACACCTTGACCAACATCCTTGTCCCGCCTTGAAGAGACCCATTTGTCCCTCCCTTCAGCTTCTGGTAGCAAGCATTCTACTATGTTTCTATGAATTTAATTATTTTAGATTCCACATGTAAGTGAGATCATGTAGTATTTGTCTTTCGATGTTTGTCTTAGTTCACTTAGCGTAATGTCTGCCAGCTCAGAAGACTTGCCATAACGTCTTCAACAAGGATTTATTGTGCAAATGGGAGGATTTCCTTTGTTTTTTAAGGCCCACTAATCTTATTTAGTGTGTCTGTGTGTGCATGTGTGTGTGTATGCTAATATACGTGCCCAAATTTCTTCATATATTTTTAATCCTTCGTTGAGCATTTAGATTTTTTTAATTTCTTGGCTACTATGAATAATACTAAAATGAACACAAGGGTGTAGATGTCTCTTACATCTTGATCATATTTTCTTTGGAAATATACCCAAATTATAGGTGTTGGATTATAACGTATTTCTATTTTAAGTGTTTTTAGAAACTTCCATACTGTTTTGTATACTGACTGAACCATTTTGAATGCCCAGCAACAGTGTACAAGGATTCCTTTTACTGCACATCCTTGCCAACACTTATCTTTCATCTTTCTGATAGTAGCTACTCGAACAGGTGTGAATTGATATATATATATATTTTTTTATTATACTTTAAGTTCTAGGGTACATGTGCATAACGTGCAGGTTTGTTACATATGTATACTTGTGCCATGTTGGTGTGCTGCACCCATCAACTCGTCAGCACCCATCAATTCATCATTTATATCATGTA
>NW_016803808.1:6071529-6074845 GCF_001698545.2 Rhinopithecus bieti | reverse complement strand
GGTTAGATCGCAGACTGCTGTGCTAGCAATGAGGGAGGCTCCGTGGCCATGGGATCCTCCCGGCCAGGTGTGGGTATAATCTCCTGGTGTGCCCGTTTGCTTAAAGCGCAGTATTGGGGTGGGAATTACCCGATTTTCCAGGTGTTGTGTGTCTCAGTTCGCCTGGCTAGGAAAAGGGATTCCCTTCCCCTTGCGCTTCCCAGGTGAGGCAATGCCTTGCCCTGCTTCAGCTCTCGCTGGTCGGGCTGCAGCAGCTGACCAGCACCGATTGTCCGGCACTCCCCAGTGAGATGACCCCAGTACCTCAGTTGAAAATGCAGATATCACCGGTCTTCTGTGTCGCTCGCTCTGGGAGTTGGAGACTGGAGCTGTTCCTATTCGGCCATCTTGCTCCGCCCCGTGAATTGATATTTTGTTGTGATTTTGATTTGCAGTTCCGTGGTGATTAGTGATATTGAGCACCTTTTCATCTACCTGTTGGTCATAAGCATTTCTTCTAAAAATTTCTATCTAGACATTTGCCTATTTTGCAGTCAGACTATTATTATCATTATGCTGAGATTTAGTTGTAGGAGTTCCTTACATATTTTAAATAGTAACCCCTTATCAGATATGTGTCTTGCAAATATTTTATCTCATTCTGTAGGTTGACTCTATTTTTTCCTTTGATGTGCAGAAACTTTTTAGCTTGTTGCAATCCAGTGTCCACTTTTGCCTTTGTTTCCTGAGTGTTTGGTGTACTATATAGAAATTATTGCCCAGAGCAATGCTAAGAAGTTTCTTCTTTCTATTTTTTTCACGAATTTTACAGTTTCAGGTCTTACATTTAAATCTTTAATTCATCTTGAATTCATTTTTGTATAAAATGTGAGATACGCATTTGATTTCATTTTTGCATGCAAATGTTTGTTTTCCTAGCACCACTTACTGATGACACTATGTTTTCCCATTGTGTTTTCTCCCTTCTAAAGTTTAACAAATAAAAATGGAAAAGTAGAATACCCAAATGTATGTAATTCAGCAAAAGCAATACGAAGAGTAAAAGTTGTAGTGAGAAATGCCTGCTTTAAAAAAAATCTCAAATTAACAATCTAACTTTATAACTCAGGGAACTAGAAAAATGAGGACAAATGAAGCCCAAAGATAGGATAAGGAAGGGAATTATAAATACTAAAGGAGAAGTAAATAAAATAAATAATAAGATTTTTTAAGAACAAGTAAATTAATAGTTTATTTAATAAACAAAATAAATCAACACTTAGGCTAAATAAGAAAAAAATATAGAAGACTCAAATAAATAAAATTCTAAATAAAAGAAGCAAAGAGGAGGCATTACAATGTATCCCTAGAAATTAAAAGAAGATTATATGGGACTGTTATGAAAAAAGAAAAGATTTGAAGGTATAAACCTACTGGTAAAATTAAGAACACAGGAAAACCCAGAATACTCTAGTAGTATGATTGTGGTATGCAATCTGCCCATAACTCTGGAAATAAGCTCACAAGACAAGTCTATCAAAAACAACAATAGCTACAGCATTTAGTTAAGAGATAGGCAACATACAAATACATGAAATTATGCAACATAAAAAGTCTACATGTGAGGGGATATGAGTTACAGTGTAGATTTTTTCTTCAATTTGTTCATTGTTTGTATCCTTTTCTTGGTAATCTAAGTTGTCATTTCTTTAATATAATGTGTTATATATATAAGATGAATTTTATGAGCCTCATGATAACAACAATGCAAAAACTATAGTAGAATCACTAAAAATAAACAGTGACAAATAAAATGTACTACCAGAGAAATCACTTAACAACAAAGGATAAATAATTGAGTAACAAAGAAAGAGTTACAAAACACCTAGAAAACAAGTAACAAAAAAGCAATAGTAAGTCATCATTTATTAATAATAACACTGAATATAATTTGACTCAATTCTCTAATTAAAAGGCATAGAGTGGCTGAATAAGGAAACAGGATCCAACTGTATGCTACCTATAAGAAGCTTATTTCACCTGTTGTGACACACAGAGACTGAAAGTGCAGGGGTGAGAAAAAATACTTCATGCAACTGGAAACCAAAAAAGAGAAGGAGTAGCTGTACTTATAACAGATAAAATAGAACACAAATCAAATACTATAAAAAGAGACAAAGAAGATCACTATATAATAATAAAGGGGTCAATTATTTGATAGATAAGCTAAAGAGAGAGAGAGAGAAAACCAAAATAAATAACATCAGATTGAAAAAGGAGACACAGAAAATGAGACTAGAAAAATACAAAGAATCACTAGAGACTATTACAAACAACGGTATATCAACAAATTTGAAAACCTATAAGAAATTTATAAAATCCTGGACACATACAACTTACCAAGATTAAACCATAAAGAAATAGAAGACCTAAACAAGCCTCAAAAATAATGAGTAACAAGATCAAAACGGTAATAAAATGTCTCCCAGCAAGGAAAAGCTCATAACCTAATGTCTTCACTGCTGAATTCTACCATATATTAAAACAATGAATACAAATTCAACTCAAACTCTTCAAGAAAACAATGAGGATGAGGGAATATTTCCAAACTTGTGTTATTAGACCAGTATTGCCCTGACACCAAAACCAAATAAGGATACAACAAAACTGAATAACCATATGCAAGAGACTGAAACCAGTCTCATATCTCACTATATGCAAAAATCAAACCACGATGGATTAAATAATTTAATGTTGCATCCCAATTTATGAAACTTCTAGAAGAAAATATAGGGGAAACACTTCAGGCCACTGATCTAGGCAAAGATTTTATGGATAAACTGCAAAAGCACAGTCAACGAAAACAAAAATAGGCAAATAAAATTATATCCTAAAAAATTTTGCACAACAAAACAAACAATCATCAGATGAAGAAACATCCTTCAAAATGGGACAAAATATTTGCAAACTTTCATCTGACATGGGATTAATAACCAAAATACATAAGGAACTCAGACAACTCAATAGCAAAACCCAAATAATTTGATAATGTAATGGAAAAAATGATCTGAATAGCTATTTTGCAAAAGAAGACATATAAATAGCTGACAGGCATATGAAAAATACTCGACATCACTAATCATCAGAGAAATGTAAATCAAAACCACAATGAAATATCATCTCATCTCAGTTAAAATGGTTTTTATTAAAAAGACAGGAGCCAGCAGATGCTGACGAGGATGTGATACAAGGGCAACCCTCATACACTTTTGGTGGAAACGTAAATTATTACAGCCACTATGGAAAATTGTATGGAGGTTTCTTTAAATATTAAGAA
>NW_016803808.1:6067315-6070275 GCF_001698545.2 Rhinopithecus bieti | reverse complement strand
AAAAAAAAAAAAAAAAAAAAAAAACTACCTTTGCCAATGATAGTTTAGATTAGACCCTATTTTGGAGTAACTATTCATTTTCACTATGGCCAGTTGCTTGGTATTTGGCCTTAATGAAGAATTCCAGGTGAAATCCAACTCCATGACTTAGTAGATGTGGAAATTGAAACCTATGAGTAGAGTTAAGTAAACTGGTCAAGGTCACATAACTGAAAAATGGCAAATCAAGCTTTTCTTTGTCCAAATATAGTATATTTTTTATTATATCACATCAAATTATCAATCAACTACATAAATAGAAAGTAATCACCAAAAAAGCTAGTCTTTTTGCTTTAAGTAAACTGTGCACTGGTGTAGTGTTTTCAGTTTATACGTAGCATCATCATTAATGTTGCTGATTGTAATGATACTTCAGTGACACTGCTGAGGACATTATTAATTATGTAACAGTAGCAAAATGAAACCCTTAGAAAAACACATTTTCTATATGTTGCTTTGTATATAATGCTATAGACTGCATATAGTATTTATATTCAACCCAATAAACACTAATTTTACATATAACACGGGGTCTCCTATGCAGAAGAAATTGCTCTTATCCTGCTTTACCTTCTCATTCTTTGCCTCTCCTAATATTAAGTAAACTGGTAAACAAGAAGGCAAGTTTATTATCAAAGGATACATGATTTTTAGCTTAATGTCAAGTAAGATCTTTCAAAATATAATTCTTTAGTACATTTGGAGAAGCAAAATAAAATAGTTTGTTATATTACTTATAGAATTCATTTTATTAACTTGATAAAACGTACAAATTATGAAAACAATGAAATAAATTTAAAAGCACATAAATCATGAGATTCCATTACTTATAAGGACAACTGGATGCCAGAATTTTTAATCAGTTAACAAATGGTCTGAACCTATAAAACTCACAGCATATAAAAGTTTCTAAACTTAGATTTGACTACAGAATCTCGTTCAGAGGAAGCCTCACCAGGGACTGGTGTTCCCAGAAAAACACTTTGAGAAATACGTTATTAGGTATTGTTCAGAGGATTATAGCTATGCAAAGGTAAGATTACACTCAGTTTGTATTTGAACTTAATATCTAGATGCAGAGACAAGATATATACACATTAAATAAAATAACATTAGATCATCATACAAAATATGTCAAGGCAGTATATACTATATTTCATATAAATCATAAAATTAAAAATGCTAGGAGCTTAAAACTGATAAAGTAGTCAAAGAACATTTTGTAATAGTCTTAATAATAATTTAGAAACTAAAATGATGAGCATTTCATCTTATGCACTCTGTCTATAATTTTAGTACCTGTCATTGGGTGAATAAAAATCATACCAGCTTAATAAAATGCTTACAAAAATTAGCTGGTCATGGTGGCAGGCGCCTGTAATCCCAGCTACTCGGGAGGCTGAGGCAGGAGAATCACCTGAACCCAGGAAGCAGAGGTTGGAGTGAGCCAAGATTGTGCCATTGCACTCCAGCCTGGGTGACAAGAGCGAAACTCCATCTCAATAAATAAATAAATAAATAAATAAATAAATAAATAAAATGCCAAAGATTTAACATATTTTCTTTTTATTCTCCCACAACTCTATGATGCATATGTTGTTTTCTCCATTTTATAAACTTAAGTCCCAGCAGTTAAAACATACCTACCTATGTACTTAATACCAGTGAACTATATACTTGAAAATAGTTGACAGTAAATGCGATGTGTATTTTCCCACAGCAAAGAAATAAAAAGAACAAACAATGCTTTTTCAAGCAAAATCAATTACAATGCACTGTAGCTTTTATATAATATATAGAAGTAAAATGAATGTATCAATGACTCAAACAAGGTGAAGGAGGATGTAATAATATTCTTGTAAGTTTTTCTATTATGCCTGAAATCCTAAAGTTATATAATGTTATTTTAAGTTAAACTGTGATAAGACATAATATTTTAAATACTAGAAAAAAATATATAATTATAGTTAATAAGATAATATACAAAATGAAATATAGATATATACTCAGCCCCAAAGAAAGCAATACAAGAAGGGTAAAGGAACAAAATGAGATTGGACAAAAGGAAAAGTAATGGAAAGATGGTAAATTTACATTCAATAAATACATAATGAAATAATTTAAACTTTCTATTATAAAGCAGAGATTGTTAGACTGTACAGTAAGTAAAATCTACTTTATACATAAAGGTGTAGATAGATTACAGATGAAAAGAAAAATAAAACCACTATAGAAACACTAATCAAACTACATTGGGATGGCTATATTAAGATTAGAAAAAAATATATTTCAGAAAAGGAAATATCACCAATGATTAAAAGAACATTTTACAATGACAAAGTAAAGGCATAATCATTCTAACTGTACATGCACTTACTAACATAGATTTAAAGTACTTGAAGCAAGAAATAATACAGATAAAAGGAAAAAGTAAGGAAACCCAGAATGATAGTTGAAGTTTTCAAGATTCCTTTCTCAGTATGGACACGACAATAGACAAAATCAATAACAATAGAAAAGACATAAACCAAAGTATCAATCAACTTAACATAATTGACATTTATAAATTTTCACTTAACAAAAAAGAGTATACATTTTATGTACATATAGAATATACAAAATACAGATAACTTGTTGGTCCATAAAACAAATTAAAATACATTTAACATAATTGGTATTATTTTCAGTATGTTCTCTGAATACACTTAAACTATCAACTAGTAAGAGAAAGAAAATTCTATAACATGAAATAAAGCTATATATTTTAAATAACTCATGTTGAAAATAAATCACAAGGGAAATAAGAAAATAAGATCACCTATAATAAATAAAATGCAACAAAACAAAATTTGTTAAATGCAGCTAAAACAGTTCATTGAGATATATTTATAGCATTATAAATATAATTTAATTTTTTTTTT
>NW_016803808.1:6037399-6066818 GCF_001698545.2 Rhinopithecus bieti | reverse complement strand
TTTTTTGAGACCGAGTCTCACTCTGTCACCCAGGCTAGAGTGCAGTGGCACTCACTGCAACCTCCATCTCCTGGATTCAGGCAATTCTCCTGCCTCAGCCTCCGCAGAAGATGGGATTACAGGTGTGCACCACCATGCCCAGCTAATTTTTGTATTTTTAGTGGATATGGGGTTTCGCCATGTTGGCCAGGCTGGTCTTTAACTCCTGACCTCAGGTGATCCGCCCGCCTCGGCCTCTCAAAGCACTGGGATTACAGTCGTGAGCCACCATGCCTGGCCCTATTTAATTTTTTATTTGTGTAAATTACCTTTAATTTACCTCTATCAAAGGCAATTTTGTTACATGGATATAGTGTATAGTGGTGAAGTCCGGGCATTAGCCTATTGTTATTTGAATAAAGTACATTGTACCCATTAAATAATTTTGCATCCCCTCCCACTCTTCCACCCTTCTGAGTCTCCAGTGTCTATTATTCCAGTCTCTATGTCTATGTGTACACATTATTTGTCTCCTACTTACAAGTGCAAGAAAACATCTTATTTGACATTCTGTTTTTGAGTTGTTACACTTAAGATAGTGGCCTCCATTTCCATGGATGTTGCAGCAAAATATTATGTTTTTCTTCTTTTTTATGGCTGAACAGTATTCCATTGTACACATATATACATGCTTATCATTTTCTTTATACAATCATCCATTGATGGACATTTAGATTGATTCCCCATCTTTGTTATTGTGGATTATGCTGTGATAAACATGCAAGTGCAGTTATTTTATTTATTTATTTATTTATCTATTTATTTATTTATTTATTTCTTGAGAAGGAGTCTCACTCTGTCACCCAGGCTGGAGAGCAGTAGTGCCATCTCGGCTCACTGCAACCTCCGCCTCCAGGGTTCAAGTGATTCTCCTACCTCAGCCTTCTGAGTAGATGGGATTACAGGCACCACCACGCCTGGCTAACTTTTTTATTTTTAGTAGAGATTGGGTTTCACCATGTTGGTCAGGTTGGTCTCCTACTCCTGACCTCGTGATCCACCTGCCTCGGCCTCCCAAAGTGCTGGGATTACGGGCATGAGTCCCCGCACCCGGCCGCAGTTATCTTCTTGATATAATGATTTCTTTTCCTTTGGATAGATGCTCAGTGATGGGATTCTGCATCAAATGGTAGTTCAATTTTTAGTTCTTTGAGAAATATTCACACTCTTTTCCATAGAGGTTGTACTAATTTACATTCCCAATGTTTACGGTGTATAAACATTCTCTTTTCTCTGCACCCTCATCAACATGTATTACTTTTTGAATTTTTAATAATGGCCAGCCTGACTGGTATAAGATGATATCTCATTGTGGTTTTAATTTGCATTTTTTTCTCATGATTACTGATGTTAAGTATTTTTTCATATCTTTCTTGGCCATTAGTAAACGATATGGCATAAAGCATTACTACTGGAGAAAGAGAGAGATGATAGAGATAAAGATAGAGACAGAGATGGAGATAGAGATGTGTGTGTGTGAGAAAGTCAGAGAGAGGAACAGAGAGAGAGACAGAGAGAATAGAGATATTGATCTCTAATAGATAGAGATGTGTGTGTGTGAAAGAGAAGCACAAGCAGAGAGAGGAGAGATTGGTCTGGATTAAGATCCTACATTCTGCCTCTGCGTGATCTTATATAAATCAAATCCTCTCTCCAAGCATGTTTGCTTGTTAATGACAACAACCTCACATATTTATCAGGACAAATTAATGAAAATGCAATTATGCTTTGTAAAGTCCTTGGTACATGCAGATTATTACTATCACGAGCATGTATTGATCAGAACAGTAATTTTACAATGATAGGGAAGTATGCTGCTCATTTCCAAGTTAGCTGGCAGATCTATTTTTTTGCCTTTCCTTTCTCCATTCTGCTCCATTCTGCGCTTCAGAGTACTGCTGACCCCAAAAATTTATTTTTTCCAAATTTATTTGCCAACTGCACTGTTAGGGGCTAGAGATCAATAGAAATGAAGCCCTTCACCACCCTCTGGCTTTCTTTCTTTCTCTCAAGTGGCTTCTCTAGAGCTGCTGCATCTCACCTGTGTGTACAGCATGGTCCAGCAGGTTCGCAGGTGAAGGCTGCGCTTTGACCAACACAGCCAGAGAATATTTGGCCACAAGAAGACTAAAACCCAGAAGATAAAATTTACTTTTCCAAAAATAAAGTAAACCCAATAAGGCTTTTAACTGGAATTTTATTCTCGTCACATATTATTTTGTATTATTTTAAACCTATTATTTATTTTTACGTATTACTTTCAAATGTGATTTTAGTGCAGAGACTTTCCAAGAAAAAT
Source organism: Rhinopithecus bieti (assembly GCF_001698545.2). NCBI lineage: Eukaryota > Metazoa > Chordata > Mammalia > Primates > Cercopithecidae > Rhinopithecus > Rhinopithecus bieti. Next base: position 6,064,480 of record NW_016803808.1, on the reverse strand, counting down.
GCAGATATAACCAAAGCTTTCATATTATCTCCACCATTAATGTTTAAGCTTGAAAACTTTGCCTTCCCCAGTAAGTTTTATTAAAATTATTATTATACAGAAAAATTATTGCCACTCTAGGTCATCCCCAATAGGCTTGTTGTTTAGATGCTGAATTTATAATTTGTTTTAATCTCATCAAAGTTTGAAATGCTTTTGCCGTTGTTTTTAATATCTTAAGTGTATTATCCTGAAGCTTTATAAAATGCTTGGTTGTCACTTTTCTTCTCTAAGTCGTGATTCAAAAAACATGTTTTGTACCTAATGTAGCTTTGCCCTTCTGGAAAATAAAAAAAGCCAGAATGGCTCTTAATTTGGATTGTTTCTGAAAAAAAGAAAAAACATACCAAATGCAAATAAGTTACTTTAAAATGCAAAGACCCATTGGAAACTTTTCAAATATGAGATGCAGCATGAAAATAAACAAAAACAACCTCTCTATCAACTGGAACAGAATATAACACAAGAGCAACCAATTCCAGTCTCCCCAATTAAAATTTGGTGACTTTGAGTAATTCCTGAGTTTCTCTTCCTCCCTTTAGGTCACGTGTTCTTTATAATGGTCAGTCTTGATTCCCTCATAGAGTTGTTGGTTACTTGATGAGACGAGCTGTACCTAAGCCAATGCTGGCTCACGTAAGGGCTTAGAATCTATAACTCTAATTTTCCTTCTTAACTAAAACCTTAAAGGCAACTTAATGGTCTTTGCTTTACATTAATAAAGAAAATTTTTGGTGTGTCTTTTGCACATTAATGTGGGTAATATGAAACAATTATAACATACTTAAACAGATGTAGACATTAATGAGACCAGGCACAGTGGTGCATGCCTGTAACCCCAGTACTTTAGAAAGCAGAGATGTGAGGGTTGCTTAACTCCAGGAGTTTGAGACCAGCCTGGGCAATACAGCAAGACCCTGTATCTACAAAATAATCATAAAATTAGCTGGGCATTGTTGTGCGTGCCTGTAGTCTCGGCTACTGGGGAGGCCAAGGTGGGAGGATTGCTTGAGATCAGGATGTTGAATCTACAGTGAGCTGTAATTGCATCACTGTACTCCATCCTGGGTGAAAGAGGGAGTCCCTGTATCAAAAAAAAAAAAAAGAGTGAAAGGAAATGAATCACGGTCACTACTGTGAGCCTTATCTAGCCTTTTATGTACTAATGGACACGTCTAAAGAGACTTATAGGACATATAGTGTGTAATCTTCTTCAACATTGCTTGACCTTGTGAAATCCAATTCTTTGTAGCATGGGTAAGAAACAATTCACTATACTACACTAACCTTGTTTTACTACACTAACCTCATCATCCTAGTAATGTAGTTACTTAAAAGTGATCACTTAAAAGGGACTCCGTATATTCTGAAGAAATTATCATTCTGTGGGATATAAAAATGAGACACGAATAAGGGAAAACTGCTTAATTAATCAGATAATTTATTCACTTTTATATAGTTACATATAGCTATTGAGCACAGACAATATTTCAAGCACAATATTAATCTTTCCAAAGAAAAAAGATGAATGATAAAGGCTTATACCAAGTTCTATATTACAGGAGAAAAATGATAAAATTCGCCCAGAGAAATCTTTCGAAAAAAAGGGACACATGAGTTTGACCTTTAAGGATAGAAAAAGTTTCCCAAATAATGAAAAGTATCTTGGGCACAGGAAGAAGGCAGAGAAGAATAGAAATAGATTAAGTATTTTGAGAATGACAGGTTCTATGGATGAGAAAGGATTTAAAATATCCTTTACCTACTTGGTAACATTGAGAATATTGAAACAAGGGAGAATTGCAGAAATAATTATAGAAAGAACATGCTGATAGCCATATAGAAGACACAGTTAAACAGAGAATCAGTGGACACAACAATAATACAGGTTGAGTATCTCTTATCTGAAAAGCTTAGGAGCAGAACTGTTTTGGATATTTATTTGAATGTTTTGAATGTTTGGATATATATAATGAAATATCTTGAAGGTGGGACTCAAGTTTAAACACAAAATTTATTTATGTTTCAGATACACCTTAAACACATAGCCTGAAGGTAATTCTAAATAATATGTTTAATAATTTTGTTCATGAAACAAAGTTTTGACTGCATTTTGACTGTCAAGACTTATCACATGAGGTCAGATGTGGAATTTTCCACTTGTGTTGTCATGTCGGCACTCAAAAATTTTTGGACTGTGGAGCATTTTGAATTTCAGATTTGTGGATTAGACACTCAACCTATAGCATAAGGCAGAGATTAAACATACTTTAATTCTTTGCATATGTGTATGGATATTGATGTATGCCCAAGGTAGAGATAAGTAAGGCAGCAAATCCTCACTGAACTTTAAAACATGCTGGTTTCCATGTCCCTGTTAAGCATTTGAATCAGCATAGATTTAAATTATATACCTTTCCCTCATAGTTCTCTATCGCGTTTTGCCCTCTGTTTTAACAATCAAAGAATGGCTATTTGTTCAGTACCTCTTTCTTATCAGATTGTGTTAGCTGTTTGGAAATGTGGCATAACCTAGGAATTTGTCATCTAGATGGAGAAAAGGTATATATAAAAGCATAATTAAAGCTAAGAAGCAATATTTGGAACAGAATTAAATTTTCTTTCTAAAATTGTTTATTCAGATATTCAATAAAGTATTGTGATCTGGGACTTCGGTTCAAACATCCTGATGGAGATGAGATGAAAAAGAACCTTGAAAGCTAAATAGATACAAGTAGCATAGCATATGTAACCCAGTGTTACACTCTATGAGCTTTTGTCTCTTTATTTATAAAGAAGATAATACTTACCTTCCCTACAATACCTACAGCATAGCATGCAGCATAGCATTGCTATATTGTTTAAAATTAAATCTGGTAATTGACATACAAAGGGTTTTAATAGATCTTTTACATAGATGTTATTTTGGGATATTTCTAATATTAGAAGCAGAAGGGAAAGACAGGATTTCAGGGAAAACAAATGGCAATATGGGCATCAAAGCTAAAGTATTTTCTTCTTAAATTTCTTCTTTCCTCCTTTTTCCCTATTCATTGTGTACTATTCTATGCCAGGCCTGAAGTTAAGTGGTTCCTACTGTTGAGAAGACCACAGAATGTGTGCTAGGAAATAAAGCCAGTTGAACATATGTAAGTACTTTAGTAGGATAAGTGAGGGAGAATTTACTTTTCCAAGGGGAGAATTTAAAAGACCTCAAACATGCTTTCCCCGTGAGAACAAGAATATTTTTTTGGTCTGCAGGAGCATTTCCCACTGCCAAGCAGGTATTTGTCATTCTGTGGCTCTTAATCTGCTTGGCATCTTGAGAATGAGAAAACAGGCATAACAGCCCTGCTGTTGGGGAATGACATGAAACTAACATGGGTTTACTACAGTTATAAAGCCATTGGTGCTGCAGGACTTTAGAATTAGCTGAATGCTCTCTTCCTATCTATTGTTCCTGGGTTGCAAATGCCCAGGTATAACAACCTAGTTACAGTACTGATTACAGTGCATTCTCAGAGCCAACCATGTAAGACAGAACGAATGCTGAATCTAGGATGACTCGGCCCACTTACTGATGGAATTGTTAAGTGTTTTACACAAGGTCACGGATGATACAGGATCACATCTGCCACCCACTCCTCTTCTGGTTTACTTCCCTTGCAGTCAAGCTGCCCAGCTACAATATTACCTTGTACAACCATCTTCATTAGAACATCCAATTTCCATACAAACTTGCAATAAAGATTTCAAACTATATTCTCTGTTTATATCTCATGTGTAAACTGGGAACTGTGGTTGTTAATTAAGTCTTACAAAGAGTATTTTTAGTAAAAATTATTTTAAAATATGTTATTGGTACACATTCATCACACTTCTATCTGCACCATCTGATTCCAACACTGGCAATCACTGCATCTTGAATGAAGGCAGGTTTTGAGTGTGGTAACACCTCTAAAATTAGCAGAGAGAAGAAACTCACAATATTCAGGAGGAATTTTCTCTTCACATGTCACTTCATATTTTTAGAGGTACATATTTCCTTTTTGACACAAATTAGACATCATGTTTCTTTATAATCCATACTGCATTATAAATCATTTAACGGTTCTCAAAAGATACAGAAATCTTCATTGCTTTGTTTTGGGGAAGGATATTTAATCTCATTACCTTATTTTGGGTGTAGGAGTGGATGAGTTTAAGAATTCATCTCTAGCCAGGCGTGGTGGCTCACGCCTGTAATCCCAGCACTTTGGGAGGCCGAGGCGGGAGGATCACGAGGTCAGGAGATCAAGACCATACTGGCTAACACAGTGAAACCCCGTCTCCACTAAAAATACAAAAACAATTAGCCAGGCATGGTGGCAGGCGCCTGTAGTCCCAGCTACTCGGGAGGCTGAGACAGGAGAATGGTGTGAACCTGGGAACGGAAGTTGCAGTGAGCTGAGATCGCGCCACTGCACTCCAGCCTGCAGGACAGAGCAAGACTCCGTCTCAAAAAATAATAATAATAATAATAATTTCTAATGATAACAGTAAGAACACACACAGCTTTACTATTCGGATGAACATTTTATCATCTCAATTCCTAACTTCCAAATACTTATTATTTTAAAGCTTTTCTTTTCTTTTGATTTTTATGTTTTGAGAAAGGGTCCCACTCTGTCATCTGGGCTAGAGTGCAATGGTGCCATCATGGCTTACTGCAGCAGCCTTGACCTCGGGGGCTTAAGCAATTCCCTGACCTCAGCCACCTGAGTAGTTGGGACAGGTGCATACCACCATGCCCAGGTAATTTGTGTATTTTTTGTAGAGCCAGGGTTTCACCATGTTGCCCTGGCGGGTCTTCAACTCCTGGGCTCAAGCCATCCACCCTCCTTGGTCTCCCAAAGTGCTGGGATTATAGGAATAAGCGACCGTGCCCGGCTGGTTAGTTAGTTTTTTTGTTTTTTGTTTTTGTTTGTTTGTTTGGTGTGTGTGTGTGTTTAATACAAGAGTAATATCATTTCAATTATAGCCTTTAAGAGAAGGAAGTGATCTTCCAGATTATGATATTAAAGCTCAGAAAGCTTAAATAACTGCTCAAGATCACACCATCAGTTTCTGAAGCCAGTGTGTCTCCATACACCAATGATTCTGTCCATGCAACATCAGCAACTTTGCAATATATTTCAGAAAACTTTTTAATTCTTGGAAATCTCAAATACCAAAATATTTCATCTTTCACAAACATGCCATTTCTGTTACAAACCACAATGGTCTTACAATTATATATAGTTGTCACTAAGACAACTGTCTAGCAACAATGCTTGAGGGTGGTCAGGATCACTCGCCTGGAATGGGAAGATGAGTGTGCCTGTTTCTTCCTGTTCATTTGTTGTTTTAATGTGACTAGACCCAAGTTTGTCTTAAGCCAAATTTGATTCCTGCGGGTCTACAATCCCTGGTTTGTAAGCTAATTTTAAGCAATGGATTTAAGACCCTTAAATAAGCTGGCAGTTCTTTAGAGAAAAGATTACATCCTCCACAAGTAAATAAATAATGAACTTGAGACTTGATGCTTGCAGGGATTTTCTCATGTAATAAAATTGCTTTTGTCTTTGTGGTTTTTATACGATGACATCTGGAAAACCCTAGATGACGATTCTAAGAAAAAAGCATAGTTAACAATAGAGTACAAATTAACCCAAGTTCACGTTCAGTTGGGAGCATATTTTAAATAAAAAAAAAAAAATGAGGTATTTAAACCTTTACATAAATGCTTCTATTACCTTCCCCATTGGAATTTACGCCTGCAGTGACTAGCTCATACATTCACACTGAGTAAGCATTCAATGGATTGTCGTGGTTTTTAGCTATTGTTTATTTTTGTCATGTATCCATTTGTTCAGTTAGCACATATTGAATGTTTACTGTGTGTCAGATCCCTTGCTAATCTGAGAAACCAAGGAATAAAGTAATCTTTGTCTTTTTGGCACTCAGATATTATTGAAAATAAATAGAAACCTACGCAGATGCAACTCGGTATAATTTAGCAGATATAATAAGAAAATTATTCACGGAATGTGTTTAAAGGGCTAACATGAGGATGCAAAATCTGGAATAAAAGAAGAGTTTAAAGAGGTAACCTATATTAAGACCCTTGAAAAATGAGAGAGTTTATTTGATTAGATGTAGACAGATGGGGGACAAGGAAATATATCTCAGGCAAATACTCTTCAAAGAGTGGGATTGAATTAGTGCAAGAAGAAAAAAGGCAAGAAAGGAAGTTGAAGAGAAAGGTAGGTATCAGACCATGAAAAGTCACCTAAGACAAGATAAAGAGTGTGTGTGGGGGGGGTATGTATGTGTGTGTTAGTGTGTCTATGTGTGTTTGTGTGAATATGTGTGTCTATATGTGCCTGTGTGTGTATATATATGTGTGTGTATGAATTTAATTTGCAGAAGTGAGTCCAAAATCAAACTTTTTATAAGAAAGACAAATGTGGTTCCACTTTGTGGAATACCTAGGAAATGATAATACTGGAAGCAGGCAGGTCAGTTTGGAAACAATTTTAAGAATGCATATAGGTTATATGTGACAAACTGATGACTAACCTAATATGCACATAGGAAAAGTTGAAAGCTGTCCTTCTAAGATCTGGAACAAGACAAGAAAGTCTCCTCTTGCTATTTCTATTAAACGCATTCTCGAAATCTTAGAGCAATTAGGCAAGAGGAAAATAAAAGGCATCCAAATTGGAAAGGAAAAAGTTGAATTTAACTGAAGACCACATCATCTTAAATATAGACAGTCCACTGCACCAAAAAACTGTGCAAAGTACAGTCAAGTTGTAGGATACAAATTCAAGATACAAAAGTCAGTAGCATTTCTATGTGTTAACAGCAAACTATCTGAAAAACAAAGAAAATTTTTTCATTTAAAATAGCTATGAAAAAATACTTTAAAATAAATTCAACCATGAAATGAAACACTGTATACTGAAAACTATAAAACATCAATGAAAGACATTGAGGAAAAGCTTTGGATGTGGTGGCTCACACCTTTCATCCCAGCATTTTGTGAAACTGAGGTAGACATACGACTTGAAGCCAGGAGGTCAAGACCAGCCTGGCCAACACGGGAAAACCTCGTCTCTACTAAAGATAGAAAAAGTTAGCTGGGTGTGGTGGTGCACGCCTGTAGTCCCAGCTACTTAAGATGCTGAAGCATGAGAATGACTTGAATCCTTGAGGTGGAGGTTGCAGTGAGCTGAAAATATGCCATTGCACTACAGCCTGGGCTACAGAGATAGACTCCATCTTAAAAAAAAAAAAAAAAAATTGAGGAAGGTGAAATAAATGGGAATATATCTCATGTTCATGGATTGGAAGAATTAATATAATTAAAATTTCTATACTATGCAAGTGATATACAGATTTGATAATATTCTGTCAAAATTTAAATGGTATTTTTAATAGAAAGAATAAACAATTGTAAAATTCACTTGGAACCACAAAATTACACCAATTAGCCAAAGCAATCTTGAACATAAAAAATAAAGTTGGAGGCATTACACTACCTCACTTTAAAATATACTGCAAAGCTATAGTAACCAAAGCAAAGCAACATGGTAACGGCATTAAAACAGACACATAAACCAATGGAACAAGATGGAGAGTTCAGAAATAAATCCACAAATTGGCAGCCAACTGATTTTCAACAAAAGAACCAAGAACACACTATTAGAAAAAGATATTCTATTCAATAAATTATGTTAGTAAAACTGGATATACACATGCAAAAGAATGAAGTTAACCCATTGTCTCACACCTTAACTAAAAATGGATTAAAAATTAAAATATAAGACTTAAAATTATGAAACTTCTAGAAGAAAACATAGGAAAAAAAGTTCTATGATATGGGTCTGGGCAATTATTTTATCTTATTTTTGATATGACTCCATTATTGAATGCATATTCTTATCCACAAAGTCTTCAGGACACTTACTTTTCATGGTTTCTAACTGAAAGAGTTTCATCTTTCTGATATCACAAGTCTTATACTTTGTGCAATTTAACTTACAATAACTCCATGAATAAGCTTTTTCTGTTGTATATCTGAGATCTTTGTCAAGATGCTTCTTCAAATGAATGTATTTCTTTCTAGGATGATATTAATCTTCTTTATGCCTGCACTTTTTGCCCCCTAATTATATCTGTAGTTCACCTGAAATAATTAGCTTTTCGGGAATTTAAAACCCTCAGGAGTTAGGAGTTGGCCTGTGTATGCAGTCCACTTTGTCAGCTACCTGCCTAAGGCAGTCACTTGTGCAGCACTTAGTCAATGCCAAACCCATTTTGTCCTTAGAATGATCTCTTTAGATCAGCCATTCTAGTTTGTGAGCCAGGTTGTCTTATGCATTTGCTTTAATAGTTTTCCTTTTTTTTTTTTTTTTTTTGAGACGGAGTCTCGCTGTGTCGCCCAGGCTGGAGTGCAGTGGCGCGATCTCGGCTCACTGCAAGCTCCGCCTCCCGGGTTCCCGCCATTCTCCCGCCTCAGCCTCCAGTAGCTGGGACTACAGGCGCCCGCCACCGCGCCCGGCTAGTTTTTTGTATTTTAGTAGAGACGGGGTTTCACCGTGTTAGCCAGGAGGGTCTCGATCTCCTGACCTCGTGATCCACCCGCCTCGGCCTCCCAAAGTGCTGGGATTACAGGCTTGAGCCACCGCGCCCGGCCGCTTTAATAGTTTTCTAAGAGGCCTGATCCAAGTGATCACATTAGGAAGTATGAGGGGACAATTTTCATGAAGCCTGTGGGGTGTGAGAGGAGTACCAGCTGTGCCTAAGGACCACCAGGCGCTGGGTGCTGACTCTGCAGCCGCCTAGATGTGGGAGCTTAGATGAGCACATATCCTTTCATGCCTCCATTTCCATATTCATTAATGGAGATAACAAAATCTCTAAAGAGCCCAGTGTCATATTGTTTTCATTCAGTTTTCATCTTCAATAAAGTAGAAGGAATATATATATGTGTGTGTGTATATATACATATACACATACATATATATGTGTTTATGCACATATGCACATTTAAATGTGTATATGTATACGTGTATGTAACCTCAAAAATTTACAATGTACACTAAATTCATATGTATGAATAAAGTTGTATTTATATTTACATATAAATTTAGCATAGAACATAGCACAGGATAGCCATTTTAATTATAATTTTAATAGCAGTGATTTTCATGCTATACTGGCATTTAAATGACATATGAAAGAGATGTCTGTTAATTCTGGTTATTACTAATGATTTTCACTGTTCCAAAAATGCACACTTCAAACTGATTTTTAAAATTAGTTATATTGCCAGGGAATTTTACCACCGTACCTTGTTCCTAAGAGCACTAGGACCAAGAAGGGGTCATGCAGAGTGACAGTGGTGCCTACAACTTGACATCCAGATCACACATTTCCAAATATAAATAGTGCAGAAAATTCTGTTGCTTTTTTACCATATTTTGCTGTTGCATCTTTTCCTTGGAAAGGTTTTTGAATGTCTTACACATATTTCTGTTTTAAATATGAAAAGGTAATCCAAAAGATGGGGAGTTTAAAAAATGAAGTGCCCAAATGGCAATCCCTTTTTTCCTGGCTTCTTGTTAGGCGGATGCACAGGTGGAAGGAGAAACATAACCACTCAGACCCTTGAAGAAGAGCATGACATGTGAAATCAGGTACTACACCATTTCTCGTGTGAAAACGCTAGGTTGGCAGCATATTAGCTGAAAATTAAAATTAATCTGTTATGAATAGTTGGCCATGAAGTTAGTTCATTTGTAACATGTATTTGATGCCTCTACCCTTTTTAAAAATAGTTAAAATTCAACTCAGTAGCCTCACAAGTAAAATTTGTAGAACTAGTTCCCACTGGCTTTATAGTGACCTAGAAATTCTAAACCAAATAAAGCAAAGTGGAGCATGAAGAATGGGTCTGACATGTTGTTATGAATTTTCAATCTTAGAAAATTTAAGCAAAGTCTTAAAAAATATCTTTCCATAGAGTAAAGTAATTCTACAAGCCTTTTAACTGCATGACAGTGAGAAACATTTAGAAAATACATCTCTCAAAAAATAAAACAAATATGGATATTTATTTTGCCTTTTTCAGTCATTAGCACAAAAGGCAGCTATGTTGGAAGCTGACAAGGAAACAATTATTCACAGCAAGAACAAGGGAAAAAAAGCACTATTTATAAACACATAGAATACATGTTATATAAATAGATGTAAGCAGTCAAGTATCTTCGTTTAAAAAGGTACACTTGCAAATATATATTTGTGTGTCTTAAAATTTCATGTCCAGATACAAAAGGACAGTGAACACAGCCATGAACTCCAAACCCGTCTGCCCCTCCTTGGAGCCGCAGGGCTCTTGAGCAGTGACTGACAGTTCCTGTCAAGATTATCCCACTTGGGACAGAGAACACAATACGCAAACTAGATGAAAAGGAAGTGCAAGCTGAAGACGATAGTATATAAAGACCTGATGAAGCAGAGAGAGAAGAAACAGAGAACAACCTGAGGGGGAAAATACATTTTCACAAAGGAGGTCTTGACATGTCACAAAAGTGTAATGGTCAGCAGATCTTTCATCTGTTACTCCCTCTGGAAGTTTAGCCAACAGAAAAGCCAACACTCGACCACACTGCACCCCACTGATACCAGTAATCCCCAGTGATCTATACTGGGGCAACTGGCTCTGCCTTCTAATCCTATCATTATGTGCAGAAGCAATACAGGAATATGTATTTCTAGCCTATTGGGCTGTTTTAAATTATAGATGGGCTACCTTTGTTTTCAGTCAAAACTCACATTTGTATTTTTACATGTTATGCTTAGAAATCTCGGTGAGCAGGCCGGGTGCAGTGGCTCATGCCTGTAATCCCAGCACTTCGGGAGGCTGAGACGGGCAGAACACGAGGTCAGGAGATCGAGACCATCCTGGCTAACACGGTGAAACCCCGTTTCTACTAAAAATACAAAAAATTAGCTGAGCATGGTGGTGGGCGCCTGTAGTCCCTGGTGGTGGGTGCCTGTAGTCCCAGCTACTCGGGAGGCTGAGGCAGGAGAATGGCATGAATCTGGGAGGCAGAGGTGTGAACCTGGGAACCTGAGCCAAGATTGCGCCACTGCACTCCAGCCTGGGCGACAGAACAAGACTCCATCTAAAAAAAAAAAAAAAAAAAAAAAAATCCTTAGCAAAGGGCTGGTGGGATTCAGACTACAATCTGGACTACTTGATCTTGATTCTGTATGATTAAATGAGGTATGAAAACTAGAGGTCTTCATTTTTTGGAGGGATAGCCACTTATCAGGAATCAGGACCAGGGGAGAGCATTTCCTTCTCCTATCTTCCCAGGAAAGAGCATTTTACAAATCTGTTACCAGTAATTCCTCTTCTACAACTAGTCTATTCTCCCAAATACATACAATGATCTAACACAGTAGCCCAATTTTTGTGTTTGTAAAACATTATAGCAATAACTATAGCCAAAAAAATGACCCCCCAAGAAACTTCTGTCTCAATATGTTTAAGAGTTCTCCAACATTCGGAGCAATTAAAAACTGGAAATGATTTGGTTGGACAGACAGGACTGCTGCATAATTAAAGGTATTTGTGAAGAAGTCTGATTGGCAGGGGTTAATTAATTAGGAAAATATTATCTTCATTGTTCTAATTTCTATTAGCATTCTGAATTATTCTAACTACACTTTTAATGTTAATCCTTGCAAAAAACTTTTTTTCAGTTGTTTGACCTGAGTGGAATGACTTTCTCCAGTCTCCATTCCATTCATGCAATCCCAGGGAGCCCTCCCACCTATATGGTGACAGGTGATCCCATATGTTTTTGACAATAAAAGTATACCATGTTCTTGTCAGTTGACATCTCTTCCCATTTCTAGCCTGAACTCCATGGATCATTCTCTCGCCTACTTGATTTCTGTTCCTATCATAGCATCTTTCCCATTGTCTCCCTCTTCTTAAGCTCTGGATAGATTCTCTGTTCTTAAATTCAGGAAACTGGATACACTGTAAAGATATCAAACAAAGCATTTTAAATTTGACTATGAACAAAATTTCTAGGAAAGTTTTTCTAAAAAAAGGAATGAGCTAATTTCATCTGCTTATGCCCTCATGGCAACTAATCTGACATCCCAAGATGCTTCCCTTGTGGCACCTGTTCTCTTCCTGAAGTGAGAATTTTATGTGAGCCTTTGCCTTATTGACCTGGGAACTGAAATGTAAATTTCCAAGCTCTTCTTATCTTTTCTACCACTAAAGTCATAAGCCAGAAAGAGGCCTGACGGTCCACCAGATGCTCCTCAATATTTGGGGTGAGACTCTACATTAAAGCATTCCCATGACATTGCTATCACTTCCCCTAGTTCAGTTGTATAACTTCCACTTCTAAGATAATCTCATTAATTTTTTCTTTCCTAAACTTTGTTCGGTCCCATGCCTCTCAGGACGCCATCCTTCAATAGTGCATTGGTGACTCTTCGTTCCAACTTCCCAATCTTCAAACTATATTTTATGTGAGTGCATTTCCATATTGTACATTCAGAAAAAAATATTTAAATTGCCTTGGTCTGTCAGAAAATTAAATGTTCATTTTCTACTTATCTGTTAACCCTCTACTAGAAAATGTGCTCCCAAAATGACAGCTGACCATTAACTTTGTAATGTCTTTCATTACAAAAACCTTTGGTCTGGGTGAATTCAAATAGGAGATTAAGTTTAATGTTATTATAGTAGAATGAATCACTTATTTCAATATTGGTCTTATTTTCAAAATGGTCAGTGGTTTTATCTATGAACACTTTAGAAAAATCTTCTAGTTTCAGGAGAAAGAGTAAAAGACTTACGTTATATTCTCAGTTTTATTAACATTATCGATTTAATATGAGAGCTTATTTATTGGAGAACTTTCCCCAAAAACTGAGAGTAAAAGAGCCTAAGAAACACAGATATGGATATACTCTACATAAACATGAAAGATAAAAGCATTGACCATTCCAATCATCTAGTTTAAAAAAAAAAAAAAAAAAAAAATTACTTTAAGGGCACATTTATTTATTTGAAAAAACTTATATTAGACTTCAGACACTTTCAAGTAAACTTACCGAAGCCAGTGAAGAAATGCATTAGGTGGAATTCTGTATATCTAGATATTATTTACTTATTATATTCTTATTAATTCCATTGCATAGTATTCTGAAGATAACTCTGCAAATACTAAAACCAAAAGAAGTTTATTAAAATCAAATCTATTTAAATAAATACACTTTTGAGGAAAGTTTTTTTGTTCAGTAAATATTCTTTTAATTTTTATCTAAACATTACACCTACGATATTATAAATTAGAAAATATCTTTTAAACTTAAGAAACAAAGTTTAGGTGGTAATTCATGCATAAGGGAGATAGATATTGCTATTCACCTATCAGAATACTTACAATAATATTAGAAATTATAGGTAGCAAAGACTTTTATTTCAATGTATTTATTATGATGAAACTTTAGCCGAAAATAAAGAAAATTGTTATGTATTTTAAACAAGGCAGATATATTAGCTATATAAGTCTCTCAACTTTATATATAAACAAGAGCTGTAAATAAGATTATGTGAAATACAGAACATGCAAGTTTTCAAGGTCACTGGAGTAATTCAGTGCTACATGGGATTAGTCTTTTTAAGAAGGCATTTCACAGTTCCTAGAGTCCCAGAGCTAACTAATCCAAACTTTGAATGCTCTCATTTCACTTGTTTTCAGACGTAATAATAGACCCTAAGTTGGAAATAGGCTGTTTACAGTAAAATAGCAATACAAAAGTGTACCAATGTGTTGTAAATTATTAATGTATTGTAGAGGCATAAAGTGCTTTAAGTTTTGATAAGGAACATAATTTAAAGCTGTATTTGTATATGGTTATCCAAAAATAAGTCATTTTATGGAAAGGAAGAGAAGTTATTTTCTAAACAAAGGTCAATTATGAGTCTTTTCTTCTTTGGTTAGGCAATAAATATACCTGTCACTCCTTTGCCTGAATAAAAAGCTGCTCTGAGTCTACGTTAGTTTTAATCATTGTTATCTAATTTCCCATCTTGGTTGGCAGACGTTGAAGAAAGCTAAATCAAGACTTTGGGAAGAATTTCCAACTTCTTATTACCAACAAATTTCTTCATTATTATTTCCTCCAACTCTGCTTTCCTTTATATATACCATATTCGTGAGATTCTCTGTATAGCAGACATCTGTGAGGAACCAATGGCATGCTGTTATGGAATTAGTCTGGCCTTTAAAATGTGTTAGAGGCTAACTTGACTTCTCACTTGAACTTTTGATGGCTTGGTGACTTTAATCAAGTTAATTAATCCAATGAATCTTCAGATCCATCCACTGCTGCTTTGTAAGCTTACGGTGACATGTAGTAGAGGAAATGATGGTCACAAAATTACATAGGAGGTGGCTGCTATGGTGGGCTGCCAACTTTTATTGTTTGCTTTCCTCCTTTCAACTTATATATTTAAGCAACCCTAAAATTCTATTTAGTATATTTCTAGTATTAACGGTAATTTTTTTCCATTCCAGAAACAGCAAAGAAGTTGCATATATTAATTATATCTGGTTGCCTTACCAAATAAAAACCATCCTATTTCAGTTATTTGTAAATTATTGTTACAAATGTTTCAAATACAAATTTTTTATAAATATAACTTTTGTTAGTAGTAGTTAAAAAAACTCCTATACTTATATAACGTTCACTCACAGGCCAGGTTCAAGGTAAGCCTTCAGGAAGTGCATGGCCATTTTCTCACTATCTTTAACAAATCCATGGAACCTAAATTGGAGACTCATATTCTAGATGAAATGACATCTTTTAGTGCATGTAGTACAAGTATGTAGTTTCTTTGCTGTTTACCTGAGCTATGTATTTTCCTCAGAATCTAAGTATGAGAAGAATTCTGACCACCTTCATTTTCACCCTACTCTCTTGAGGAAGGACAGTAAATAAAAAAGCAAGAAAAGGGGAAAAGCAGGCAAACAGAAAAAATGAAAGAAAAAAGATGTTACTCTCTTGATGTAGAAAGAAGAAAAAGAAATGAAAACAGCCTCAGAGACCTTGTGTTAGTACTGCATTTAATTCCAAAGAGAGATTGGTATTTGCTTTGAAAACATACTTATTTTACTCACAGGTATTAATGATGCAGAAGTCATAGCATCAAAAGATATTAAAATTATTGGATTCTGTATAAATATTAACTAAATTATACTGCTATGACAACCAAAAATATAGCATTGCCTAATGTATCTTACTATTCTTGCTTATATAATGTTGAAGTATCCATCTGGTTTTATACTACTAAATATGACAACATTTTAGATAAGTGCACAACTATCCTTTAGTCTCAATTATTAGATATTATATTTGATTGAGAATTCAACTTTTATTTCATGCATTAAGTAAACTCTAATAAAATACATACAAAATTTATATTCCATAAACTACAAAACACTGATGGAAAAAAATCACAGGTGACTTAAATTACTAGACATATTTATATTCATGATTGGTAGATATAGTAATTATGTTAATTCTTCCCAACTTGATCTATAGACATAATGCAAAATGATCAAGACTTTGCATCAAGACTAAAAAATGGTCCCTCAGCAAATATCCACAGCCTAATTTCTGAAATGTAGAAATGTTACTATATGTAGAAACAAAATGGAGGAATGTCATCTTACAAATGAGATTAAATTAAGGATTTTGAGATGGAGAGATTATTCTGGATTATCCAGGTGTTTCCTAAATGCAACCATAGGTGTCCTGATAAATGGGAACAGACAGATATTTGACATTGACTCACAGAGAACAAGATGATGTCAGAGAGATTTGATGGTGTTGGCCTTCAACATGGGAGTGATACAGCCAACCAAAGAAGGACAGCATCCACCAGCTGCTGGAGGAAGGGAAGAATGGATTCTCCCCTGCAGCCCTGGATGGAGTATAACCCCGCCTGCACCTTGATTTTGGACGATACTGATTCCAGATTCCTGGCTTCCGGAATTGTAGGAGAATAGATTTATGCTATTTTAAGCCACTTAATATGTGATATTTTGTATGGCAGTCCCGGAAAACTAATAGAATATATAAATGCAAAGGAACTCGATAGCCAACACAAGTATGACAAAGAAGAAAAATGTTGTTTGTTTAATAACTTCCCTTCTTTAAATAACATTGCTAAAATAAGAGCTATTATGAAAAAATATTTACAAAACACATATTTGATAAAGCACTTGCATCCAGATTATATGAAAAACTTTCAAAACTAAATAATGAGAAGATAACCCCTTTGAATGGTAAAAATACATAACCAATCTACCAAAGAATTATGTAGATTTTGTATAAGCACAGAAAAAAATATGCTCAATTTCTCAGGGTTGTGACATAAGTCTTGATTCTAATTTATGAAAATATTTTCTTGCTTAATTTTATTACATAATAATGCTATTTGATATGGAATAATTATCCATTATAAGATCATTAGGCATCATAATTATGATGAGATATCATACCCAAACTATAGAACAGCTAAAATACTGACACTACTAAGAGGAGATGAGGATACGGAGAAACTGAAACTCTCATTCACTGGTTCTTGGAACAGGAAATAACACAACCACGTTAGAAAGTGTTTGGGTAGTTTCTAATAAAGTTAAACATGCACCATAAAACTCAGCCCACTTATATGTATTTATGCAAGGGAATGAAAAATATATGTCCATAAAATGACCTCTACATGAATATTGACAGCAGCTTTAGTCAGAGTCACACAAATAACCCCCAGCCCTTACTACACCACACAGACACCATGAACCGTAAACTATCTTCATACCTATCATGGTTTGAATGAAGTAATTCATTGTCTCCATACTTCCTTGGCAATGAAAAGAGGTCCACTACTGATACATGCGCAACATTAATTTTCAAGACCTGGATACTAAGTGAAAAAAGCCAGAAACAAAATGTAAAAAATTACAAACTCTGATTCAATGTATATGGAATTCTGGAAAAGGCATAACTATTAGGATCAGAATCAGTTTAGCTATACTCAGGGAATGGGAGATGATGTAATGGTTGTAAAGGAACAAAAGGGAAGTTTTTGAGGTACTAATAAAAATACTCAATTTCTTGATTGTGGTGGTATTTTCATTGGTTTATACATTTGTCACAATTCACAGAACTAACCCTAAAAGAATGCACTTTTGTGCATTGTACAAAATGCAGGTTTATTGTAAATCTTATAAACCTGACCAAAAAAAAAAAAAAAAAACCCTTGAAATGCATACAAATATTTACATAAGAGACAAATACTGAGTTTTAAAAGATGTGTACATTAATATGTGTATTCATGTGTTTGATGTCTATCTGATTGAGAGTAATTCATTTTCTATTTGAAAACACAAACAAAGTAGAGGAAAAAGTGCCTTATTTTAGGCAATATGCTAAGCTGGTATTTGGCAGCAGTACCACATAAAGTTGGCATGCCTTTGCCCGGGCATTTGACGTTGTGAATATTTAGTACCTTAGTTGTTATTGATGGTTTCTTAATATCTAAATTATTTCATGGCATTAACTGAATGTATATTTGAAAGAAGACTTAATCTAAGAATTCCAGTTGCCTCCTGATCCCAAGCCACTGGGATTTATTGAGATTTAGTAACTGGGACAGCATCATAGAGCTTCAAATGGGTGGCACAAGGAATCAAACTAACTTCTTTGCTCTTAAGTCTGGAGCTGTTATGATAATGTCAGGACTTCCTCTTGCCTATATTGTATGGTTTGGTGTTGGCTCTCTGCAGTAAGTTGATTTAGGATGACTGAGGCTAAAATTTCTCAGGCTTGTGACAGAAAAAAAGTCTCAATTCTAGTTTCTGAAAAATATCTTCTTGCTTAATTTTTATGGTATAATAATGCTATTTGATATGGAATAATTATCAATTATAATGAAGCTCAAAGAAAACTGCAGTTCATATCCCACTCTCCTAAAGATCATTTATGAATGATTTGGAATTTATTTGTTCATACTCTTAAATGTGTATGTTTTTGGAAACTGGAAGTTTATTAAAGCTGTTTATTACTATTTTTATTGAGCAATTACCACGACCTTACTTTCTACGTTAATAAATATGGATTTTTAAAATAGATTTAGGGAGTACAAGTGCAGATTTATTACATGGACATATTGCATAAGTCTGGGATTTTGACAATACATGCTTGCCAAATGTAGTATGTCCATAAGGAAATGTATGATTCCATAAATATTTTCAAAGGGCACATAGATTTTTCCTTAAGATTGTAAACAATTCGATGAACAATTAGAATTCAAAATAGTAATAACAAATCACATATGCTAGAATAAAAGATAATGAAGTACAATGTAAATGACCTATCTGTGGGAAACTGATGGAAGAAATCAGAAGACCTAAATAATAAGAGAGATGCTCCATACTCATATATTACGAGGCTCAGCATTATTTAAACTTCACTTTTTTACAACTTGAGGTGTTTGTTAAATGTACTCCCAATTAAAGTCCAATTTATATTGTAGTTATCAATAAACTGAATCTAAAATTTAATGGAGCAATAAGAACTCAAAAATATTTGATATAATATTGAAGAAGAACCAAGCAAAAGGATTCACATGATCTTATTTTAAGATTTGCTGTAGCCTGTAATCCCAGCACTTTGGGAGGCCGAGGCGGGTGGATCACCAGGTCAGGAGATTAAGACCATCTTCACTAACACGGTGAAACCCGTCTCTACTAAAAATGCAAAAAACTAGCCGGGCGTGGCAGCGGGTGCCTGTAGCCCCAGCTGCTCGGGAGGCTGAGGCAGGAGAATGGCGGGAAACCGGGGGGACGGAGCTTGCAGTGAGCCGAGATCTCGCCACTGCACTCCAGCCTGGGCGACAGAGCGAGACCGAGACTCCGTCTCAAAAAAAAAAAAAAAAAAGATTTGCTGTAAAACTATTGTAATCAAGAGAGCATAGTGTGGCAGAAATAATACATACACAAATAATGAATACATAAATGGACCAGAATAGACAGAAATAGATCCACACAAATAGAGCCAACTGATCTTAGACCAAGAACCAAGGCAATTCAATGGAAAAACGAGAGTCTTTTAAATAAATGAAGATGGAATGATTGGAGGTCTGCTTGCGTAAGAAGGAAAAAAACAAAAAACAAACAAACAAAAGAAAACACTCTCAAACCCGATGTCATAGATTTCTCAAAACTGCCTCAAAATGAGTCACCTTACAGTGGAAAAAGACTACTACCTAATCTACATTATCAAGATCAGTATCAATAGCGGTAAATCATGTTGATAATATATATCTATCTAATAACAATCTAAATCATGAGGAAAACATCAGACAAATCCAAATTTAGATAAATTGTACGAAATACCTGACTTGGCATTCTTCAAAACTGTCGTGTTCATGTAAACAAAGAAATCTAGGAAACTGTTACAGTTAAGGAACTCCTAAGGACATGATGACTAAATGTAATGTGGTATCTTGGATGGAATCCTGTAAGAAAAAGAAAAGAAAAATTAGATAAAACCCAAGAGAATCTGAATAAAGTATGGATTTTAATTAATAATAATGTATCAATATTTGTTCCTTAATTGAGACAAATACACCATACCAATGCAAGATGTTAGACCTTGCAACAGATGTTAGGAAAGCAGATGTCAGATGTATGGAAATCCTCACAATATCTTCACAATTTTCTTGCAAATCTGATAGCATCCCCAAATAAAATAAGTAATGCAAAACAAGGCAGGAATGAAGCAATAAAGGAATAAGGCACACATGGTACAAATTGAAAACAAATAGTAACATACGAGAATAAAACTGACTCAATCATGAATTACATTTAATTAACCATTCTCCTGAAACTGTTTTTGCTTGTTTGTTGCAATTGTCAACTAAAACCATCATCTAAGAATCCAGTGGGCTATTCTGTGTTTATATTACTGAGTTTGTTTCAACAATATTTGACTGAGTTGACCTTGTTCTCCTTGAAAAACACATCTTTGTTAATTTTTGTAACTCTGCTTTCTAACTTAGGGATCATTTTACTTTTTTGTTACTCCTTTACCCGTGGTGCAATTATTGAATAGTAGCAGGGGCTGGCCTGAGCCTTATCCTCTTCTTACAAGATAATGTCCATTCCTATAACTTTCAGTGTCATGCAAAATATACTCAGATTTATGCCACAAATGCACATTTCAGCTCTGAGCTAACATATCTAGTTGTTTAGTTGATATCTCCATTTGAATGTCTTCCACGTATTTCGGGCTTCACATAGATAAGATTGACATTTTTATCCACTCCATTAGCCCTCAATCATGTTATTCCCTCAGATTCTTCTATCTTGGTAAATACAGTCAACATTAATTCAGCGATGCCAGGCAGAGATCTAGATGTTATTCTTAATCCCTCTTTCTTTTTTCACTTTTCATTTACAACTTATACATAAGTCTTTAACGTTGCCAGACACACAAAAAAAATCTCACATCATTTTCTTTTTGTTTCTCCCCTCATATCATGCTAAATCAAGTCACTGTCATCTCCCGTGGACCCCCACACTAACCTCTTAACTGTTCCAATTTCTTCCACTTTTGCTCACATCATCTTAATTATTTAAAGACAAGCCAAAAGTATCTCTTTAAATATAAATCAGATTATGTTAATCTCCTGCTTAAATCCCTTCATTGACTTCCCATTCATTCAAATAAAGTTCAGACTTGACAAGGTGCTGTATTATCTAGCTAATTCTGTATTGTCATACGTCTACTCTTTTTCTTCCCACTGTTCCTCTTTCATTCACTTACTTTCCCACAAAATAAATATTAACTACAGGGCCTTGGAATCCATCAGTAAACCAAGTAGATGATCATAGTTTTCTTTATGTACCTTACTTACATTGTAGAGAGACAAAAGGCACAACAAAAGAACAAGAAAAACACAAGTATACTATAGGCAGAATTGCTTTACCTGATAGTGCCAACTCCCCTTCCCCTTACAAGAAAAAAGCCTCAATAATTAATATAAAAATTATTATTATTCAATTACCTTTAAAATTTTGTCTAAATATTAAAACTGTCTTACTGCCCACCCTAAATGTGTAGCAAAATAAAAGTATAAAATATAACATCTAGTATATTATAAAATATTAAAACATTGAGAATGTGTTTTGCTTTTAAAAAACTTACCAGAAGTAGTTTGAAGTGTTCTTTTCTTCAAGTTGTATAATTTACAAAATGGAGTGAACATGTTTCTACGCCTTGAAAAATCATGTTTCTTTCTAAGTTTGCATCATTTTCCATCAAGCTATCCTTTGTGTTTGCCATAATATGAAGTATCTCTAGAATTCCTTTAATGCAAAGTTTTAACTTTTTTTTTTTATTTTGCTGGCACCACTTCCTCTGAAACATCTTTATTCTTTTGTTCATAACCACTTTTCTCACTTATGCCAATAAATTTGCCTTCACTAAATTCCTCTTGCTGTGTGTTGAGGGTCCCTGAAACAACGCCGCGTCAATATTTCCATTGTCAGCTATTTCTTCTATAAATCTGCTTTATTCTATTTCAGATTTTGTGATTTATGCAATGAAGAGGTAGTGGTGAGGTTTTTATTTACGTAATTATTATTGTTGACTATCCCATGCAAACTGAAATTTGATCAATGTAGTTGGGGGACTCATGTTATCTAAGTAAACTGTAGTATGAAAATCCATGCATATCAGAGCCATACAAAGTGAAGACTACCTTATTATAATGCTATTAGTCTATGAGTAGTAGGAAGAAAACAGTGGAGCAAAGCAAGAAGAAAGGAGGAAAAGAGGTGCTACTTTTGATAGAGAATCAAGCAATTTCTTTGTTAGCAGGTGACGTTTGAGTGAAGCATGGTTATTCTGGAAAAGAGCATTTAATTATATTTAATCATCCTGCCTTCTATGCACTTCTTTGGCTTTTCCAAGCTTTTTTTCTGCTGATGAGGCTTTGTGCTTATTCTGTCTTTGAATGAATTCTCTTTTTCAGCTGATTTCTTCTCACCTGCAATTTTTGGAGAAATGACATTTAAGTCCAAAGAGAGTGATTCTAGGACTATTAAGTCTTGTATATAATATTTGTATCAAACATTTTACTAAAGCGTGTAATATGTGCATAAATAATAAAAGTACATTAAGTCAACAAACCCATAATAACACCACAAATGAAGTAGGAAATTGTCAGCACCCCAGAGACTGTCTTCAGTCCCCACCTACACTATTCCTTTCTGTCAAAAGAAAACCACCACCTTGACTTCTAACATCATAGTGTAGTTTTGGACTTTTAAATTTTCTATGTGGTAAATTGCATAGAATGTATTTCTTCTAGAAGACTTATTTTATTCATTCTATACTGTTGCATGCATTAATAGTTTGTTCATCTCCATGGCTGTAGAATATTCCATCATGTATATATTCCACAATCTATTCATTCCACTCACTATTGATCGATATGTGAGTTGAGATTATTATCATTAATAGTGTTAGAAACATCCTTTTACACACTTTTGGAACATATATGCATCCATTGTGGGGAGTATATACATAGGACTAAAGTTTCTGGATGAATTGTATGTATGTGGACATGCAAAATGACAGGCAACACCGAACATTTCAAAGTGGTACAAATATACACTCTCAATAGCAGTATATTACAGTTTCAAAGGTTCTGCATCCTCACAATCACATGATATTACCAAACTATTTTTAATTTTAGAAAATGTGATGAATATGTAGTGGTATTTTATTGTAGCTTTAATTTACATTTTCTTGTTGACTAATACAATCAAGCATCTTTTTGTATACTTATTGGCAATTTGATGTTACTTTTTTGTGTGACATGAGGATA
Source organism: Rhinopithecus bieti (assembly GCF_001698545.2). Lineage (NCBI taxonomy): Eukaryota > Metazoa > Chordata > Mammalia > Primates > Cercopithecidae > Rhinopithecus > Rhinopithecus bieti. Next base: position 6,041,409 of record NW_016803808.1, on the reverse strand, counting down.
AGTTTTGTTTAAATTTTGGTTGGAGTCTTTTATTTATTATATTTTAAACATTCCCTAAATATTCTGAATATGAGATTTCATGTGTTAGAAATATTATAAATATATTTCACCAAGTTTTCTTTCACCCTCTTAAGGTTGTTTTTTGATAAAGAAAACTTTTAAATGTTAACATAGTCCAGTCAACCAATATTTTTCTCTAAGGTTAGCATTCTTTGTAGCTGAGAAAGTTTTGCCTACCCAAATATCATTAATTTCCATTGTAAGTCCCATGAGTTTCTTGGTTTACCTTTCACAGTTAAATAAAGTAATCACCTTTCCCTGTGTTTCTGAAAGCTCTCCGTATATTATCTTTCTGAGTTAAAGTGGCCAAAGAGTTGTTTCTGAGATTTGGAAGGTGTAAATAAGGTATCAATCATCACGCTCAGAGAAACGTCATTCATTAGAGATTGTAAGAAAGGGACAAAGATCCTCTGCCTGGCCCCTGTACATTTGCTCCATTTGCTGCATATCGAGCTCTCTGTCTAAGGGCTGATATTCCTGAGGATGTGTCCAGGCCCGCCCTGATTTTTCACCCTGAATGTCAGCCACAAAGAGCCACTCCATCAGCTCCCGTGTGATAATGCTGACCTGGTGGCTGGAACTGCCCGTCTTCCAGATTTTTCTGTCATCTCCAACTCATTCATATGAGGGAATGAAGTTTCTATGGCCCTTCAATTCGCCTTTCATACCTAACTTCCTCAGTTCCTCCTACATAGTGAGAGGTTTATAGTAGTTTAGCTACTAATCTGAGACTGGTAAACCTTAAAAGTTATTTTTATATGCAGTTTCAAACTGAGATTACTGTTGTGCACAACTATGCCCAGATAATTGTTTTATTTTATTTTACTTTTGTAGAAGCAGGGTATCTCTATGTTGCCCTGGCTGGTCTTGAACTCTCAGCTTCAATGATTCTCCCTCCTCAGCCTCCCAAAGTGCTGGGATTACATGTGTGAGCCATGACACCCATCCTATTTTAACTTTAATTTTTATTTTTAAACATTGTTTATTTTTTAAAGGAGCAAATATATTTCATTAAAAAAGAAACTGACGATTAAGATATTAAAAGAAAAAATCCTCTCAGTTTAAGTCATATATTCTTAGTGACCTCTCCCTTTACTATCCTAACAAGGAAATTAAGCTATTTTTTCCTGAAGCTGTTGATGAAAGAAAACTTCAGCCGAATTAAATTTAAAGGAGCTTAATTGAGCAATGAACAATTCGTGAATCGGCAACCCCCAGAATCACAGCAGATTCACAGAGACTCCAGCGCAGCCACATGGTAGAAGAAGATTTACAGACAAAAAAAAAAAAAAAAAAAAAAAAAAAAAAAAAAAAAAAAAAAAAAAAAAAAACCAGTGAGGGGGAAATGACAAACAGAAATTGGAAGTGATGTACAGAATGGCTGGATTGGTTACAGCTCAGTGTATGCCTTATTTGGGCACAATTTGAACATTCAGCAGTGTATGAATGGTTAAAGTATGGCCGCTGGGATTGGCCAAGTCTTAGCTATTGCTATAGGTGCATACTACTAAGTTAGGTTTTCAATTTTGTCTGCCTGTTAAGCTAGGTTACAGTTCATTCACAAGGACTCAAAAACAGGAGTACGGAGTCCTTCTCAGGCCGTATTTAGTTTGCTTTAACAATTCCCCACATTTGGTCATCTGCTCAATTTTGAGAGATTGACCAAAACCTTAGTCATTAGTGTCACTATCACCACCACAAATGTACTTATATGGTCTTGAAACCCACTGGGACTCAGTAGAACAGTGGATTGAGCAAGGAGGGAAAAGGACTGAGTAGAGGGTATCTCTTTATGCTGGAATGTTCTGTTTATGGGAGAAAACCAAAACCTGATCTGTTCTAGAATCTGTATGTTTCCTTAAAGTCTTAGTTTGATTATATCACATTTAGCACAAGTGACTCCATTTTGTTTGGTTTCGTCTGTTGGGGTCTAGTGTATGAACTCAGTCCAAAACAATGGCCTCCCATAATTTTGTTTTAAAAAAATCCCTCCTTTACTGCAAGAGTCATATTTAGGTGAGAGTGTGACCTTAGGGTCTTAGCGCCACCCTGAGTTACCATGATTTTGGGTTTCCAGTCTCCGCATGTCATTCATAGGTTATGGTGTCTTCATGGTCACAAATTTCTTTCAGCTTTTGTCATTCCAGTTGAAGAGAGACCATTTGACATTTTAGAGAGGGCTGCATGCAAACATTTAAAACCTTTGAGAGACTACAGCACGCAGGGGAGACTATTATTATGACTACGGGGAGGATAATACCAAGAGTTTGGAGTATGCTCCTTACACAGCGTCCCCATAAACCAAACCACCCAAAAATAAATAGATTAAAGAATGAACTAGATGAAGAGTTTACTTGCTTGACTAAGTAGTGTTTTCATTATTCACCTACAACCGAATTTTTATAATTTACATTTGATGTATTTCTTCATAGGCCCCAAGGGCCAGCTGCTGCACAGGTACTTTTCTGTTTAGCTAATTCTATTATTCAGCATAACTTTCATGTGTGAATTTAAAGTCTGTTGTGTAACCATAGCCTTTACAGTAGAATTTGCTATAAAGCCTGTTATGGGGGATACATTTCTAATTATTGTCTCTTTTATTCTAAACCATGGAAAAAGGACATAACGAATGATGTCCATCTAGAGGAGTGAAGGTCACCTGGCAATGTTTTCTTTAACCCATGATGCAGGTTAAGAGGAGTTTTTACTGATTATGAGGTAACATAACTACCACAAAAGTTTCTCACCTACATTGGGCCTTTATCTTTTATCTATTAAAGTATAAGTTTATTCATGTTTAAAGCCGGCTGCAAACTCCTTTACAAATAAAAGTGTACCCCGTAAGTGCTCATAACAGACCCCTTTTCCACTTTTATTGCTCATAGAGGAATAAGGAAGAAAAAATATTTGACGGTAGGAGTGTCATAATAGTAGGAAAGTCTTGATCCGTGATCTTGGGGGAAGCTGTTCACATCAAGGATACCATCTTCTCCCAGGGAAGTTTTACCTTCCCTGGTTAGGTTTATCTTAAGGTTCTAACGGGTGTACAGTTTCAAGAGTGTGGAGGGATCCTTCTTAGTTGTGAGAATAATTATGAACCCAAAGTTCAAGTTTCAAAGTTTTGCTGCAATGGGGATGGCAAGGACAGTCTCCTCTCTGATGTTCTCAGAAGATACGATCTTCAGCTTCCAGACTTGGAAGGGGTTGTCCTCAGTGACCCATAAAAAGCTTTCTTTACCTGAGAAAATACACTGCAGCATAATAATCTACTATTACAACATCAGCCCTCTTGCATAGGAAAGCTTTTATACAAGTAGAAAACATGGATTGAAAATGAGAATTGAGGCCGGGCGCGGTGGCTCAAGCCTGTAATCCCAGCACTTTGGGAGGCCGAGACGGGCGGATCACGAGGTCAGGAGATCGAGACCATCCTGGCTAACACGGTGGAACCCCGTCTCTACTAAAAAATACAAAACACTAGCCGGGCACAGTGGCGGGCGCCTGTAGTCCCAGCTACTTGGGAGGCTGAGGCAGGAGAATGGCGTGAACCCGGGAGGCGGAGCTTGCAGTGAGCTGAGATCCGGCCACTGCACTCCAGCCTGGGCGACAGAGCAAGACTCCGTCTCAAAAAAAAAAAAAAAAAAGAAAGAAAAGAGAATTTAATGAAATCCCTTTATAAATGTTTAAATGGCCCATTCGGTAGCCAAATGTACCTGAAGCTTTGATTGTTTTCCCAGGAATATGGAATCAAACATTGGTTTTAAACTATTTCCACAATTTGTAAGTCACCACATCAATATATTTAATTTGGATTATTTTATCTTTTCCTTGATGAGTGATGGAATGCAGAACCTTTAGTAACAAAAGCTTTAAGGACTCAGGAAGGACAAGGCGGCCGTCCTGCTTCTTCATGAGTCCATACTTCACATCGGACTTATGTCCTCTTGAAT
>NW_016803808.1:6028359-6036912 GCF_001698545.2 Rhinopithecus bieti | reverse complement strand
AAAAAAAAAAAAAAAAAAGAAAGAAAATGAGAATTGAATGAAATCCCTTTATAAATGTTTAAATGGCCCATTCGGTAGCCAAATGTACCTGAAGCTTTGATTGTTTTCCCAGGAATATGGAATCAAACATTGGTTTTAAACTATTTCCACAATTTGTAAGTCACCACATCAATATATTTAATTTGGATTATTTTATCTTTTCCTTGATGAGTGATGGAATGCAGAACCTTTAGTAACAAAAGCTTTAAGGACTCAGGAAGGACAAGGCGGCCGTCCTGCTTCTTCATGAGTCCATACTTCACATCGGACTTATGTCCTCTTGAATGCCAGTTGTTTCTCCCACTTAGGTGCACAGCACTAATAACTGATGCATTATCATAGGTAATTTGACTTAGACCATGGAATTTAATCAAATTGTATACCTAAACAATTTTAGTATTGGCTGATTTAACATGATAATCTGGCAAAGTGTTTTCTTGGTATTTCCTTAATTTTGTTCCTCGTGGGTTAGCAGTTTCATAAACCAGTCAGTCTTTAAGTTTCAGGAATTCTTACCCAGTCCAATTCTAGAGGAATTGGAGAATTCATGGGGAATTCTTACCTATGACAGGATAAGAGTGCTTTTCAGGCTCCCTTACATCCTTTCATGAAGGTTTTTGTTTATTTTTTGTTTGTTTGTTTTATTGCTTTGTTTTGTTTTGTTTGTTTGTTTTTGTTCCAGATGGAATCTCACTCTGTCACCCAGGCTGGAGTACAGTGGGGTGATCTCAGCTCACTGCAACCTCTGCCTCCCGGGTTCAAGTGATTCTCCCGCCGCAGCCTCCCAAGTAGCTGGGATTACAGGCTCCTGCCACCACGTCTGGCTAATTTTTGTATTTTTAGTAGAGATGGGGTTTCACCATGTTGGCCAGGCTGGTCTCAAACTCCTGACCTCATGATCCGCCCACCTTGATCTCCCAAAGTGCTGGGATTATAGGCGTGAGCCAAGTTTCATGAACCTTTTAAAAGACACCATATTCTAGGATTTTGTGTGCTTGTGATGTTTTCAGAAACTGCATCAGCATTAAACAATTAACTGTGGAAATTACTTTAAATAGTTATAGTTAAAACATAATAGACTAGGAAATTTGATTATTTCTATGGTCTAAAATAACTTAACATAATAACCTTAATTATGACCGATAGCACATACTCAGACATATTAGAATTTTAGAAATTCCATATAGTTTGGAACATATATTAATATCATTCACTAAAATATAATCTGAAGATTGAACATTATTTTATTTTGACAATGTTTCCCATGATTTTATACCAAATAAGCCAATGTCACTGTTGCATTAGTGCATTATTGATGTTAAACCCAATTCTTAATAAAACGTTATAGATGAGTGTATTCAATTTTAATCAGTTTGACCATAAGGTAAGAATTTTATAAACCTTTTATAACTCCTTAAAATTTTTGTTAAAGAGCAGAATAGTGCTCTAAGAANATAGGCGTGAGCCAAGTTTCATGAACCTTTTAAAAGACACCATATTCTAGGATTTTGTGTGCTTGTGATGTTTTCAGAAACTGCATCAGCATTAAACAATTAACTGTGGAAATTACTTTAAATAGTTATAGTTAAAAACATAATAGACTAGGAAATTTGATTATTTCTATGGTCTAAAATAACTTAACATAATAACCTTAATTATGACCGATAGCACATACTCAGACATATTAGAATTTTAGAAATTCCATATAGTTTGGAACATATATTAATATCATTCACTAAAATATAATCTGAAGATTGAACATTATTTTTATTTTGACAATGTTTCCCATGATTTTTATACCAAATAAGCCAATGTCACTGTTGCATTAGTGCATTATTGATGTTAAACCCAATTCTTAATAAAACGTTATAGATGAGTGTATTCAATTTTAATCAGTTTGACCATAAGGTAAGAATTTTATAAACCTTTTATAACTCCTTAAAATTTTTGTTAAAGAGCAGAATAGTGCTCTAAGAAAATCTATTGTGCTTTTATTTCAATGCTCAATTCACAAACAAACCAAATAATGCCCCCTTAAATTTATTCAATATTTTCACACATAGAGTTTTTTACAAAGTTCATTTTTATAAATTCTTCCACAAGTTGTTTAAACTTTCGCTTTATTTAATTTAATACAATCCTTTAACCTTTTAATCTAGGCAGAAAAAAATTCACATTCCCATGATTTCTTATAATGCTTACCAAAAATACATTTCACTTTTCTTACATACCTTGCATGTAAAACTGTTTCTTCATTAGTCTAGATTACATGTTACAATGTTAACTTTTAGCCACTTTTACTTTTGGTGAAAACCTTGGAAGGTTCAGGATTTTAGAGTCACAGTGGCATTTTATGAAGCATTTAGGGGGCTAATCACCTTTAAGTTATTCAACGTTTTGTGCATAAATTTCCTTTCATAAATTCTTTCTTGACTATACAGATCATCTAAGACACTCTTGGACTTTCTGACTTGCCCTAAATATCCCTCTTTTTAAACAATCAGTCATTTTACTTTAGGACAAGAATTAACCACACAAGATCCTTTCTTATATACAATTTCTTTCTTTCTAGCCTTCTTTGTATAGCTAGGGGACATAGATAATTCCACATGTCCCCAGGTCTTATCTAGAATCTAATGGCTCTGTTAGACCAGATGTCTACATTTTGAAGACTTCTTAAAAATTTTCCAATAGTTTTTAAAACTGTCTTTATTTCCAAAAAATTGCTAGTGTCATGTGAGCTGAAAGGCATTAGTTTTACTTTTTTTGACAAAATATTTAAGTGCTTATTTTTATTTAAGCCAATTAATTAGAACTCATTTATATAAACATTACACGCAATGCATATGTATAACTACACAGACAGACAAACAGAAGATTACTACAGTAGTTGTAAGAGTTTTCATTTGCCAATTTGTAAGTTTCCTAATTGGTTATTGGTTTCAGGGTGGAGTCCTTGGAAGAACAGGGGCAGGGAAAGTCCTCTGGTGCCTCTTATTTTTCCCAAGGAGTACAGGCTGTTAGAGCTTGAATATCCACTTTTAATTAAGCTGATTTTTAACCATAGCACTCTTTAATAAAGTCCTTTTAAAATTTCTTATTACCTGACTTTAGCCAGGCCAAATGGCCAATATTTCTGGCTTTTGAACTTTACCAAAGGTAACCTCCCAGGTGCAGAGAAAGAAAAATTTAAGATAGTCTGTTGAGGAGAAGAGAATAGAAACGGTCATCCAGATATTAAACCAAAAAAGACTTACTTCCTGTTCTGGGAATCGAACCCAGACTGCCCCTGTGAAAGGGCAAAAACCATAACTACTGAGCTATAGCATGGGGCAGTTGCCATCACACTTCCCAGAAGGAGTCTAGAATAGTTAATTTTGAGCTTCCAAAGGCTTTTAACTACTCAAGATGATTTTTAGAGATAACTAATACATGAATCCTAAAATTCCTGTTCCCTGGAAGGCAGAGATCAACAGAAAGTATCTCCACATGGTTACAAAGTTGGACTCCCAAGGACATAAAACAAGATGGCAACATCATTCAGTTTTTTGTTTGTTTCAGGGACCTGCAGCAACATTTGTTACTGACCAGATTGCTGGGCCATCTTGAGCAGTGAGCTTATGGGATTCTAAGCGCATGTTTTGTCTTAAGGTATCCCTCCACACAGAGAAACAAATTCATAGCACAAAATACACCAAATTCATGACATCTTGAAACTAGCCTCAGAATTCTTTTTCACATTAATGAAAACTTTACAGAGGAGGTACACAGTGACTTTTGCCATTTATTCAATGAGTTTGCAAAGAGAGAGAGAATCCAGAAAGTTGACTGGTAAGAAATTCTTACCCTTTGCCTGCACACCAGGTTTTCAGGTTCTCTTTCCCTGAGCAGCCTGGTGACCCAGCTTGCTGCATCATCGCCCTGGGGTCACACTGCATCATAAAGGAAAGGATCTTTTTTTGTTCTGGCCAAAGCAAAACACATGTGATAAAGCATAGACATTAGCCACTCTGCTTAGCACTCAATATCAAACTGGCAAGGTTTAGATTTACCCTCAGATGGGCCCTGTCATCTTTAACCCAATCTCTGACTAGGAGTTTTAACATGTGGCCTTTGGGCAAGATGGCCACCCTGAGTAACAGAAAAGAGAGAAAAGGAAGAGAAGAAAAAGGAAAGTATTGCCTGTGGCAGGGTGAGGAAGGTGAAGAGCTCAGGGAGATCAGAGCAAGACCTATTCATTTCAGCAACACTGAAAAGTTCAGGTGGCCACTTGTTAGTAGTGAAGGGATCTTTTCCAGCAGTTCTATCAGCTCTCAAGTTTTCTCTCTTAGGGAGAAAAAAGTTCTCTATGTCCCACGATCCTGTACATGTCTAATTCTGTCACCCACAGCTGTCAGCAAAGAGTGCAAGGCAGATTATTTCAAGGAGAATAGCAGTTGACATCCCAGAGTGCCAAACCCATGTTTAGCCAAAAAGGACTTTACTGAGAGCCCTCGTTTAAAAATGCACTTCAGTGGTGTGTTGTTCATTTGGAACATTCCGCTGTAAGTTATTTTTAGGAAGATTTTGCCATTTCTGTAAGACTTCACTACCTTGCAGGTCTAATGTATAAGCTGGAAGGAACTCAGTTTTCCAGAAATTAAGGATACTATGTTTACTTAAAATATTGTCTTTACTTTCAGATTTTCTCGATTAACTTAGCCAGTGATTTCTTTTCCTACCTAGCTGCACAAGAAAATGAAACAAAGGGGTAGAACACAAAAATCCCTGTGAATTTTCAAAACCCAAATTTTATAACCCCTGCCATATTACTGCTTACTACCAGTTCCCTTCTGACCCAGTCAGATGTAAGAGGCTTCTAGCTGAATCCAAGCCAGTTAATTCCAAAACAAATCCATTCCTAGACCCTGTCTAGTTTCTGTCATGACTCCAAACCCAGTTTAGATCAGAAATTTGCTCAAAGAAACTCGGAGAACTCAAAACACAAATCTGCGGAACTCCGAAATCCAAGAGGGTGCTTACCCACAATGCCCAGCAGCTCTGAGATCAGTGGACCCAAGTGGTCTTGCAGCTACCTTGCATGTTCACTCTGCACACCTGGGGGTTGCTGGCCGCTCCACTTTGGATCCCACTTCTGACACCATCTAATAAAAGAAAGGCTAGATTGGTTACAGCTTGGTATATGCCTTATTTGAACACAGTTTAAACACTCAGTAGTGTATGAATGGTTGAAGTATGGCTGCTGGGATTGGCCAAGGCGTAGCTATTGTTACAGGTGCATACTACTGAGTTAGGTTTTCAATCTTGTCTGCCTATTAAGCTAGGTTTCATACAGTTCATCCACAAGGGCTCTAAAATAGGAGTACGGAGTCCTTCTCAGGCCATATTTAGTTTGTTTAACACTCTCTATACATACATTTATTGGCATATGCATGAAAATATTTAGTGCTTGATTTCCGTATGCTTTCTCCCCTACTATATGATGAGGCTGTCCATAAATAAATAAAGTGACATTTCAGAGTGTGAAGACTTAGGGATTTTCAGAATCCCCAGTATTTTAACACTTGTTGAAATGGCATGCAACTTAAAGGGGGAGGCTGATGCTTTCAAAATTGAGTACAACTTAAAATCAGCTACAAGAAAGTGTTAAATAGCCCAATGTCCAGGATATACACTAGGCTGACAGAACCAGAAACTCTGAATGATGAAAGAACAACATCAACATTTTTGAAGCTGTCAAAGTGAATCCAATGTGAAAGCAAAGACGAAAACCACTGAAGAAGACAGAATCTCTACTAAAATATATGAACAATATTTATCGAGAGTTCTTTTCTCTTTCAGAAACTTCTGTTACTGTTTTGAAAATGATAATTTTGGTCTGTAAATCACCTCTTTTCTTGCCCCTGTACATAATAAAACTACACACAAATAACCTTTTAACATAATTTTACATGTCATTTACTTTTACAGGAACAATGTAATAGACTCAGGAAGTGGACAAAAGATTTAAGTTTTTGAAAGTTACTGCCATGCTTGCAGAAGTTATTTGAACTTGGCCTAGGTCAGTCCTTTGTCAATGCCTTCTTTCCAGAATTTAGGAAATAAATCCATGCTAGCTAAGATTTGTATAAATCTAAGTAAATACCTTAATACTGCTTCAAAAATGTACCTTAAGGATATTTAGCAGGAATGGAAAGAACAATAATAGCAGACATGTACTAAAGATAAAAGGCATATACAAAAACAATAGCAGGTGTATTCTAAAGAAGAGGAAGCAGGTGCAGACAAAATATTGTGTCATATATCAACTAAAGGATTTAAACACATTTTAATTTAATTTTAACAAAACCATTTTTGTACATAGTTATGAAGTACATGTGAATATTTTGATACAAGCGTATGATGTGTAAACGATCAAATTGAAGCAACTGGGGTATCCGTCACCTCAAACATTTATCATTTATTTGTGTTAGGAGCATTCTAATAACACTCTTGAGTTGTTTTGAAATATACAATAAATTATCATTAACTATAGTCTCCTTATTGTACTACCAAGTGCTAGACCTCATTCTTTCTACCAAACTCTATTTTTGTCCGATTAACCATTTCTTCTTTCCTCCCTTCCCACTATCCTTCCAACTTCTGGTAACCATCATTCTACTCTTTATCTCAATGAGGTCAATTTTTTGTTTTCCACTTACAAAACCTTTTGAAGCAAATAATATGTTCTAGTTTCTACAGACAATCAAATTGAAGTTCAGCATGTTTAAGTAACTTTCTTAGGATTATGCAACTTGCAGCTGTTAAAGAAAGAACTTGAACATTCATCTGTCTGTGATTAGAGTTTATCTTAAATCACTGCATTCCTTTCCCTCTGAAGTCACTTGTGATGGTGAATTATAACACAAATGAATGGATGATTCATTTATCTTGATAAAACATTTTAATAAAAAAATACATCTTTTCTCCTATGAGCTCTTGTATGAGGAACTAGATTTGAATCGGAGGGTAAGATTAAACTCTTACAAGTATGAATCCCAAATATCTGAGACAAACTTCCATCAATTTTTTGCCAAGGTTAAGGACCCATTGATGACACAGCCTGAGAAAGTTCTGAGACATATGCCCAAGGTGATTGGGGTGGAGTTTGTTTTATACATTTTAGAGAGATATGAGACATCAATCAATATGTGTAAGATGTACATTGGTTCAGTCTGGTAAGACAGGACAACTCAAAGTAGGGGCTTCCAGTTTAGAAGTAGAGACAAAAGTAGATAAGAAACAAAGTAGATAAGTAGCTAAGAGACAAAAGGTTGCATTTTTTGGTTGATTCTTTGGTCAGCCTTGCACGGAATACACAATTTAGCCTGGCTCAATGAATCTGTATTTTTACATAAACAACAAGGGAGAGGAAGCAAACAGATATGCGTCTGTCTCAGGTGAACCTTAGAAGGATGACTTCGAATAGAAAGGGAGGCAGGTTTGCCCTAAGCCATTCCCAGCTTGACTTTTCCCTTTAGCTTAGCGATTTTGGGGTTCCAAGATTTATTTTCCTTTCACACAAGCATGTTAGAAGACGAATTAAATATATTTAAATTATTGTTGATTTTTTAAAGGTATCCCTTTCAGCAAAGCTATAGAGTTTATAGAGCTATGTGCAGCTTAAATAGTAAAAAATTCCACAAGGCTCACTGAGAAAAACAGCCATTCCTTTCCCCATTCCACTTCCCTCTTGATTCCCATTAGGAAGGGTTTTGGTGACCTTTTGGTTGTACAGAAGTATGCCTCAGGCAGGCTTAAATCTTGAGTCTGATATGAGATGAGTTCTGGGAAACTGGTCAGTGGTTCATCACGTCTTGCCACAAATCGTAGAATTGGATGGTGGTTATTTAGGCAAGTGTTACCTGTGGCTCCTGGTGAAGGAAGGGGCCTGGCCAGAGACTCTATCTAGTGTAGTCAGACAAGAAGATAGGTACATACAGCTATAAAATCTTCCTTGAGAAGGTTAAAAGAAGCTTCTCGTGAGTGATAGAACTCCCATTTTACATGGTTGATGTCATTCAGAGGTGCATTGCTTTCAGTTTTTAGTCTCAACAAAACAAGAGATATCCAATGTTGACATTAATTCTATAACAATTATTTTCCTAAGCTTTCATAGTTTTCCAATATCTTTTCATCTGAATATAAAATATATTTTAATTAGTCAGGAAGCATGGCTTATTTATTTTTGGCATTATCATGGTGCTTTATTCATAATAAGAACCCAATAAATATTATATTTACTTGAATTATGCTTAAAATTAATTTTCTTAGTTTGCATTGAAGCCTGGAGCTGTTTCATTTGTTAATAATGTTATGTGTGGATTGATTAGTAAGAGGAAATGTACAAAGACCATGTTTAATGAATGGAATATATTAACTATAACATTTTTTTTAAAAGTTTCTGTTCTTTGGCTGTACTTTCCAAAATGAGTAGTTCATAATAAAAAAAGACCATATATATATATATATATA
>NW_016803808.1:5985028-6027947 GCF_001698545.2 Rhinopithecus bieti | reverse complement strand
ATTCTTCTACATAATTTCCTCTGGTATTTTTACTTCAAATATACGATTTACTGAAAAATAAAGTATAATAATGGAGTGAGACTTCATAATCATTAGAGAGGCACTTTTTAAATTTAAATAAATTAATAAAGAAAATTTAAATATTAAACAATCAATAATAATAGTTTATTATGAAAACTTTCAGACATTTCATCTCTAGTGAATTTGCATAGAGAAGCATCTATGCAAATTTCTTTGAGATAACTTAGGAAATATCTATCCTCACCTAAACAGACTCAGAGGCATGAATTAAGACAGAGATTATAATGGTGGCTATGATTTTCAGTGGGGTGAGATTTTGCCTCTTAAGGAGTGTTGGAAGCTTTACAAGCTTATTTCAGTTTTTCAGAGCAGTGGGAGACTGCCAATTAGAATGCAGAGCATGGACAGTCATAGCTCCCTTCTCTGTACACTCTCTCAAGTCTCTTGTCTCCAGCCTTGGACTGTTTTGCCTTCAAAATTTGCACTTTAGTGGAAATTTTAACTTACTTTTTTGTTGTTATTGCTGTTGTTATGAATTAGTAGTCCTTTCTATCTGAAGATCACTTTGTTTATTTACTTACTTGTTTTGGGACTTGAGTGGGTGGACATTTTAACAGATCTTTGAGGGATATCACTAGGTTTCACCAATTGTAGTGACTCATCACCAAATCAACACTGGTAAACTCTTGTAAGGATAATGTGTCTCTAAAATCAGACTTTAAGTTATAGAATATGTGAATGGAGACTGCCAGTTTACTCAAGACAATTCGCATAGATGGTTCAGAAGTGACACAAATTCAGGTCAATATTTCTATCACTTGCAGTTCATATCAATACAACACTTGGATCTAGAAGTTTTGTATCTATGTACCAGATCTGAGACACAGTATATATAAAAATTATTTTTCTAATCATTATTCTTATTTTTGACTATCAGAATGTAGTCGGTAGGGCTGAAATGTCTGAACATTTTCATATTAAAGTTATTGATTGCTTTACCATTAAATACATTTCCTGCATTATCATAAAAGTTGTTTAAACAAAATAGTGCCCAACTGATTATCACAAAATTTCACTTCTTTGCATAATAAGCTTCCTCTTTGGAGCTCAAAATACAAAACAAATGCATTATATATTTGGAGTGAGGGTGAAGAGAGGGAGAGAAGTGAATAAATTAGGAAAATATATGAATTGAGTGACTACAATTTACCAAGTGCTTTCCATAAATCATAACATTTTTCTAGATTGGAAATGATTATCCTCATTTCCAAAGATATACTTCAACAAAATGTAAAAGTACATATTAATGAGCAGAGAAAGTATGCAATTTACTCAGGGTCATATGATGAATAAACTAGTGTTTTAACATGTAACTGTTCAGTTAAATCCCTGATTGGAGACATAAAAATAAGTAATTTACTCAGTGTTGGGCATAAACGCAATCATGATCAAGTTAGATATGGGATATAGAACTGATAAATACTAAAATAAAACAAAGAAGTTTTATTTTGTTATTTATTTTCCTTTTCGACAGTGCAATCTTGTTTAGATCATTCATACATTAAATATTTTTTTCTTCAAGTGAAAATTGATTTTTCTCTTATAAAGTGTGTCTTCTGTGGTAGATAAAGCACAGATCTATTTCACAGAAGTACAATATTCTAATACTATATAAACTTAATATCTGACATCTTTTGTAAGTAATTTCTGTTTTTAAACAATAAAAGGAAATGAGTTTTGTCCACCTCACTGATTTGTTGGGAGGAACTCGCTAGATAGTGCATGTAAGAGATGATATTTAATGCCATTTAATGCAATTTAATGGATTATTAAACCATAAGTCTCATCAAAGAAAGAGATATAGTATTTAAGTTTATTTATTTATTTTCAGGGCTTTTCACTACACTGAAATTGACTAGTAAAGTTAGTTCAGAGGAATTTACTAAATGAATTCTGAGGTAACATATATAAGTACTGTATCATTTCAGGAAGAATGTAACATTCAGAATCTAATTTATCTATAATCCTCATCATTACCTTATAAGGTAGTTATTATCCATTCACTAAAATATGCATGAAGAAAGTCACTGAAGAATCCAGTATCAATATTAATATTTAAGCAACAACTCAAAGTACAAAAATGCAGTCATTGTCTCACAAAAGAGAGGAAAGAACAAACACTTCCGTATGCAATAAAACATTACAGAAAAGAATATCGATTCTCTAGCCAACGAATATGAGACCTGCCAGGATGTCTTCTTGCATCTGGCCTCCTGGCTGTAGCAGGAGAATCCAGGTGCAGAGTAGTCTTTAGCAAAATCAGAGATTAAGTCCTGAGATTTGCAAGAGCCAAAATGACAAAGAGGATTGTAAGCCAAGATTAGGAAATGTCACTTTAGATGGTGTTGGAATGATATTAAAGCTTAGAAGCTCTTTAAATCACTGAAGTGAAGGAATTTGGAGGAAAGATTCTTCAGGCAGTTTTCATTTTAAATATTTCTGCTTAGCATATTATATAAAATGGTCTATTATTGTGTCTTTTACTGTGCTGTAGTTTAGTGGAAGTAAAGATGAATGGGAAACATTCAGGGTCTTTTATCTGTTTATATTCTAATTGGTTTATACCGTAATTCAAAAATAGTACAGCCTAGTTAGGCAAAATCTGGATATTAGGAGAGATACCTATACTGACACTAAAATTTGGAGATGGACAGTCTAATATGACGTGAGACTGGGTGAAATCACCCAGGGAGAAAATATTTCACTGAACTCAGTGACATCTACCCATTTGGAATGAGTAGTCCAAGAGCTTTCTTTTGTAACATTTAGTTTGAGATTTTAATGTTATAAATGACATTGATTTGAAAAAGTTAGAGTCATGATAAAGATTACAAGTTTCAACCATTAAAACTCTCAAAATCCTGAGAAGATGCCTTTGTTATTTAAAAGTTTCTGAATACATGCTAGTCATGAGTCCAAAGGTAAATTAATATTTCTTCAAAAGAAAAAATATTGGGAAATCATAGAAATCAACAAAGGAATATTGTCTCCTATAAATTCCTTATTTTAAAATAACTTTGTACACTTCTGAATGTCTCTTCTGCAGGAAGACTTAAGTGTGCACATATATAGCTGCAAAAATTGGAGGTATATATAAAAAAAATTATATTTTGGAATGAATTTAGCCAGATTGGGGTAATTGGATCAGAAGATAAATAATCTGTTGTTATTTTTTGATAACAATTTTATTGATATATAATTTACATACCATAAAACTTGCTGTTATGATTGAGAATGTATTGTATATAAGTATATTAACAGAATTATGCCAGCTTCACTGATATTTAAATTAAGAATGTTTTCATTACTTCGAACGGATACCCCACACCCATTAGCAGTAATTCCCCATTCCCTCCACCCCATGGCCCTTGGAAACCACTAATACATTTTCAGTCTTTAGGAATTTTCCTATTCTGAACATTTTATATAAATGGAATCATACAATGAGTGGCCTTTTGTGACTGGCTTCCTTCACGTAGTATAATGCTTTTACATATGTTGTAGTTGTATCAGTACTTCATTTTACTGCTGAATAATTTTATTAAATTAATAAACCAAATTTTGTTTTGTTTAAATTTATAAATTTAGGTTGTTGGCACCTTTTGGCTATTGTGAATAATGTTGCTGTGAACATTTGTGTAAAAACAATTTGTGGGCATAAAGTTTACTTCCTTTAGGGGCTATACTGAGATATGAAACTGATTTATTATATGACAGCTCTCTTTATTCTAATGAGAAATTGCCAAACTGTGTTTCAAAGTGACTGTTCCATTTTACATTCAGACCAGCAGCATATGAGGAATTTACTTTTTAACATTCTTCCCAGGACTTGTTAATGCTTTCTTTTTAATTACAACAATCTTAGTGGTGTGTGAAGTAGTAATTTATAGTAGTTTTGATTTGCATTTTTAATAGCTAATAATGTTGAGCATCTTTTCATGTGAGTATTGGCCATTTGTGTATCTTTTTTGGTGAATTATCTCTTCAAATTCTTTGCTCATTTTTTGATTGAATTTTTTTTCTTATTGTTTAATAGAAGAGTTTTTTAAGTATTCTGGATACTAAAATTTTACTATCAAATATATGATTTTAAATTTAATTTTAAATTAAATTTAAAACTTTTAAATTTAATTTAAAATTAATTTTCTTTTAAATTAAAGTTAATTTTTGTCTGAGGAATGAGGTGAGGGGTCCGACTTAATTAAATTATTTTTTTTTTATATGTGGACATCCAGATATACCTGCAACAGTTGTTGAGATGATTTTTCTTCCTCCATTGAATGGTCTTGGAACCCTTGTTATAAATTAATTGATCAAAAATGTAAATATTTTTATCTGACTACTTAATTCTATTTCTGTATTCTGTATTTTGATCCATATGCCCATATATCATTATCTTAATTGCCGTAGCTTTGTAGTAAGTTTTGAAACATGGAGGTATGACTTCTCCAACTCTATCCTTTGTCAAAATTACTTTGGCTATTCTGTGCTCCTTAAGTTTTGACATGAATTTTAGAGACAGCTATCAAATTTCTGCAAAAATTTCAACTTGGATTTTGTCAGAGACTGTGTTGAATCTGTATGAACTTTGGCAATATTATCTTAATAATATTTTTTTCTGAATAATGAAAATGGGATGCCTTTCTATTTCATAGGCCCTTAACTTATTTTGATGATTATTATAGTTTTCAGTGCACAAGAATTAAACTTATTTTGTTAAGAGTATTCACAAACATGTAAATCTCTGGAAACCATTAAAAATGGAATTTTTTTTTTTAGTTTTATGTTAAGTTGTTAATTGATGAATATATAGAAACACAATTGATGTTTGTATGTGTATCTTGCATATTACAGTCTCCTGGAAATAATTTATTCTGATATGTCTAATAGTATTACTTCTAACACTCTTTTTGTGGGTTTTTTGGGATTTTCTATGTATAAAATCATGTCATCTGCAAACAAAAATAGTTTTACTTCTTCCATTCCACTATAGATGTATTTTATTTCCTTTGTTTTCTTATTGTTATTTTAGTTGTCATATAATGGTTAATCAATAATGTTTTTAAATTTCTTGACCCAGTAAGTCACCCAGCCCTTGTTAAGGGGCTCTGTGTGGATGCTGGGGCATGCCTTCAGTGCTGCAGCAGTTTACAATTCTTTAACCTTCACTTCTTGTGTGAAACTCCTCAAGTCAGCCCATGGTGAGGGATTACAGCCTCCTAAGGTCTTTCCAGGACACGCACACACCTGTGCCCCTGTGAGTAGTCTTCTATAGTCTCAGGAATATGTCAGACATTATTCAAAGCCCTCTGTGGACACTTCATTCTTCAAGTTTTAGTTTGAAGTTTTATGGCCAATGTTTCATCTGCTACCAGAGGTTGCCATTTCATTAAGTTACAGTATTAAACAATTGCCACTTATTTTTTTCAACAAATTTCCTGGGAATAGGACTGTTTGCACTGGGCAAGCACTGAGTTAAGATAAATAGAGATAAGTCTTATGAATGCCATTGTTACAGGAAGACTCCAGAAAGGATTAATAATCACAATTCTTTAGTGTTTTGGCTTTTGGAGAAGGTCCATATGAATTCTAGTCCCTCCTTTGGCTTCTAGTATGCTCTTTTTGCAAGCACTATGATTGCAAAGTTGTTGGCTTTCAAAACTACCCCAAAGCTGAGGAGAAGGAGCTGGCATCAGGGCAAGTTAAAACACTAAAAAGCAAACTGTTTCTAATGAAGTTCAGCCATTTTTCTTAAATAAAGGCTCACCAGACTATTGCAAGTCTTTGTTAATTTACAGAGTTCTGAAGGTTAATTTTGACAATTTTTGCTAGTGTTCTCATTGCTTGTAAGTCAATTGCTCTTACTATATTATTCTGGAAGTGCTTCTAATCCATTACTTTTAAGATAAGCATGCATCACAACCTTAATTAACTTTATTTTTAAATGTTAAAGTATATGGAGAGCATAATTATAGCATTAAGTAGTATGACTAGAATGTTTAGGTGTTTGAAAGCAGAAAAAAATCAGCTTGAAATGTAGAGGAGGCATAAAGATTACTTGGATGTGAAAGTAACTGAAGGGTGTGAGATGCAATGTGCATATTTGGGGTTCAAGAAATTATATGAACAATTGCAAATAGGTGAGCTACTGTAAGATATGTTAAGAAAAGTAATGTGAATGTAGTGGGATCAATAATTTTTACTTTGCTGGTGTATTAGTCCATTCTTGCTTTGCTATAAAGAATTACGTGAGACTGGGTAATTTATAAAAAAAGGTCTAACTGGCTCATAGTTCTGCAGTCTGTACAGGAAGCATGGCTGGGGAGGCCTCAGGAAACTCACCACGGCAGAAGGTGAAGGGGAAGCAGGCATGTCTTACAAGGCTGCAGATGAGGAAGAGAGAAAAAGGGGAGGTGCTATACACTTTTAAACAACTAGATGTCATGAGAACTCACTCACTATCATGAGAAGAGCAAGGGAGAAATCCTCCTCCATGATCCAATCACCTCCCACCAGGTCCCTCTCTAAAACTGGGGATCACAATTCAACATGAGATTTGGGCAGGGACACAAATCCAATCCATATTAGCAAGGTATTTTTGTTTATACTTTATCACTATAAAATATATTTTTCTACTTACTATAACAGAAAACAAGCTCAGAGAAGCTTAATAATTGTCCATGGTCACAAAGCTATTCACAGACCCAGTAGTCAATCCCAGCATTGTCTACCTATTTGGGGGCTCATGTCACAATGCTACCTACCATGTTAGCCATACTAGATTGGTATATATTGAATGCAGTGCTATATGCAATAGAGTTGGAAAGTTGATATTAATATTGTTTAGAATCTAAAATTCAGATCCAATACTGTACTAGGTAGTCCTAATTATGTCAGATAAATATATTCCATCTTTTTACTCAAAGGGATTAAAATCTAACTGGGGAGGAGTTGGTATAAAACTTAAGTCATGAAATAAGTAAAAGAAGACATAAGATGGAATGTACTTATGTAACTAAGTGTTTGTAACAGGCTGTGATGTAGTTTGGAAATCCAAAACAAAATAAATCTGGGAGAGTCAGTATGTTGGGATTACTTTCTATATCCCTTATAACACAAGAGATCCTTAAAGAACCCAAGTGATTATCATTGAAGCAGCCTTACCACAACATTTTCTTAATGCATATTTGTTAAATCATAGGATGATAAAAAGTATGGCTGGTAAAACACATTAACAATTATAAAATGTGTTTAGTTCTTACTACATGACAAACACTTTGCATTCATTTTCACTAATACTCAAAACTATCCTGTTGGAAACTACAAAAAAAAAGTGAAGAGTTGGTGGCCACAAACTTTTGAGACTGCTCCTGTGAAGAATTTTCTGCCTCATTTCTGCTTAGTCCTATGACTTACTTCAGCCCGTGAGATTTTAGCAACCCTGATGGAAGCAGATTGCTAAGAAGTGCTTGCACATTAAGGCTGACCCGCTTTTGCCTCTGGGAACTTTTTATCATATGTGTAACCATAAGTTAACTCCCTGAGTGATAGGCCATGGAAACAAGGAGTTCAGCTTTCCCAGACACCCCAGCTGAGGCCAGAGATATATGACTGAGAACATTCTAAGTCATCCAAGCCCAAACTAGTTAACCCAGACTAGAGAAGCCACATGGTTTACCCATAGGAAAAAAGGGTATTAAATAATTGCTGTTTTAAGCCATTAACTTATGGAATGACTTTCTTTGCAGCAATATTAACTGATAAATTAATTGTAATCCTAGGTGTACACTATGAATTATCCTAATTCACCAGTTAAAGCAGTTGGATTCCAAGTTATTGCAGTGACTTGCTCGATGTTACTCAGCTAGAAAGAAGAAACACTGAATTTCAAAATCATAGTTGTTTCAATAGAAAAGTTTTTCTCAGTTGTTTCCATATCATTGACTACACTCTGGTCTGTCTAGTGATCCAAAGTGTAGCATAGAAGATTTAGCCTTTGTGACATCTTCAGTTAGTCACATCTAGAGCTCTCCCATTCTACTCGGAGGCCTCCCAAACAATGAAGGGAAGAGTATTTAGATTTAAAATTACTGTAATAGATTTATTTAGTGTGTTGGTTTTCTCAAATACTGGTTATGCCAGCAGTGAAGTTGTCAAAAAATACGCAATAATGTAAGTGCTATAATGTAATCATTCACAATGTGCTTTGTTAAAATCTAGTGAAATTCAATAAATAATTTTAAAGCCCAGTAGAAATTATTTCATCTAAAATACTTTTATTAATACACAAAATTGATCTTTGAATAATGCATTGTAAAAAATGGAAAAGTGACCTAGAGATGTTTAAAAGCAGGGAAAACAGCGCTTTAAGCATTTTTAAATATTGATGTAAACAGTCAGTGGTTATATTCCATTCTTTCCTACTGAAGTGGTAAGTAAAGCTCAAACTTAGGAACTGACAGGAGTTTGGTTGTTCTTGATTTGATGGAAGTCCCATGTTAGATTTATTAATTTATCAGTTCAAAAAACACACCAGAAGTTAAACTTCAGTAATTTCGGTAAAAATGATATGGCTATGGGATGAGAGTACTGGGCCTTTCTTAATGGGTCCACCACTGCTAATCTGTCATGTTTTCATTTTATTTTAGACTTCATACATTAACTTTCTGAAGCACCAGTTCTGGTTTTTTTTTTTTTTTTTTATTTTTGTGGGTCATATGTCCTCATGCTTGCTTTAATAAGTCTTTAAAGACAGCTGTCTGCAACATCATTTACTCGTTCCAGTCAAAATCACAAAAGATGCTTGGAATTTACAAGGTCTGATGCAAAATATAATGGATTAATATTTAAATGTTGTTTTGCTTCTAAACGCCACTGTCCTTGTGTGACCACAGTTTCTGCATCCCATAGACACTTCCTGTGAGATGGCCACTGCTAACATATTTGCACGACTCAGAGCGGGGAAACTTCATTCTCTAATAATCAAAAGTTTGAATGAAAATATGATGTAGGCATACACATCTAATAAATGCTTTCATATACTCCTAGAAATGGTCACTCTTGAAGCCCTTTTGTGTAATCTGTGATCTGGAGATCACACAATCTCTAGCTCCTTCTGTGTATCTTGATGTTACCAATTTGAAAAGACCCATCTCCAGCCATACGCCTGGCATCTCCATATTGCTAGGAAGGAGTCTAAGCCTTATAGATACATAGTTGACGGGGAGAGAAAATGAATCTTTTCTTCTTCTGCCCTACCTCACTATGAACTTCTTCACAGAGAGACTGATAATTGAAGTCTTGTTGCTAGGAAAAACCTTATATCTTAGGGTGCATGTGCCAGCCTCACAGATACTAAGACAATTTCAACATGTAACAATATACTTTCCATGGTTGGTTTTCAATTTAAGGCACTACCCCACGTTTAGTAGCAAAACTTGTTTCACATTATGCCGCATAAGGGAGAGTACTTTTTGTATAGTCTGTCTTTCAGTACATGTACAGAAAGACCCTCCTGTCAAAATTCCATAGCCTCAGAGCAACGGCTTGAGCAAGACACAAACACATAGACACACAAACACGCACACACACACACACCCCATATGATCACAACACATATGCCAAGTTTCCCAATGTAAACAGTAATCTTCAGGATTAGAAATATCATCATCATTTTCATTTACAGAGTGTCTGCTTCTCTAGGGCAGTATTCTCTTTGTGTCTCCTTTTCATATGGAAACAGTCAGTGAAGACAATAAGTGCCATATTGCCCAGGAAGAGATCTTTATTCTATGATTTATTCATCATATGAATTTGGAAGTATTAAACTTTTGTGCCTCGTTATATAACTCATAGGTTTGTGATAAGGACTAAATGAAATAAGGCACACAGAAAATGAAATGTCAATGCCTCACAGAGTGACTGTTAATTTTTAAACAAATTAAGTAAAATAAATATTAATTCATATTTATTTTAATTAATGATTATGTAAAAGACAGCATTAGTATGTGCTTAATAAATAAATTAATTTATGCATGTTTAGTCAACATTTACTGTGAGACCGAGTTGCTTCTATTAATTTTGATGACATTCGAAATTTGAGTATGAGAATGCACAGTAATGTTTTCCTCTCACGTTTGTATTTCTTCAAGATGAATTTGAGAGACAAAAATACTTATTTAAAATTGTACTTCTCTGTTCGGTAACTGAATAATTTGGTTTCTGATGTGTCTTGCACTTTAGTCACATCTGATCACTTTCCTCAAAAATATGTTGTTACTATTGTTGGCTGCAGATTCTAAGACAGCTGTGGCCAACTCACTTGTCAACACAATTTTAAGCTAAGTTTATATTTCAAGTGTTTAATTGCTTATGATGTTAGAAGGTGCCAAGAGAACACTATTGATTTCCAGATTGCAGACTGTAAGTGATAAAATTTGCACCTCAAAAAAAAAAAAATCATCTGACTGTAAATTATGCAAATGTAGCAGGAAACCTGTAACAGAAAATCAGATTTTTAAAAATATCATTATCATTATACTTGTAATCTTCACTATATTTTCAAAGCAGATTTAAAATAAAATTTCATGAATATTCTGTGGTACTGTACCCACATCTTTACTAAATTCAGGGCGCTCACTGTGTGTCACACATTCTTATGTTATAAATGAAGTTGACAATTGCACAACAGATATTAGACATGGAGTTATGGCAATGGAGGCCTCTACCTCAATGACTCCAGGTGTCATTGGACCTGAATAATCACTTAAGAAGGTTATTATAACAAATTTTGTCTACTCTTATCCAAATACACTTGATGTGTATTACAAAATTCATATTGTGACAAGATAAATCTATTGGGACTTTGGAGAAAAAAGGCATGCCTGAAATGTATTAACTTTCTTGATTTGCAAATTATGTAACACAATTCACATTTGGTAGTTACTTACTGGTCACTTAGTATAAATATAGGGAACAAAATTTTTCATAAATAAATAAACTAACTTTTAATGAACGAATCTTTATGCATCACCTTGTTAATTTTTACAACAGTTCTATTTGGTTAATATTGCTATCTCAATATTACAGATTAAGAAACAGTGACTCAAAATATAAAATAACTTTCCTAATATTTCTCACACACAGAATTTCTATGTCTGGCAAAATCATTGGCAAAAGAACTTGAAAACCCCTGTTACAAATACCTAGAAACACTAGATAAAATTCAAAGAACAATCTTTTAAAAATATAGATAATTTCACAACAATTTCACAACAGTGTGTGAAACAAAGAGAATGTTGTAATTTTTAAAAAGATACCACAGCTTTCCAAGGAGAGCAAAATATATATGTATATTTCCAGGTTGCAGATTGGAAGTGATGCATACACACACACACACACACAAATATATAGCTGGGACTACAGCTGGGGTGCATAAGGTCTCCTCCACATGGTTTCCATTTATAAATAGCTTGAGTACTCTTACAAACTGACAGTCTCAAGGCAATGGTCCTAAAGTAAGCATTTGAAGACCATCAACATGCATTCAAAATCTCTTAAAACACACCTTCAAAAGCCAGAAATTATGAATTTATTAAAATATGTCAATTTTCTAATTTATTTTATAGATTCTGTGACACCATATTCAAAATTACAGAACACCCTTTTCAGATATAAAATTTTGATTTTAAAATGTACATGGAATAGCATCAGTAGTGGAATAGCCAAAATAATTCTTAGGAGTAAGATTAAAATTAGAGACTCATATTATCTGATTTAATAAATGATTGTAAAGCTAAAATCATCAAGACCGTGATATTGGACAAATGAGAGACATATAGAGCGAAGAATAGTGATAGAGAACCTGGAAATAGATAAACATATAGGCAAGTGAATTTTCTAAAGGTATAAGAGCAATTGAATAAAGGAAGAATTCTTTCAGCAAGAGGTATAGAAACAATTTGATAATTTTAAAAAAAAGCAAAAGAAAGAAACTCCACACATAACCTACATCTTAGCATTGAAAAAAAGTGATTCATAAAGCTAAATGTAAAATATATTCACTTCAAAATGTCTATAAAATCATGAGAGAAAACTGTGCAATTTTGGTTTGGCCATTAGTTTACAGACACAATATCAAAACATAATCCACTAAAGAAAAAAATTGTTATATTACACCTAATTAAAATTTAAAACTTATACTCTAAAAAAGTTATTCATGAGAGAAAAAAATACAAGCCACAGACTGAGAAATATTAGCAAATTACATATCTGATAAATATTTTACACACATAATATATAAACAACTTATAAATAGATGACAAATAGCATATGGAAAGTTGATCAGTACAATTTGTCTTTGGAAAAGTCAAATTAAAATAATGAGACAATACTAGAAAACTTTTGAAGACAGTTTGGAAGTATTTTTATAGTTAAACGTAGACCTGTCATACAACACAGAATTAACACCTCTATTTATTCAGTTTCTTTAAGTTAACTGAAAACTTATGATCACACCAAAACATACATGCACATTTTATAGTAGTTTTATTCATAGTCAACAAAATTGGAAGCAATCAATATTTCCTTCAACAAGTGATGAACAAACTATAAATCCATATAATTCAGTGATAAAAAATAATGATCTATTGATTCTTACAACATGGATGTCTAAAATGTATTTTGCTAAGTAGGAAGAAAATCCCATGAGACTACCTATTGCATAATTCAGCTCATAGAACTTTCCAGAAACAGGAAAATTATAAAGACGGAAAACTACTTAGGGCTCAGAGGAGTTGCAGAGGTTGACTACAAAAAGGACACAAAATAGTTTTCAAAGATGGAATTTATCTGCATGGTACCAGTGTGAGAAACACATTTCTATAAATTTTGAAAATTCATAGTACTGTATATTGCAAGGAGTTAAAACAAATCTATGCAAATATAAAAAAATTAACCACCATGTTGGGAGATCATGAAATGGAATGCAGATTTTCACAAATAAATCAAACTGTATTACAAATGTGTGACTTAAAAATGAACTGACCTCATTAACTTTAGAAACTATTGCCTTGATTGGAAACTATAATGTTAAAGACAGAAAGAATAAACAAAAACTTTACTCTAGTTGATAAATTTGTTTCTCATAGTGACATAGTAATATATGCAAAGAATTCTTAAGGTGCTTTAGTTCTACACTTGTGCAGGTAATAAATTGTAGATAATGGGATCCAGATTTCTCACTGTCAATGAAAGAAATTACAACCAAGTGGAGAATATGATAATATATACTTTGATATTGGATTTTGAGTCCTAAATACCAGTTTTATGTATATACTGCTAGATAAGTGCAGAAATAATTAGTTATATGTATATATGTAGGTTACTATATTTCCTAACTCCATGCTGAGAGATTCTAGAGAGTGATATCACAGTAGCAATAATCTCAGCACCTTGCTCTTGGTTTCCAAATATCACTCTCCAAAAAAAATGTATTAGGACTCCTTGGAAAAAATGGCTATTTATCATTTTTTCTTTTTTTTTTTAATTTTAACTTCAATAGTTTTGAGGGAACAAGTGGTTTTTCGTTACATGGATAAGTTCATTGGTGATGATTTCTGAGATTCTGTTGCACCTGTCACCAGAACAGTATACACTATACCCAGTATGTAGTCTTTTATCCTTCACCCCGCTACCAACCACGTCCTCAAAATCCATTATACCAATCCTATGCTTTTGTGTCCTCATAGTTTAGCTCTTACTTATAGGTGACAATGTAAGATATTTAGTTTTCCATTCCCAAGTTACTTCACTTAGAATAATGGCTTCCAAATTCATCAAGTTGCTGCAAAGGCCATTATTTTGTTCTATTTTATGGCTGAGTAGTATTCCATGCATATATACATATGTGTATATGTGTATATATATGTGTATATATGCATGGAATACTACTATTATATATATACACACACTATAATACATGTACATATACATATATATGTATATGTAACTACACATGTATATGTACATATATATACACATATGTATATATGTGTATGTATATATCCATGGAATATATATATATATATATATATGTATAGATCACATTTTCTTTATCCACTCATTGGTTGATGGCCATTTAGGTTGGTTCCATATTTTTGCAATTGTGCATTGTGCCACTACAAACATGCGTGGGCATGTATCTTTTTCATATAATGAATTATTTTCCTTTTAGTAGATACCTGGTAGTGGGATTGCTAGATCGAATGGTATAAGAGTTCTACTTTTAGTTCTTGAAGGAATCTCCATACTGGTTTCCATAGTGGTTGTACTAGTTTACATTCTCACCAGAAGTGCAACAGTGTTCCTTTTCACCAAATCCATGCCAACATTTATTATTGTTTTGATTTTTAAATTATGGCCAATCTTGCAGAAGTAAGGTGGTATTTCATTGTGATAATTTTAAAATGGCTATTTTAAGATTTCTGAAGGAAAAATAAGCATGTTTAATGCCAGAAACAAGGAAGTAATTAAAAAAATAGAATGAAGGCATGTCAAAATGAACAGAGAGGGCAACCTGAAAGTCTTCCCAGTTGCAAAAGTTGGAACAATTTGAGCAACAATAAAAAAGTTGTGTTAGATTTTAAACCAAATTACAAATTAACTATGCATTAGTCCGTACTGATATTAATTAAATTTTTAAAAAAGATTTTCTCACACACAAATTCCAAATAATATTCGTAGATATTCCCCTGCCAGAAATGTAGATTGATCTCCTCCCCTCAAGTACAAATTAGCTAGATATAATAACACATTTCTAAAGAATAGACTGTGGAAGAGAACTTTACAGTAGAGAAACCTGGAAAAGCCATATCGTAACCAATTAATCAAAGGGAACATCACCAGTGATAATTCATATTGATATTATGTGCCCTACTATATAATGTGATTTGAAGGACACTTCACCTCTGTGGTCTTCTTACCAAAAACCCATGACTCCAAACTGATTATGAGAAAGGCATCAAACAAATGCAAATTCAGAAACATTCCAGAAAATATTTGATAGATACTTCTCAAAACCGTAGGTCATGGAAAACAAGGAAAACCAGAAATTATCACAGACCACAGAAGACTAAGTAGGAATAATAAATAAATACAATATGCTATTCTAAATGAAATCCTGAAAGAGAAAAAAAGACATTGTGCAAAAACATGAGAGTTGAATAAAACCTGGGGTTTCGTTAACAACATTGTACAAAGTTTAATTTCTTAGTTTTAAAAAATGTATTATGGTTATATAAGATGTTACCATTGAGAAAAGTAGGTGGAGAGTGTTTGGGAAGAAATCTGTATTGTCTGCAATTTTTTGCAAGTTTAAAATTGTTCCAAAATATGTAGTTTTAAATGTAGAAAAGATGTGATGAACCTTGGTTGGAGCTATGCAGTCCTCACTTCCCCACTGAATCAATTTAGCACAATTCCCTTAATAGTACAATTTATTGTAAACGTACTAACAGTTGGCAGCAGTAGTATCCTGACACTTTCACTAAAACAGTACTGTTTCATAATAAAATATATACCAGCATGTGAAAAGATTAGTAAAAATGAATAAATAAATAGATATTGTATTGCCATGAGTTCTCCAGTTGTAAATTGTCATTCATTTTGTTATTATATTTGTCTTCATTTTGGTGCTGTAGTATCTTTCTTTGTCATCATATTGTAATAGTGCATTTCACATTTTTTATTTTTTATTTTTAGCTCCAAGAGAAACGTGGTCATGCTATGTAAAATAAACTTCTTCATTTATTTCTACTTGTCCAGAAATCAGAAATTTATCAAAAACTAACATAAAAGATAAATTTAACATTATAATAATTGTTAGTTGTATGTATCTAATATTGTTATAAATATTATTGTAACAAGTTATATGTGTTAAGATGTTGCTGTGGGAAAAAAAAGCAAAACAAACAGAACAAAATATACAGACTAATTATATTGACTTGTTAATAATAAGAAGATAGGTCTTTAGTACTCTTTCTAAAAGCTACAAAAATGGCAGTAAGGAATTGTAATTATGAAACTGATGAGAGAGAGAGAGGAGAGAGAGAGGGGAAGACTGGAAGAGTCGGTGAATAACAAATGACTTAGTAGCTGACTTAAGAAACTGGAGGGCCAAGAGCAGTGACTAGGCCTAAATCCCAGCAGTTTGAGAGGCTGAGATAGGAGGATCACTTGAGACCTAGGAATTTGAGACTAGTATGGGCAACATAGCAAGACAGCATCTCTACTTTTTTTTTAATTAGCTAGATAATCCCCTCAAGGCTCAAGAATGACTGGCATCAGCTATCTCTGGAAGCAGATGAGTGAAGATGAGCTAAAAATTCAAGGATTAATTGAACGGTTATTAAGATTGACTGAGACTCCCAGACTGCTTAGCCCATGTCGTGTAAATGATGAGCGTGTCCTTCCGCACTGCTATAGTTTGAAGGTCCTCTCCAAAACTCATGTTGAAATTTAACTGCCATTGTAACAGTATTAAAAGATGGGACATTTAAGAGTTAATTAGGCCTCATGAGTGTAATTGATGCCCGTATAAAAGGGTGAGTTCTGGCTCTCTTACCCTCTCCAGTCCTTTTGCTGTCTGGCATGTGAGGAACTGTGTTCTCCCTGCTGAAGGATGCAGTGCTCAAGGCACCATCTTGGAAGTTTGAATAAGCCCTTACCAGACACCAAACCTGTCATGCCTTAATATTGGTTTTTGCAGCCGACAAAACTATAGGAAATAAATCTGTTCTTTATAAATTACCCAAATGTTAAGTATAATGTTATAGCAGCGCAAAAATAAAGTAAGACACCCACTGTGACAAAGGCAGAAGGTTTATTCTTCATAGAAAATTGTTCAAAGTGCCAAGTTTAGGGAGAGGGTACTATTTCAATACTGAAGATTAAGTAAAAGTGAATATACTGTGTAAAGAGTTTGAGTTCCCCAGAAACAGACACTGGAATGACAGTAACATCAGAGTTTCTGTGAGTAAAACTTTAAAGAGATCACCTATTAGCAGAGACCAGAGGGAAGACAAAGACACACCAAACTTCCAATTAGCTTTCAGATGTCCCACCTAGCATATGAGGACATATAGCCAAAGATTATCAAGTTCTAATAAAAATGACATAAAATGCATCCAAACCATGATAAAATAAAATAAAACTCATTGAAAGAATGAAGACTATTAAAAAACACAATTTAAAAATATGCAGTTTATATAAAGCAAAGAGTTTAAGTAAAAAATAATGAGAAAGAATTATTTTAATTTAAGAATGTATAACAGATAGGAAAAATTCAAGAACAACCAGCAGTCTTAACTAAAGCCCATGAGAAGGCTCTAGTCAGAAGATAAAATTAATAGAACACATAATGAGTTTGGAAGAGTAGAGAGAGATTTACACAATTGGAGTTCAATTTAAAGTAAATATATGATGACTGCTAAAGCTAAGAAAGTAAAAAAAAAAAAAAAAAAAAAAAAAAAAAAAAAAAAAAAAAAAAAAATAAAAAAAAAAAACAAAAAAAATATCAGCTAAAGCTATCACAACTAAGAATCAGCATAAAATTGTGGTTAAACACACAAGTGGATTCTGGAGCTGAATTCTTGTGTCCCTATACCGTTATACTATTTTCTAGCTATGTGACTTTGGACAATTAATCAAGAATTATTTTCTTCATCCATAAGGTACACATAACAATATAACAATACCACCTCATATAATTGTTATGAGGGTTAAATGAATAATTATGTATTCAGCTACTAAAAGTGCTAGGGGAGAACTAAAAGTTTGAAAAAATGGTAAGCAAAATACAATGCACCTAATGGAGTAATAGTAATTCAATATTATTTAAAAAACATGTTATAATTACATTAGAAAGTTGGACTGGAGTGTGTGTGTGTGTGTGTGTGTATGTAATTGTCTGAGACAGAGAGAGAATAAGGTTGAGGTAAGAAAACATAGTTCAATTATTATATTCTATGCTACAAAGTTCATAGATAAGGGCTAAAACTGAAAAATGATTAAATGCTTATATAAGCATGCCATTTATCAAGATAGAGGTAACACTAACAGAATTAGTTCAAACAGTTGAAAGTATTTGATTCTCTACAGAGTTCAATGGTTAGGATCTGCAATATTGTATTAGCTTTGCAGGATGAAATGACTCTTTAAACTTATGTGTTACTTTGATGGAAAGTTAAACAATATATTTAAAAATTAGTATTGCTATGAATATATGCATACATTCACATGCTTGCTAATGTTTTTATGTCTTTGCCTATTGCTTTTTCTCTGCTTATAATGTCCAGTATCTGCTATGTTTTATCTGGCTTTTTTCATCAGTAAGCATGGGCCAACTCATATTCTCAGGTTGGAGATCATTACTGACCTACTCATGCAGATTCGATCACTCATTTATTTGTGTCTTCACTGAAGTGTGAGCATTTCTCCCTAGTACGCTGCATTGAAATATCAATTATGTGCCTGCTTTCATTTCTAGGCTGGATGCTCACAATAAGAACTGTTCTCTAATTGTCTCTGTGTTTTAGACTTCAGTATAAAACATAGCAAGTACCGAACAATTAGTTTTCAACCAAACTGAAGTAAGTTAATACTGTGGATTGAGGTCCTTGGAGAGGTATGGTGCCCAATGAAGGGTATGCCATACTATTTCCTGGTTCATTCCTTATAATGGATGTCTTAGTCTCCTCAGGCTGTTATCACAAAACACCATGATCTGGGTAGCTTAAGGCCTTACCTTAAAATACCCTCACATTGCGGGCCAGGGCTTCAGTGGATGCATTTGCAGGAGATACACAGATTCAGCCTTTAATGGGAAAGGATGTCAACTTTGAATTAAAAGTCTGCATGTTATTAATTGGTTATGGGTATTTGGCCTATCCAATATGCCAGCATCTGCCAGTAGTCATAGAATTCCTGAAAACTGCTCCACATTTTCCTGAGAGGCAAAATCTTTCTCCTCACTCTTATCTGCCTTTACAAGCGCATGCACACACGCATGTGCACACACACAAACACACACACACCATCTACATGGTTACCATGAATGTTAGCATGTTGTTAAATTATGATAACTCATGTTCACGGCACAATATTGCCTTAGTTGAATGGTTCATGGATATAACTGTAATTCTGGCACAATAGGTATTCCTCCTTTGGAATTTTGAAACTGAAACTGAGGGAGGAGATTTGTTTCTCCAGGACTGCCTGAAGGTTATATCACCTGAAATTCAGAAGTTTCTATCAGTCATGTTCCATACTGCCAGAGATAGAGAAGTGCAGAAAGTCCATCTTAAGATGGAGAATAAAGAACAAAACAGATGCATGAAGCAGAAAAATAAGGAGACCAGAGAAAACTTTGTTTCCATTTATTCCTAGAACTGTGTTCTCAGTCCTAGGTTTCTCCACACACCTTAGTGTGATTCCTTTTTTGATTTAAGTTGTTTTAAATTCGATTCATGGTATTTGTAACCAAAATACTACTAACAAATGCAAAATTACTGAAGAAAGAGTTACATATGATAGTTTGGAAAAGTATTACCAGATAAGTTGTGTTAGAGATAAGGAATTTAGGAGCTGGCTTGTTAAAATAATTATATGTTGCATCTAAACAACATTTGTATGCTAGTCTTTGTTTTGTTGTTGTTGTTGTTGTGTTTTTGTTTGCATCCATTTTCTGAAATTCATCAGAATACTTTTAACATATATTCACTTGGCCTAAGTTATAATAAAAGTATTATGGGTTAGTCTACTCTAAAATTTGGATTGAATGGCAAAGGAAGCATTTGAATGAGACACCAAAGTGTGTTGGCAGTGGTGATAAATAATAGAAAAAATTATGATAAACTGTGGAACAATCACAAATAGATAACAGCAGCAAAAGAATAATAAAATGGCCTGATGGGGAAGTTGTACCAGTGGATATTGAGGTACCTGAGTATTCTTAAAAATATCTGAGGGAAGGTTTGGAATAAGCAAATGTCTGAGATTTGTCAGTAGAAATTATAGCTTTAAAATATGATTATTTTAGCCTTAGTATGGTTCAGACTAATTTAGTTCTTTCTTATAAGTATCTAAAATGTATTTGGACAGGGTAGACACAAGTATGCACTCAGAATATGATAGCTAGTAGTAGTTCATCAGTGAAAACTGAAATAATATTGACGAGATTTAAGGAAAACTGAGAAAAGTCAGCTGACTTGAATTAGTTTTCTATTGCTACTTAATAAATTACCATAAACTTATTGGTATAAAAGAGTAATTATCTCACAGTTTCTGTTGGTCAGGACTCCAGGCATCATTTGACTGGGTTCTCAGTAGAGATCTCCTAAAGTTGAAATCCAGGTGATAGGGCTGTAGTTTTCATTTGGAGCTTGAGGTCCTCATTAAATTTTATAGAGGTTGTTGGCTGAATTCAGTTCCTTGTGACTATTTTTGTAGGACTAAGGTGGGTTTTTTTGGTTTCTTTTTTCTGTTATTATTCTTTTTTATTTTTAATGCCAGCTCTCAGTCATAGACTGCTCTCAGCTCCTCGAGTTCTCATAGATTAAAACAGCATAGTTTGTTTCTTCATGGAGAATGGTCAGAGTGTGTTTCCCTGATGCTCTTCACATCCTTTGTGATGCTCTTCACATCCTTTGAACATTTATCATGTCACAAACAATGCTTACTTCCATTAATTGGTTAACAGGTTTCCAATAGAACATAGTTTTGACAGTAATAGTGTATGATTTATCTTTGTGTGTGCTTTGTTCATGAATATCTTAGACTTAAAGGACATTAATTCATATTTAGAAGAAAGGAAAGAATGAATAAAAAAATAAAAGAAGGAGAGCCAGGATTGATTATGACATTAATAGTAATGTATTTAAGTTAATTATATATCTACACTAAATAACAAAGTAAGATATTCTTAGTGTTGTCCATAAGTGGTTATAGTACTGTATTAGTCTGTTCTCATGCTGCTATAAAGAACTGCCTAAGACTGGATAGCTTATAAAGGAAAGAGGCTTAATTGACTCAGTTTCTCATGGCTGGAGAGGCCTCAGGAAATTTACAGTCATGTTGGAAGGGGAAGCAGGCACTTTCTTCACAACACAGCAGGAGAGAGTGTCAGTGTGGGAAGGAGGAACTTTCAAACATTTATAAAAACCATCAGATATTGTAAGAACTCACTCACTATCAGGAGAACAGCATTGGGTAAACCGTCCCCATGATACAATCACCTTTCTCCTTCAACACGTGGATTAAAGGTTCTCCTTCAACTTGTGGGAATTACAATTAGAGATGAGATTTCAGTGGGACACAGAGCCAAACCATATCATTCCACCCCTGGCCCCTCCCAAATTTCATCTTTTTACATTTCAAAACCAATCATGACATCCCAACAGTCCTCCAAAGTTCAGCATTAGCTCAAAAGTCCACAGTGCAAAGTCTCATTTGAGACAATGCAAGACACTCAATGCCTATGAGCCTGTAAGATCAAAAGCAAGTTAGTTACTTCCTAGATACAATGGGGGTACAGGCATTGGGTAAATACAGCCAAATGGGATAAATTGGCCAAAACAAAGGGGATACAGACCCACACAAGCCTGAAATCCAGCGAGGCAGTCAAATCTTAAAGCTCCAAAATGATCTCCTTTGACTCCAGGTCTCACATCAATGTCACACTGATGCAAGAGGTGAGCTCCTGTAGTCTTGGGCAGCTTTGCCCATGTGGCTTTCCAGGGTACAGCTTCCTCCTAGCTGTTTTCACAGGCTGGCATTGGCATCTGTGACTTTTCCAGGTGCATGGTGTGAGCTGTCAGTGGATCTACCATTCCCTCTTTTCACAGCTCCACTAGGCAGGGCCTCAGTGGGGACTCTGTGTAGGGACTCCAATTCTACATTTCCTTTCCACATTGCCCTAGCAGAGGTACTCCATGAAGGCCCC
Organism: Rhinopithecus bieti; assembly: GCF_001698545.2. Lineage (NCBI taxonomy): Eukaryota > Metazoa > Chordata > Mammalia > Primates > Cercopithecidae > Rhinopithecus > Rhinopithecus bieti. Next base: position 6,005,869 of record NW_016803808.1, on the reverse strand, counting down.
ACACCTGCAGCAGAATTCTGCCTGGACATCCATGGTGTTTCTACATCCTCTGAAGTCTACGTGGAGGTTCCAAACCTTAATTCTTGAGTTCTGTGCACCCACAGGCCCAATACCACATGTAAGTTGCCAAAGCTTAGATCTTGTACCCTCTGAAGTAATGGCCTGAGCTGTACTTGGCCCCTTTTGGTACAGCTGGAGCAGCTGGGATGCAGGGCACCAAGTTCCAAGTCCCAAGCCCATAAAACCATTTTCCCTCCTAGGCTTCTGGAATTGTGATGGGAGGGGCTGCTTCGAATTTCTCTGACATGCCCTGGGGATGTTTTCCCCATTGTCTTGGTGATTAATATTTGGTTCCTAGTTACTTATGTAAATTTATTCAGCAGGCTTGAATTTCTCCCCAGAAAATGGATTTTTCTTTCTTTCTTTTTTTTTTTTTTTTTTTTTGAGTTGGAGTCTCTCACTATGTCGCCCAGGCTGGAGTGCAGTGGCACGATCTCAGCTTACTGCAACCTCCACCTCCCAGGTTCAAGCAGTTCCCTGCCTCAGCCTCCTGAGTAGCTGGGATTACAGGTGCCTACCACCCTGCTTAGCTAATTTTTGTATTTTTAGTAGAGATGGGGTTTCACTGTCTTTGCCAGGCTGCTCTTGAACTCCTGACGTTGTGATCTGCCCACCTCGACCTCCCAAGTGCTGGGATTACAGGCGTGATCTGCTGCATCTGGCTGGGTTTTTCTTTTTATTGTATGGTCAGGCTGCAAATTTTCAAAACTTTTATGTTCTGTCACCTCTTGAATGCTTTGTTGCTTAGAAATTTCTTCTGCCAGATACCCTTAATAATCTCTCTCATGTTCAAAGTTCCACAGATCTCTAGTGCAGGGGTGAAAAGCCACCCGTCTCTTTACTAAAGCATAACATGAGTGACGTTTACTCCAGCTTGCAATTAGTTCCTCATCTCCATCTGGGACCACCTCAGCCTGGACTTCATTATTCACATGGCTATCAGCATTTTGTTCAAAAACATCCAACAAGTGTCAAATTTTCCCACATCTTCCTGTCGTCTTCTGAGTTTTTCAAACTATTCCAACCTCTGCCAGTTACCCAGTTCTAAAGCTGCTCCCATATTTTCAAGTATCTTTATAGCAGTACTACACTGTCTGCAGAACCAATTTATATGGAGTACCTACTAATTTTTTAGGTTTTAAGAATATTTAGTTGAACAAGACATATGTGGCACCTATACTAAAGCTTATATTTTTGGTGAAACAAAATAAGCAAGTGCACAAATAAATTAACAATATCATTTTAGATATTTATTAATATCCTAAATACACGTAAAAGAAAATATGATAAACAGTAACATGGCAGATGGTAGTGATGATTACTGTATTTAGCAGGAGAAGCATAGGAAGGTTTTTCTCACAGTTTGTTATTCAATCTGAGACCTGGAGTGCAAGAAGTAGTAACTATGAGAAGGTTTGAAACAAGTGGGAAAAAGAAGTGCTAACAAGATTGGTACCTCTGAAAAATCTGGAGAAAGTGAAGCGTGGCTATATCTTATTAAGTAAGAAAAGAGTGGCAAGAAATTAGATGTGAAAGAAAGATAGAAATCAGATTCTGTGGGAAACTATAGGACATAGAAAGGAGGTATTGTTATTGTTGCTGTTTATTCATTTGAGTGTTTATGATTTGGGGGGAGAGTCTAATGGGAAACTACAGAATGGAGAGAGGTAATTTATGTGATATAATTTAAACATGAAACAGAACAAGTTGTAGGAGAATTCCAATTAGAAGAATATTGGAGTGTTCCAAGCAGTATATAATGATGGCCTTTAGTATAATGAAGTGGTGGCAGTGACAATAAACAGACACGGAAAGAGAAGTAAGATATTTGACTGTAGAAAAGAAAAGAAAAGAAAAAGAAAGAAAAGAGAAGAGAAAAGGAAAGAAAAGAGAAAAGAAAAGAAAAATAACAGTAACATCAGCAAGATGTCTGACTAGAGGTGCTGGGTGCTTGCCTCATTCTTCACAGAGAAGGACTAAACAATAAACAAACAACTAAAACTTTACTGGATTGTTTGAGGAAGAACGCTGGAATGCAACAAGGGAGTAGCAAGATTCCTATAAAGCATGAATGCTCAGTATATCAGCATAGAGACATGAGTGAGGCTTCTGCCTTTTCACGTCTTCACTGCACCCCATCTTCACTGCTGAGACTGGCTCAGATCTGGGAGACACTTCGTTTTGCAGGGAGTAGGTAATCGGAAGGCCCCCAACAGCCTCCATTATTACCACAGGTATTTGCAGTCCTTACCCCAAGAAAATCCCACCATCCTCACAAGTTATGAGCTGAGTTTGGGAGCTGCCTGGAATTTATGTAGCTGTACCACTCCAGAGAAGTAGCACATATTGGACACTCTCCAATGTCCATGGCTCAAGCAGCTGCATCATGATGCTATCTTGAAGCTGGAGCCACTGCTGGAGTGTACCCTTTTCTGCATGTCAGTAGCCACTGTGCCTCTTCAGCCTTGAGGCTTTGCTGCTATACAACTACTCTCACAGGCGCAGCTGTAATACCATAACCCTGGCTCTCAGAGCTTCGGCCCAAGAAGAGCCATGACCCTGGTCCTACACAGTGGAGAAGCCAACCCTGGGTGAGACGAACTACTGCATGCCCACATCCCCAGCCAGAGAACCAACGTGGAAATTATATCCTCAGTGTATCCACCCTCCAACCACAATATAGGTACACAATTAGCTGAGGAGACAGCTTGGTGGACCTGCTCCCAGCAAAGCCACACCACCATTGCTAAAATCTCCCACAGCTTAGGCCACCAACACACTCATACCTATCTTTAATGTGGAGTATGTCTGATGAATCTGCCTAAAAATTAAATTGCTGGGTCCAAAGGAAATGCACTCTACTCAACCAACACTATGGGACCCATTTATGGTAATAAGCCTCTCTCTTTAGGAAAGCTGCTTTTGTGTTTCTACATTTGCCCCTGCACATGTGGTAGAAAAATTGCTTTTCCAGTTTTTTTGTTTGTTTGTTTTTTGTTTTTTGTTGTTTTTGAGATGGAGTCTCATTCTGTAGCCCAGACTGGAGTGCAGTGGCGCAATCTCGGCTCATTGCAAGCTCCGCCTCCCGGGTTCACGCCATTCTCCTGCCTCAGCCTCCCGAGTAGCTGGGACTACAGGCGCCGGCCACCATGCCTGGCTAATTTTTTTGTATTTTTAGTAAAGACGGGGTTTCACCCTGTTAGGCAGGATGGTCTCTATCTCCTGACCTAATGATCTACCCACCTCGGCCTCCCAAAGTGCTGGGATTACAGGCGTGAGCCACTGGGCCCGGCCGCTTCTTCCAGTTTTTTAACACATGTGCAGGGGTAAATGTAGAAACAGAAAAAAAAAAAAAAAAAAAAACATGGCAAAGGAAGAAAACCTGACACCTCCAACAGAACACAATAATTCTTCAGTAACAAACCCCAAAGAAAAGAAATATAGCAAATGCCAGATAACAAAGACAAGATAACAACTTAAGGAAACTCAGCACAATTTAAGAAGATAAAGACACAATTCAGTAAAATCAAGAAAACAATTCCTGATAAATGAAAAATTCAACAAAGAGATAAGTAATATAAAAAATAACCAAACAGAAATCTTAGAAATGAAGAATGAAGTGAAATAAAAACTACAATTGAGAGCCTCAATAGCAGATTAGAGAAAGCAGAATAATTTCTGAACTTGAAGGCAGGTTTTTGAAATGATCAAGGGAGACAAAAAAAAATAAATATACATAAAATAAAGAATAAAAAAGGAAAATAAGTTCTTTTGGACTTATGGGAAACAAACAAATTTTTGCATTATAGATGTTTCTGAAGGAGAAGAGATGAAAAAAGCAGATTTCTAACCACAGATTTCTCATCAGAAATCTTACAGTCCAGGAGGGAATGGAAATGTATATTTAAAATGCTAAAAGAAAAATCTGCTAGCCATGAATGCTATACTCAGGAAAGCTATTCTTCAAAAATGAAGGGTAAATAAAGCCTTTCTAAGATAAGTAAAAACTGAGTGAATTCATCACCACTAAACTGGTCTTACAATAAATTCTTATGGCAGTCCTATATCTGGAAATAGATAATAACTACCACCATAAAATCACACAAAAATATAAAACTCACTGGTAGAGCAGATACACAAATGAGAAAATGATCAATCCTTATTGCTAAAGAAATGCAACCAACCATAAAGATAAAAAATAAGAAAGAAAAAACAAGGTAAGAAGAAAATAGCAAAATGACAGGAGTAATTTTTCATCTATCAATAATAACCCTTAACGTAAAATCCCCCCCAAAAAAAAGAAAAGAGAAAAAGAAAAAAACACTAAATGCTGCTACAAGGAATTTACTTTACCTGTAAAGACACAAATAAGACTAAAAGTGAATTGATACAAAAATATATTCTATGCAAACAGAAACCAAAAGTGAGCATAAATAAGCTAGCTATACTTACATAAAACAGAGTTTTATATAACTATAGGAAAACACACAGAAGGCCATTATATAATAATGAAACCATTAGTTCAGTAAGAAAATTTAAAATTGTAAATAAACATGCACCCAAAACTGAAGCACCCAGATATATAAAGCCAACATTATTAGATCTAAAGGGAGAAATAGACTAGTATAGAGAGATAGACAAGTATAATAATGGTTGATGACTTCAATAATCCACTCTTAGTAGTGTAGAAATCATTTAGACAGAAAATCAACAAGTAATATTGGATTCAAACTGCACTGACCAAATAGATCTAACAGACATTCACAGAATATGTTATCCAAAAGCTGCATAATAAACAATTTTTTATCATCAGCACATGGAACATTCTCCAGGATTAAACACATTAAGCCATAAAACAAGTCTCAATAATTTAAAAAATTCAAAATTATATCAAATATTTTCTGACCGCTTAAAATTATAAATGAATAACAACAGAAACTTTGGAAACTGTACAAATATGCAACAGTTAAAGAATGTAATCCTAAATGACCAATGAGCAAAATAATTTTTTTAATTAAAAATAATTATTGAAACATGGAAATAGAAACACAACATACTGAAACCTATGGGATACAGCAAAATAAGTAATAAGAGAGTTCATAACAATGAACACCTATATCAAAAACATAGAAATATTTGAAGTAAATGATCTAGTGATATACCTCAAAAAGAAGAAAGGCAAAAAAAAAAAAAAAAAAAAATAGTAGAAGGAAATAACTAAAAAACATCAAAGAAGATGTTTAGTTATTTATTGCTTTCCTCTAATTTTCTACTAAAACAATATCACAAAAGAGCAATGAAACAGAAAGTTGTTTGAAAAGATAAAATTGATTATTGACACTAACAAAAAATGAAATAAAATAAAAGCCCCAAATAAAATCAACAATGAAAAGGAGACATTAAAACTGATACTACAGATATAAAAAGATAAAATTAACTGTGGACGAGATTAACAAACAATGAAATAGGATAAAAGCCCCAAATAAATAAAATCAGTAATGAAAAGGAGGCATTAAAACTGATAGCACAGGCCGGGCGCGGTGGCTCAAGCCTGTAATCCCAGCACTTTGGGAGGCCGAGGCGGGTGGATCACGAGGTCAGGAGATCGAGACCATCCTGGCTAACACGGTGAAACCCCGTCTCTACTAAAAAATACAAAAAACTAGCCGGGCGAGGTGGCGGGCGCCTGTAGTCCCAGCTACTTCGGAGGCTGAGGCCGGAGAATGGCGTAAACCCGGGAGGCGGAGCTTGCAGTGAGCTGAGATCCGGCCACTGCACTCCAGCCCGGGCGACAGAGCAAGACTCCGCCTCAAAAAAAAACAAAACAAACAAACAAACAAACAAAAAAACTGAAAGCACAGAAATAAAAAGGATTATTAGTATCGGCAGATCACTTGATGCCAGGAGTTTGAGACCAGCCTGGTCAACACAGTGAAACCCCGTCTCTGCCAAAAAAAATGCAAAAATTAGCCGGGCATGGTGTTGTACACCCCTAGTCCCAGCTGCTCAGGGGGCTAAGGCAGGAGAATCTCTTGAACCCGGGAGGCGGAGGTTGCAGTGAGTCGAGGTCATGTACTGCACTGCAGCCTGGGGGAGTCCCTGTCCCCACCCGAAAAGAGAGAGAGAGAGAGAGAGAGAGAGAGACAGGTAAAAATAATTTTTAAGACTCTTTTGGCTTAGGCAACTAAGTAAATATAGATGTCATTTACTGAAATGAAAAAATGTTGATCTTTGAGGGTGATAATTAATCAGACCTCCTCAATGTCCTAAAAGTTCAGGACAAACAAGTAAACAGGTGTCAGACAGGTGGAAAGCATTATTACTGATAAGCTGAATTAGAGAATAGAGCTTGGATCACAACTGATTTGTTAACAACACCATGAATTAAATACATTAATTGGATAAGGGCTGTAAAATTTAACTGTAGAGTAGCTCCATTGGAACAGGCCATTTACCATGTTTCAGAGCGAAAAAGAAAAAAATATCTATATGCTGAGAATGTGATTATTAAAAATAACAAGGGAGGGAGGGAAAGACAGACAGAGAGAAAAAAAGAGAGAGAATCCAAGAGAGAAATCGATTAGAATTATAATTCACCAAATATAAGATTTACCTTCTTTTACTGGGTGGGAGTGCATAAGTGGTGGAATTACTGTTCAGAAACATTATTTAGCAGGATAATATATATGGTAACTTGAAGAATAAAGAAAAAAAATATGTTGGGGTGGAGTTAGGTGCCTCCACGACACACACACAAAAGTTCTGTTTTTGTGAAGTTTGAAATGGATATGACGCATCAAAAAGAAAAAGTCAAATAGTCAAATACACAAGTTTAAAGAGTGGATATATCACATATATTGATAGGAAAGTGGATGTCAATGTTGTGCAAAACTACGTGGATATCCAAAGAGCAGTTTAGAAAAAGAAGATAATATAGAGCTAAATAGAGAATTGTAGGGCCCGATGATATTTAGATGCACAGAAGATGGAACTAGAACAAAGGGGACTGAGAAGGAACAGAGGTAGAACTAAAACCAAGAACTTGTGATATCATGGAATCTGAGAAAAGAAATCATTCCAGAAAAGAAATGTACATGTACAGAATGTTCCTGAGAAGTGACTACAGAAGGTAATAACATGCAGGCCTTGATATATCTGATATATCTTGATAAGTTTCAGCAAAGCAATAGTGATGGAACATGCTTCAAGGTGGATGACTATAGAATGAGAGGTGAAGATATAGAAACAAAGTGTAAGCAACTCTTTCGAAAATGTGTAAATGTGTATGTGTGAGTGTGTAGGTTACTTACACTTTAACTGCCGGGGAATATGAGTAATGGAGGCTAATTTTATTAGTAGTTTGTTTTTGCAGAGGGACTTGGAATGTAGTGGCCATATTCTTCTACACTGCCTACTGTTTTTTTAATTTTTAATTTTGATGGGTAGATGGTAGGTGTATATTGATTGGATACAAACATATTTTGATACAGGCATACAATGTATAATAATAATATCAGGGCAAATGGGGTATCCACCACCTCAAGCATTCATCACTTCTCCGTGTTACAAACATTTCAATTTTACTGGCTCAATGACTCGAAATTGTACAACAAATTGTTGCTGATCATAGTCACCTTGATGTGCTATAAAATACTAGATCGTGTTCATTGTATCTCACTATATTTTTGTACCCATTAACCATCTCCCTCCTCTCCACCCTCCAACTACCCTTCCCAGCCTCTGGCAACCATCATTCTACTCTCTGTCTCCATGAGTTCAATTGTTTTAATTTTTAGTTCAAACAAGTGAGAGCATGTGAAGTCTGTCTTTCTGTGCCAGGCTTATTTCACTTAAGGTATATAATATCCTCCAGTTTTATCAGTGTTGTTGCAAAGAACAGGATCTCCTTTTTTATGACTGAATGAACTCTATTGTGTATATATTCCACATTTACTTTATCTAGTTGTCTGATAATGGAAACCTAGGTTGATTCCAAATATTGGGTAATAAACATGGACGTGAAGGTATTTCTTCAATATACTGATTTCCTTTCTTTTGATTGTTTATCTAGCAGTGAGATTGTTGTATTATATGGAAGTTCTACTTTTAGTTTTTGAGGTAATTCCACATGGTTCTCCCTAGGGGTTGTACTAATTTGTATTTCCATCAAGAGTGTATGAAGTTTCCCCTTTCTTCACTTCCTCACCAGCACTGGTTATTGCCTGTCTTTTGGAGAAAAACCATTTCAACTGGGGTGAGATGATATCTCATTGTAGTTTTAATTAGCATCTCTCTGATAATCAGTGATGTTGAGCACTTCTTCATATACCTGTTTGCTATTTGTATGTTTTCTTTCGAGAAATGTCTATTCAGATCTTTTGCCCACTTTTTAATCAGATTATTAGATGTTTTCATATTGTTTGAGCTCCTTGTATATTCCAGTTATTAATCCCTTGCCAGGTGGAAAGCTGGCAAATATCGTATTCCATTCTATGGATTGTCTCTTCTCTTTGTTGATTGTTTCCTTTGCTGTGCAGAAACTTTTATTAGTAACTTGATGTGATCCAATTTATCCATTTTTGCTTTAGTAGCCTAAGCTTTTGGGGTGTTACTCAGAAATCTAGAGTCAGACAATGATCTACAGAGTTTCCCCCAAAAGTTTTCTTTTAATAGTTGCATAGTTTGAGGTCTTAGATTTAAATATTTAATCCACTTTGATTTTATTTTTGTATATAGCAAGAGATAAGGGTCTAGTTTCATCCTTCTGCATATGGATATCTAGTTTTCCCAACACCAGGTATTGAAGAAACTGTCCTTTCCCCAATGTATGTTCTTGGCAACTTTGCTGAAGATGAATTCATTGTATATGTATGAATTTATTTTTAGGTTCTTTATTCTGTTACATTGATCTATGTGTCTTTTATGCAAATACCATGCTATTTTGGTCACTGTAGTTTTGCAAAATAATTCGAAGTAAGGTAATGTGATTCCTTCAAATGTGATTTATTTTGTTCATTTTGCTCAGGATAGATTTGACTATTCTGGGTCTTTTGGGGTTAGGTATAAATTTTAGAATATTTATTTTCTTTTCTGTGAAGAGTGTCATTGGTATTTTGATAGATTGCATTGAACTTGTAGATTGCTTTGGCTAGTAAGAACATTTTGATATTGATTCTTACTATCCATGAGCATGGAATATCTTTCTATTTTTTGTGACCTCTTCAATTTCTTGCATCATTGTAAAGATCTTTCACTTCTTTTGTTAAGTTAATTTATTGGTATTTTATTTTATTTGTAGCTATGGTAAATGGAACTCCATTTCTTGATTTCTTTTTTACATTGTTCACTGTCGGTATATAGAAACACAACTGATTGTTTATGTTGATTTTGTATCCTGCAACTTTACTGAATTTATCGGTTTGAATAGTTTTCTTGTGGAGTCTTCAGTTTTTTCCAGATATAAGATCATATCATCTGCAAGCAAGGATAATTTAACTTACTCACTTTTACTTTGAATAGCTTTTATATCTTCCTCTCATTTGATGCTCTAGCTAGGACTTCCAGGACTATGTTAAATAACAGTGATGAAAGTGGGCATCCTGTCTGGTTCCAGATCTTAGAGGAAAGTCAGTTTTTCCCTGCTCGGTGTGATACTAGCTGTGAGACTGTCATATATAGCTTTTATTGTATTAAGGTATGTTGCTTCTATACCCATTTTTTTAAATCATGAAGTGATGTTGAATATTATCAAATGCTTTTTTGCATCAGTTGAGATGACTATGGTTTTTGACCTTCATTCTGTTGATATGAGGTATCACATTGATTAATTTGCCTTGCACACTTGCATCCCAGGGAAGAATTCCACTTTTTTATGATAAATGAACATTTTAATGTGTTGTTGAATTTGGTTTGCTAGTATTGTGTTAAGAATTTTCACATTCAGGCCCGGGCGCGGTGCTCAAGCTGTAATCCCAGCCCTTGGAGAGCCGAGGGCGGAGCCGGATCACGAGGTCAGGAGATCGAGACCCCTCCTGGGCTAACGACCGGTGAAACCCGGTCTCTGCTAAAATACAAAAAAAACATAGCCGGCCTTACGGTGGCGGCGCCCTGTCTAGTCCCTAGCTACTCGGAGGCTGAGAGCTGGAGAATGCGCCGGAACCCGGGAGGCCGGAGGCTTGCCCAGGAGCTGAGATTGCGCAACTGCCACTCCAGCCTGGCCGGTGAACAGAGCGGATCTCCGTCTCAAAAAAAAAAAAAAAGCATTTTCACATCAGAGTTCATTGTTGGAAAACTGGCCTGTAGTTATCTTTTATTGATGTCTCTTCTTCTGGTTTTGGTGTCACAGTAATACTACCTTCTTAAATGAGTTTGGAATTATTCCTTCCTCTATTTTTTCAAATAGTTTGAGACAGATTAGTTCTTTTTAAATAAAACTAATTGATAATTGATTGGTAAAATTCAGCAGTGAAGCCTTTGGGTCCCAGGCTTTTTTTTTTGCTGGGAGATTTTTTTTTACAGCTTTGCTCTCATTACTTGTCATTAGTCTATTCAAGTTTTGGATTTCTTCATGGTTTAATCTTGGCAGGCTGTATATGTCTAGGAATGTATCCATTTCTTGTAGGTTTCCCAATTTATTGGCATATAGTTGCTCATAGTAGACTCTAATGATCCTTTGAATTTCTGTGAAATCAGTTGTAATCTCCCCTTTACCGTTTTTAATTTTATTTATTTGAGTTTTCTCTATTTTATTCCTCAGTTAGCCTGGCTAAAGGTTTGTCTGTTTTGTTGATCTTTCCAAAAAAGAAAATTTTAATTTAGTTAATAATTTGCATTTTATTTCGATATTTCAATTTTATTTTCATTTTGATATTTATTGCTTCTTTTTTTCTACTAATTTTGTGTTAAGTTTGCACTTGCTTTTCTAGCTCTTTGAGATATATCATTAGGTGGTTTATTTGAAGTTTTTGTACTTTTTTGCTATAGGCACTTATTGTTATAGACATTTCTCTTATTACTATTTTTGCTGTATCCTGTGAGTTTTGGTATGCTATGTATCCATTTTCATCTGTTTCACTAAATTTTTAAATGTTCCTCTTAACTTTTTCATTGACCAACTGGTCATTTTGGAGCATATTTTTAAATTTCCATGTGCTTGTATAGTTTCCAAAATTCCTCTTGTTATAGATTTCTAGTTTTCTTTCATTGTGGTCAGAGAAGACACATGATATAATTTCCACTTTTTTGAAAAAGTTAAGACTTATTTTGTGGCCTAACATATGACCTATCTTTGAGAATAATTCCTGTTCTGAGGGGAATAATGTATATTCTACAGCTGTTGGATGAAATGTTCTATAAAATTGTTACATTCTCTTGCTGAATTGATACCTTTATCATCATATAATGACTTTGTCTCTTTTTTTAGTTTTTCTGTTGAAATCTATTTATTCCTGGAACAAGTATAGCTCATCCATCTCTTTTTTTGGCTTTCATTTGCATGGAATATCTTTTTCCAACCTTTTATTTTCAGTGTGCGTATCTTTATAAGTGAATTGTGTTTATTGTAGGCAACAGATCATTGGGTTTTGTTTTTTGAAATCCATTCAGCCACTCTATGTGTTTTGACTGGAAAGTTTAGTCCATTTACATTCAATATCATTATTGCTAAGTAACCTGTCATTTTGTTATTGTTTTTCTAGTTGTTTCATGGTCTTCTCTTCCTGCCTTCCTTTTAGAGAAGATGATTTTCTATGGTGGTAAATATTAATTACTTGATTGTTATTTCTTATGTATCTTTTGTACTTTTGTTATGATTACTATGAGACTTTGAAACAACATCTTATAAAGATCCATTACAACTTAACTCTTATTGCATAAACAGTCTAACAAGCAAAGAAAAAAGTATTATAAACTCTACACTTTAACTTCATTCTCTCCATTTTTTGCTATTTTGTGTTGTTTCTATATACTTCTTATACTGTCTATATCATAAAACATAGCTATCATTTTGATAGGTTCATCTTTCAGTCTTCCTACTGAAGAGGTTATTAGTATATATATTATATATATATACTATATATTAGTAGTTTACATACAGCTATGACAGTATTATAATATTGTTTATTTGTCTGTGTACTTATTGTTACCAAAGAATTTTATGTTTTTAGATGATTTCTTATTGCTCATTAACATCCTTTTCTTTCAGGTTGAAGTTCATCCCTGTAGCATTTTTTTTTTTTTTTTTTTTTGTAGGATAGGTCTAGTATTGATGAAATCTCTTAGCTTTTAGGGGGTGGAGTAGAGGAGGGTCTGGAAAAGTCATTATTTCTCCTTGGGGTTTGAAGGATAATTTCACTAGACATATTATTCTAGGATAAAAGTTTTTTCTTTCAGCACTTTAAATATATCATGCCACCCTCTCCTGCCTGTAGTATTTCCACTGGAAATTTGCTGCCAGACATTTTGGAGCTCCTTTATATGTTATTTGTTTCTTTTATCTTGCTGCTTTTAGGATCCATTTTTTATCCTTGGCCTTTGGGAGTTTGACTGTTATAGGCCTTGAGGTAGTTTTGTTTGTTGTAAATCTGCTTGGTGTTCTATGACTTTCTTTTCCTTGAATACTGATCTCATTCTGTAGAGTTGGAAAATTATCCATTATTATCGCTTCAAATAAACTTTCTACCTCGGTTTCTCTAACTCCTCTTTAAGGCCAATATCTTCTAGAGTTACATTTTTGAGGTTATATTCTGGATCCTTTTTTGTGCTCTGTTCTTCTTTATTCTTTTGACTTCTCTTACTGTCTATTTTCAAATAGTCTGTTGTCAAACTCACATTTTTTTCTGCTTGATAAATTCTGCTGTCAAGAGACTCATGTATTCTTCAGTTTGATTCTTTTTAATTATTTCAATCCCTTTGTTAAATGTATCTGATAGAATTCTGGATTCCTTCTCTTCGTTGTCTTGGATTTTTCTGAGCATGGTTAAAAGAGCTGTTTTTAATTCTCTGTCTGAAAATCCACCTATCTCTGTCACTCTGGAATTGCTCACTGGGGTCTTATTTTGTTGTCGGCGAAATCATGTTTTCCTGGATGGTCTTGATTATTGTTGATACTGACCACTCTGGGCATTGAAGAGTTAGTATTTAATCTTCTTTAGTCTGGGCTTGTTTGTATCCGTCCTTCTTGAGAAGGCTGTCCAAGAATTTAAAGGGAATTGAATTTTGTGATCTAAGTCTTTGGTCAATGCAGCTATATGTGCATTAGGGGTCACCGCAGTCTCAGTAATGCTGTGACTTTTGTAGATTCAGAGGCACCACCTTGGTAGTCTTGGGTAAAATCTGGGACATTTCTCTGGATTACCAATAGTGTCTCTTGTTCCCTTCCCATACTTTCCCCCAGACAAACGGAATCTCTCTCTATCCCTGCTGAGCTGCCTGGAGTTTGGGTATAGGTGATACAAGCACTGCTGCGGCCACCACTGCCATGACTATGCTGCGTCACACCCTAAGTGAACAAAGTATTTGGTCTTGACCAAGGCCTGTGGAAACTATTTTCTGGTGATTACTGATGTTTATTCAAAGCCCAAGGACTGTTTAGTCAATAGGTTATGAATCTTGCTAGGACTGGATCTTTCCCTTCAGTACAACAGGTTCCATTCTGGCCCAGGGTGAGTCTACAAATGCTGTCTGGGAACTGGGACCTGGGATTGGCAACTTTAGGAATCTGCATGGTGCTTTATTTTACTGGGACCGAGCTAGTAACCAGGTTGCAAGACAAAGTCCTCTTTATTTTCCTTCTCCTTTCCTCAAGCAGAAGTCTCTCTCCATGGCTACCACCAACCCAGGCACATGGTGACTAGAGACTATAGCCTGGCTACTGCTCATGTTTATTCAAGGCCCACAAGCTCTTTAGTTAGCACCTGTGAGTCCTGCAGGCCCTTCAGGGCAGTAGTTTCTCTCCTGGCTTAGGGTGGATCTAGAAATGCCTTCCAGTAACTAAGATCTGGAATCATGGACTTCAGTAGTGTGTTTGATGCTTTATTTTACTTTGGCTGAGCTGGTAACCAGGGTGCAAGATAAAGTCCTTTTTGTTCTTTATTCTCCTTTTCTCAAGCAGAAAAAGTCTCTCCCCAAAGCCACCATAATTTTCAATGTACTGGGTCACACCTGAAGCCAGCACAATACTGGGTGGTGACTGCTGTCTGGCCACAGCTGACATTTATTCAAGGCCCAAGGGCTCTTTAGTCAGCAAGTCATGAATTCTGCCAGGAAAGGCTACTTCCCTTCTGGTGCCCCAGCAGGTGTCTCACCAGGTCATGTGTACCCCAAGTCCAGTGGCTCCAACCCCAGCACAGCATCCGGACTTGCCCAGTGATTGCAGCCCTTCTGTCCCAGAATGCCTTTCAAATTAATTTAGAACCCCAGAGCACTTTATCCTGTGGTGTGGTGGTAGGGCTAGCCTGAACTCAGGTTCTGACCACTAAGCTGGAGGATTCCCCTAGGGCTAGGGCTGGTCTACATGCTACCTTCATGGGTTCCAGCTGAAATCTGCCTTGTATTGCTTTCTGCTGTGACAGGGGAGCACTGAGTTCCAATGCAAAGACCCACAATCACTGTGTTCTCCCTCCCCCACTGCACAGATTCTCTCTCTGTGCCACACTGCACTACCAGGGAATTGGGAAGGCGGGTGTCAGTGAATCAAGACTGTTTTTCATACTTTCTTTGGTGCCTCTTTCCTTGACATGATCTTAAAACCAGGTACTGTCATCGCTCACCTGATTTTTGGTTCTTATGAAGGTGTTTTGTGTGTGGATAGATGGTCAATTTGTTATTTTTGCTGGGGGATGATTGCTGATGGGCTCTATTTGGCCAGCTTGCTCTGTCTTGCCACATTGCTCATTAATTGAGAATACATACACGTTTTTCTAATGCTCTGTAACCAGTTTGTTCATACACACAATAGAAGTATTACAACTATCATGGCTTGTTGTGAGAAGTAAAAGTATTAACACACATAAATCACTTAGAATTTCTAAGATATTAAAGGGACCCATTTATCCTTAACTACTGTTATTTTTATTGATTACTATTATCTTTATATGCCTTTACACATTTCAGTATCAACAGGAAATAGATCCTCTGAAAGTATTGTTAATTAATAAGTAAATGACTGATGGAGTATTTTTCTACCTCTAGATCCAGTTTACAAAAGGGCAGAGGAATCAGCTTAATCTAAATCCAAAGCTATGGTACTCTGGAAATTTACTAGAAATCATTCAGTTGTACACATAAAAGAAGTTATGTATGCTATGTAAAATATACTTAAATTAAGCTGTTAAAAATCAACTCAAATGAGCAAGACCTATTTGCTCTGCAACTATAACTCTAATCATGGGGCTACTAAAGCAGAGTAAGAGGTGGTGTTGTTTCCTGATTCCAAGCAAGCAATTCTGTTGGAAGATAAATGATTCTCAATGAATTTATTTGCCTGGCATACAATTCAGTATTTTAAAAGGTTCTTCTTCTTCTTCCTCCTCCTCCTCCTCTTCCTCCTCCTCCTCCTTCTTCTTCTTTTTAATTTTTATTTATTTTATTTTTTTTGAGACAGAGTCTCACTCTGTCACTCAGGCTGGAGTGCAATGGCACAATCTCCACTCGCTGCAACCTCTGCCTCCCGGGTTCAAGCAATTTTCCTACCTTAGACTCCCACGTAGCTGGGATTACAGGTGCCTGCCACCACGCCTGACTAATTTTTCGTATTTTTTTTTAAGTAGAGATGGGGTTTCGCCATGTTGGCCAGGCTGGTATCAAACTCCTGACCTCAGGTGATCCACATGCCTCGACCTTCCAAAGTGCTGGGATTACAGGCATGAGCCACTGCTCCTGGTCCTGAGTAGAATCATTAATGGTTGGTAATTCTTATAGATTACTAATGTCTGCATTTTAGTAAGTAGATTCTATAAATTTATGAAATCACAAAATGTTATTTAAGATATAGTATAATATGCCCAAGCTCAACTCATTCATAATTTTAAAATAAAGTATAATGAAAAATATTAAATTTACATGTATGAATAATAATTGTAATATTTTCATAGGCTTATGTGGTCTTAAAATTGGCAAAGTCCTTCACATAAGTCTGGGAAACTTAGAGGTTTTACAGTTTTCTTTTATATCATTTTACTTAACCCTATTGTTGATGAAATTCTCTGGGCTACATATCAAATAAAGATTTATTTGGAGCTCACTTGATTCCAAGAAGGATATAAAATGGTTGCACCTAAATTACTGAGCCATAAATTCTGTTTCTAAATGACATGTTATTGAACCATTCTATACCAATGCCATTTCTGAATGAAATTTTATCATATCAAAAGCTTAAAATAATTTCTAAAGGAATGTACTTATTTGACAGTAAACTTTTTTTGGCTATAGTAGACATTCCTGATGTATAATTTTATAACATTTTCTGTAAAGAAAAAAAAAGCCAAACTCCACAAAGTTACAGCTAGACAGGAGAAATACTAATAGTTCTTATGATCTATAACTGTAGGATGATCATAATTAACAATAATATATCATTTCACACAGCAAGGAGGATATTGAACATTCGCAACACAAAGAATTATAAATGTCTGAGATGACGAATATACTAATTACTCTGATCTGATCACTATACATATGTGTATTGAAACATTACCATGTAGCCCAAGAATAGGTACAATTACTATTTGTCAATTTAAAAAAATGAAAAGACAAACTCCAGCCATTTATTTCTCAAAAATTACATGACACATATGTTTTGTTCAAAAGTAATAGATACAGGATAGTAAATTAGCAATGGAAACTACACTTTAGATATCCAGTTTTGAGATCAGAGCTGATTCCATTTACAAGCTCGAATGCACCATTAATTAGCTCTGTGAGGCTGGACAAGTTATTGAATTGTTTTAGTCTCTTTGTAATATCCTGCTTTTAGGGCCTATAAAACCTAAATCATAGGATTATAATAAAGATTAATTGAGATACGTAATATAACACACTATACAGAGTAAAGTACAAAGTAAGTGCTGAAAGTTATTTTTGATAATGATGACAATGATTAAGAAATGAGTAAAACAACAGTATTTTCAACCTAGTAATGTGGAAAACCTATATTCAAGTGATTACAAAATTAATTATCTATTTCTATACAAGCTCATCAGTAATTAAAATTTCAAAAGAAATAACTTGAGTATTTGATAACATTCTGAATATTGAAAAGATATGGAAAACCAATCCCAGACCTATTACAGAATTTAAACTGGGCATTTTTACCAGATGATATCTTTCAGTTTCTCAGTTGAAGCTTTTCATGTAAGAAGATAAAAAGACTAACAGGGTAACAGCAGTGGTCTAGAGAATAATACACGCTTACTATGTTTTTGCCATAATATGGCAATAAAAGAGAGAAATGGAGGAGAATGATGGGATAAAGGGTCATGTTAACATAATCTTTAATCTTTTGTCCACTCCAACCCATTCAGTTGTATGTTCCAATACGCATGTTAAGAGACAATCAGTTTAATTTGTGGTATTATCAAACCAATTTTAAACTATCAGATTAATCTTTTTCTTGGATTTGAAAATTAATTTAATTTAGCATGATCTTTATGACGGTATAAATAAATAAATCTGAGGACAAAATAATATTTGCCACATGAAAATCGTAAACACATATGCACAGATACAACTGTGCTGTAGTGATTAGGTAAATTTAGCTACATTGGGAAAAGCTTTCGGCTTTTGAGTTTGTGAAAGAATTATCTGCTCTAGCTTTTGTACATGCATGTGAGGTGATCAAGTAAAAATAGAACTAAATTTACTTTCCTTTTTAAAGTCATATTGGAATTAATTATTTCTTTCTTCCTTAATTATGCCAGTCAAGTGTGTTATTTTTATTCTAACAAGAGAAAGAGGAAGAACCTTGAGAATATGAGAAGGTATGGGATCCAATTAATAAGTAGAGTTATGGATCATTGATAGAGGAGAAATACAGATTTCACTGAGAGGAGAGAAGAAAATTTGAGTCAAGCATAGAAACATTAGTATATTTGGTGGTTAGGAACTTGTTACCTGATCTTTTTTTTCCCATTGAAGTTGTATCTTAGTATCATGATGTCACAAAATCATATATCTAAAGAGAATTGATTTTTGATTTGTTCTATTTGCTTACTCATTCTGCAAATATTTATTGAGTTTTGCTAGTATATGCCAGGTGCCATGGAAATTGCTGGAGTTAGGGGAATGTAAAATAGGAACTTACAGCCTAATAGGGTATACTGACATTAAATAAACTGTCAAGCAAATAAATGCATAATTAAAATTTTATCTCTGTAAAATAGAGCCCTTGCAAGAATTATTCGAGCAAGTAGAACTTCAGATGACACATAAAAATTTTAGGTGTAGTCACCAGTCAAAAAGTAGGCAAAGAGTGGTCTAGCCAAGACAATCACATGTGAAAATTTTAGGTGCAACAGTTTATGACAAACTTAATGCAGGGAAAGACACCAACCTGAGAGGTGACCGGAGCATGTTTAGTAGATAAAGGCCCAGGATGGTGTTTCTAGACCAGGGATAGACCTCAAAGTAATGTTTAAGATTTGAATTTTATACCAAGGGTATGCGAAGCAATTTAGGGATTTATTTGTTTAACATAGTACAGCACACCAACATGGCACATGTATACATATGTAACAAACCTGCACGTTGTGCACATGTACCCTAGAACTTAAAGTATAACTAAAAAAACAAACCAACAAACCAAAAAAACATAACATTAAATGCTAGACATGGCTGGTAGCAACACCATAATGATATTAATGATCCAATCTTTTTTGTTTTCCATTCAGCCACCTTGAGTATATATATTTTGCCTTCACATCTCATGGTTGACTTTGGGCTCTCCAGTTCAGTACCCTCCATCGAGGCAGCTCAAAGACATAGGGGGAAAATTGTCGAAGGGGCCCTGATGTTCTCTCATGAACTCAAGAAAAAATCCTTTCTCAATAATTTCATTTTCCACTCATCAGAAATGGTGACAAGATAGGTTAGGAATTAATAATTTATGCCTTTAGCCTTTCTGGTAGGACAGACCAAGGGCTAAGGATATATATGAGAGGCTTTGTATAGCAGATCACATTATCTGCCACTATCATTCCTTTAACTACCCAATATTCCTTCTTTCAAAGGTAACAATTTATGTGGAATGCCATCATCACCTCACTAAGAGAAGTAGTTCCAAGGTCTCAGGATTGCATTCAGCTCAAAATTTAGGATATTTTGTATGACGTATGGTTTCCTATGTCATGGTAAGACCCTGATCCAAAAGGAGCCCTTGATCTTTTAAGTTCAATAAACTCATCAGGTAATTGAGGCCACGCAGGTCGAGTTGTTTTCAGGATGACCACCTGTGGAGAGATGGCAAGATGATCTCTTAGAAAGAGTCTGTTCTTACATGACAGTATTCTTTTGGACCAGTGGTTTACAGCATCCACCTAGAGCAGTATTCTATCTATCTGCCTTCTGAAGCCAGAAATGATTTTAGAAACAGTTTCCATATCATTCTTTTCATACCACCTCCTCCCTATATAGACAGCTCAAATGACATTCAGTTACTCGCCTTCCATATGTCTGTGATTTAATTATAATTCACACTGCCAGAGAGGGATGCTAAATCACAGAAATCTGCCAGAGCATGCTGGCACAGCATGGGCATTTTCCATGTTCATCTTTTCTCTGACTTAAAATTGATACTAACAGCCATCATTCTTCAGGAAGCTTTTCTAAGAAGTACTGACCACCAAGAATGAAAGAGAAATAAACTATATATTGCCTCAAGCAGAAAATGACTGCTGCTAAACTGCCTGAATACAAACTTAAGATGCTCAGTTAAAGCCTCATATGACAAGATCTTTTCCATTTCATCAACGAATCACATATGTCTTGTCTAACTTATCCTGTGTGGATAAGAAGGTGTTTGCTATTCTAACACAAAGGGAAAAAAATCAGAAATAGAACAAATTTACATGAGACAAAATAAGAATAAATTGATAAATTAAAGACACCAAGAATAGACATTTTAAGGTCTACAGATTTCTTTGAGGTGAATTACATGGAATAGACCATAAGATAAGGCACTCGTTTAGGTAAAATAGAAGGTATAGCACATTTAAATAGCAAAAAAAAAAAAATTCTCAAGACAGCATTCTCTAAGAGGTTTCAGTTACATGATTTCTCTGACTTTCAAAATGAGATTCTTGATCTAATCCAGATAATCAGGTTTAATCTACTTGTTCAGGATTTTAGGAATAGATTAAAGAGATTAGCTAGATGGAAATAAATTCATACCATATAATGGGGATGATATAAAGATTATATTTATCCATCCGTGTTTACACACACAAACACATTGAACCCTTAGACCCTATACAAACTCTAAAGTCACTAGACGAGCCATGAGATCTGCTCAATGTGACCATAAGAACATCCTTGATTATTTCCTGGTCTGAATTTCTTTTCCTCCAATTCTACTGACCCTATTGTGACCCTACTGATTTCTGCCCTAAAAAATCAACTCCAGTGTTGTTAGTGTGTTGCCTGTCCCTAAATGTCAGTTTGCGTGTAAGAATATTCTGAAGTTTTACCAACACTGTTTTGTTACAAGAGATTATTTGCTGGCGGCACTTCATAATCTGACAGTTTCTTCCGAGCACTGCAGGTTTCTCTCTCACCCACCCCATCCCACCC
>NW_016803808.1:5973109-5984874 GCF_001698545.2 Rhinopithecus bieti | reverse complement strand
TGTTGCCTGTCCCTAAATGTCAGTTTGCGTGTAAGAATATTCTCAAGTTTTACCAACACTGTTTTGTTACAAGAGATTATTTGCTGGCGGCACTTCATAATCTGACAGTTTCTTCCGAGCACTGCAGGTTTCTCTCTCACCCACCCCCATCCCACCCACCCCCACCCCAACAGCCTGTCTATTTCTGTGTAGAGAGTTTTCTGCTGTGCTATGATAAAGGAAGGAACTTAATTCCTTTAGTGGGAGAGAACAGTTCTAATTGGGATCAAATTTGAAAGTGGTTTTCCCATTAAACAGACAAGTATATTATTAATCTTTCTGTGAAAAGCTTGTTAAATATCTATACCCAGGATTTTGGAACTTTTTTAGAAATGTTTGCTTTTATTTTAAATCACTAAATATTTGTTTTAACAATTGTTCTCAGGTACCAAGACAAAGATGCATTACACATTACGCATGAGCAGAGTCACTAAAATATTTATCATATGCCACTGCTAGAGCCTTATTTGGGCCTTGTCACTAATGTTTATTAAGTTGAATTAATAAAATATGACAAATTGGTTTGACATAAAAATAAAATAGTGTGCATTCAATTTCCTTTACAGCATGAGAGTTGAATTTTGTGAGGAGAAGCCTAAATATTCCAAATAATTGACACGTGGCTTAAGTTAAATTAGGTTTCTCACGTTCCCAGTAACAACAACAAAATTGGGGTTTAAAATATATATGTTTATTCTTAAAATATAGGGTTTTCTTAGTTTGTTGTTGTTGTTTTGAGACAGAGTCTCACTCTGTCACCCAGACTGAAATGCAGTGGCGTGGTCTTGACTCCCTGCAACTTCTGCCTTCCTGGTTCAAGCAATTTTCCTGCCTCAGCTTCCCGAGTAGCTGGGATTACAGGCGTGCACCACCACGCCAAGCTAATTTTTGTATTTTCAGTAAAGGTGGGGTTTTGCCATTTTGGCCAGGCTGGTCTCGAACTCCTGACCTCAAATGATCCTCTCGCATCAGCCTCCCAAAGTGCTGGGATTACAAGTGTGAGTCACTGTGCCCTGCCTAAAATATAGACTTGATAATCAGGGATTTTTGATCACTTATATTCCAAATAGAGAAACAATTATTAGCTAAGTTTAAATAGCAAATATTGAAATTTCTGGAACTTAATGATCTAGAATAACAATTCTAAAGTTTCTCTATTGAGTTATTTGTGAAGATAATAAAACCATACCCATAGCTTCTTGGTCACAGCCAGTCACTGGCATCACTTGTCTTTACTACTTCAATTGTGTGTTAAAGTTTAATAAACATTTTGTATTTTTCAATGCAATATTTATATCTGTTTTAATAGTTAAACAATAAATTATTTTATATCAGGCAAAGCTAAGAACAAATAAAAAACTAAATAAAATTTATACTTGTCATGTTAATTAATGGGTGATCTTTTTGTACACCTAATCAATCAATTTCGGAAGACTTCAAGTACATATTTTGGGTGGGAGACATCTGGCATGACACATAAACTTCAGGTTCCAAGTAGTTTTCTTCATTTATCTACAACATACTTTTATATATTCTCAAGAGTTCCTAAATGAGACACTTGGAAATAGAGATAAATGTTTCATCTAGCTGACTTTCCAACTAATGTCTGAAGAAGAGTTGATCAGAACTATTAGTGAGAGAAGGGCATTCTGAGTTGTGGAAACACTGAGATGCGTGACAACAGGCTGGAAATCAAATATTGACTAGAAAGAGACAAGACGACTACTTGGGTGGAAGCCATGTAGAAGGATTCATGCACCCCACATAAGTCTTTAGGTTTTATGCTTTAGACTGTGCAGAGACATTGAAAATTTCAAGAAGAGATGTCCATGATATTATTACAGTTTAGGATCATCTCTCTGTAGCAGTATAGATGGTGTATTTGAGGCAGTTGAGCCTGGGATAGGCAAATAGGTACAGAGACAATTGCGATGTTTCAAATGAGAAGTAATAGCACAGTGACAAGTTACAGAATTCACAATTATTTCAGAATATGGACTTAACAGTTGGGTGGATTTTCTTGAGTATTTGAGTGAGAGAGAGAATGGAATCTAGGACGATTGCTAGATTTTTGCTTGGTGTACAGTATAATTACTAAGGAGAGTAAGACATTTTGGGAGTGGGATGGAAGGCAAATTCAACAAGGCTATACACTGCAAGTATTGTGAAACTAAATAACCACTCTGAGTTAGTAGCACAGGTCTAAGGATGTAAAATGTCTTACCATATTGTTAAACATCTTTTCTCTTACACTATGTTATGCTTATGAGACAGCAGTGGATAATTGTGAATTAAAGTTAAAGAATAATCGTGAGACGATGTTATAGTGAAAAAAAAAGACAGGTCTTCATATTTGACTCTAAGACACATAGCCTACTATACAACTCTGGAAAAGAGGTATACATCTCAATTAAAATTTAATTCCCTTGTTTTGAAAATGTCAATAAAATGATAGCAGTCTTATGACACTGATGTGAACATGAAGTAGGAAAATATAAGTGAAATTGCACAACCCAGTATTGTCCACAACCATTGATTAATCTTAATTTGTCTAATTAAACATGGGAATATATATATGAGGGATGTTAGCCTTTCTTTTCCATGAGTTTTAGTACAGCTAGAAATAATCAGAACAATTTCCATTTATTGGATTGTGATGGTTAATACTGTCAACTTAATTTGATTGAAAGATACAAAGTGTTGATCCTGGATGTGTCTGTGAGGGTCTTGCCAAAGTAGATTAACATTTGAGTCAGTGGTCTGGCAAAGGCAGTCCCACCCTTAATCTGGGGGGCACAATTTAATCAACTGCCAGCACGACTAGACTAGAATATAAGCAGGCAGAAAATTGTGAAAAAAGAGACCAGCCTAGCCTCCCAGCCTACATCTTTCTCCTGTGCTGAATGCTTCCTGCCCTCAAACGTAGGACTCCAAGTTCTTCAGATTTTTGAAATCAGACTGACTCTCCTTGCTCCTCAGCCTACAGACAGCGTATTGTAGGACCTTGTGATTCTGTGAGTTAATATTTAATAAACTCCCATATATATTCATATATATATTTACATATATTCATATATATATTCGTATATATTTTTATATTCTATATATCTTATATATATTCATATATATATATATTCCATTAGTTCTGTCCCTCTGGAGAACTCTGACTAATACACTGGGTGAGTAGAGTAGGCCAGTAATTCTTATGAATTATGGGTATTTTATACCTTAATTTATATAATCCTCACAAAAGCCCTGTTGAGATAAATATTATCACTCCCATTTTGCTAATTATTCAGATTATGGAATACATTAAATACTAGCACCAAGAAAAGAACCCAGATGTGCCTGACTCTAGACCAAATCTGCTAATTATGTCTTGTCAAAAGTAAGGTTATGACTTTTATATCCTGAGTAGGCAGAGAAAAAAAGAACCAATAATCCTGGGTATAGAACCATGGAAACTGCAAAATATATTTACAGCAAAAACTCTATGCTACTAATGTCATTTTATTTTTGAAGTCACCAGCTGTAAATGGCATCCAAAAATAAACAAATCAAAACAACAAAAAACTCATTTTTTTGTCACTATGTAACAGACTTCTAAAACTTACATTTACTTGGATGGCTTTTGAATTTTATTAAATGCCACCTCCTTTCCCCCCCACTACTGTGTCCCTCTCATCTATGTTTCATCATTAATAGCACCATTTTCAATGATATTTATTATACAGGCTTACTATATTTAATCTTTTTTTATTCTCTGCTGTACCATATAATTATTTTTGATATCATACAGAAGCCATTAAAAGTATATGAGACAGAAAGAATCTAAGAAACCCCAGGTTGTTTTCTGTGGTGTCTTTCTATACAGATAAAACCAAGAAACTGAATAGAATTCACAGAAAACTCACAAACATAGGAAAGATAAGAAGCATCTGCTTTTAGATGAAAATGTGTAAAGATAACAGCTATCTCAGTATCAGCACCATAATCCAATGTTTAAAGGACACTGGATTTGGTGTTCTATATGTAGGATTTACTTTGTGTAGTATTTTGGGTTATTTACCTAGTCTCTTCAAATGTTATCTTCCTCATCTGCAAAATAAAACACCTCAAAACAAAACAACAACAGAAAAAGGATCTGAATTACTATCTCATAAGATCACTGTGACTATTACATGAGATAATGTATACAAATCCCTTGACATAGCCATTGAAGTTCTTTCCATTGAAAATTAATTCTTTTATTTAAATGAAAGTAAAACATTTTTGATATGTGCTGACTTAAATGAAGAAAGTATCTTTGTTTCCCTAAGGTAATTAAAATATATTGTCATTGTGATAAAATTTAAACTGTACCATAGTCTCTCTCTCAGGCTGCATCACAATAAAATATAAATAAGTTGTTAAAATATGACTGATTTAGTTGAATTGATCACTGGATTTCTATGCAAAAAAATTATTTATTTTGTTGAATTCAGTTGGTGTGGGTTTAGAGTTTGGTTCTTAGACCCATATAGACGAAAGCTTAATCAGTAAAGCTCATCCATCTATCCCCTCTTCTTGGAAGCAAAATATCCAAGCTGGTACACTCATTTCAGGCAGGTGCCATTTATCCAGCTACAAAAGGTTGACTCCTCCAACAGTTCCAAGAAGGTCAAAGTACTAATGCCTTACGATCAGAAAGCCTCTGTAGCCTGGCCTCTGCTTAGCTACTAAGCATGATAACTATGGGCTTCCTTTCCCACCACTTTCCTCAGATACCCCGTGTTCTAACACCACTAAAGTACTTTGCACTTCCAAATGATTCTTTCCCTTGTCCTTCCTCTCACTGGGAAGCCCAGTTCTAGGCCAAATCCTTCTTGTGACCTTTCAGGCCCAACTGTAGGAAATTACAAGGCTTGCCGTGGTAGGCATCATAGAAAAAGTTGTTCTCCCACCCTAGACTTGGTGTTCACTGCAGTTCCTGGAGAAAGTTTCAGGCAAGGACCCACTTTCTCTGGGCTGGTTCATGCACATATCTGTGTTCTCAGCCCAAGTGTCTCCATTCTGAAGGAGACGCTTGGCTGAGGTACTTTTCAGGCACCCCTGTTAGGGTCTCTTTCTAAGGGAGTCTTGACTAAATCACTCTTCTGCTCACCAAGTCAGTATTTTTGTACTCTTAGTTTTTTAATGGACCCACAGAACTTTTTTTTTTTTTTTTTTTTACCGCTCCTCAGGGGTGAAATAATTACCCTCACCTGCACTGCTGTATCATCTGAGTGACCCTCATTAGATGTGCTGTTCTGTGGGGGAAAAATGGAACACTAGGGTTTCTGCTTCTTGCATATAATTTTTCAGTACCTGAATAAAGGCATGATTGTTATTTATTTAACTTTATTGACTTAATTGGCCAACTGGGCAATGAAGTTGATCAATGAAGTCAATGAAGTTAAATAAACAAAGGACTTTTCTAGACATATGAAGAGTGCCATAACTGGCAGCTATGATAATCTTCATATGTCTAGAAAAGTTCTTTACATGCTGCCAGGCACAGCAAAGTATTCTCAGAATTTTCTGTTCTCTGACCCATAAGAATTTGAACTAATCCCTACTTTATAAATGTTTATCTTCGTCCTACATATACCTCTACATTTATATTACTCTCATTTTTATGTGGCTTTAAAATTTTCTGCTCTCTTCGCTTTTGTTCCTAAGAGACTATGAGACTTTTGAGGAGACACTGTGGCATATTCATTTTTTCCCTATATAAACTATGACAATACGTGACACATTACGGATGCATGTTAAAAATGTTCAATGAGTCAATCTTATGAAAATCTAGTGAATGTTTCAACATTAGCTTCTTATAAAGACATATTTTCTTTGCTTTATATAATCTTAAAAAATTTTATAAAGAGATTTACAATGTAAAAACAATGTAATGTAAAACCTAATATCTTCCATCATCAGAAAATGAGATGTTAAAAGAAAATAATTTCCCAAGTATCTAAGGCCTGCATCGTTAAATGCCATTTTCTTTTATTGGTTTTAAGCATTTTTGCAGTGAGTGCCATTCACATTGTATTCCCTAATTCCCCATTTTTTCACCTCACTGCTGTATATGTAGATAACCATCAATTTACCTTCACATTTACCTTCTCACATAATTACAGTGAAATAATGTTCTGTAGAGTTTAAAATATCTCCAATTCTGAACTCTTCATAAATATTCCAATTGCTGCTGTGGTTATAAAAGACTGGTTATTACAATCAAAATATAATATTTAAGCTATGAAGATACAAAATGAAATGGAAATAATTTACTCATTATTGTCATATAAGAATACTATTCAAAAACATTCTTCCAAGTATTAAAATGTTGCACTTAAACTTTTGCAAGTCTATAGTCACTTAAATAAAAGCACTACCTTAATCTAATAAAGAAAGCTAGTTAAAAAAATATTTTAAGAAATACCAAAATTGGCTCAAAATTCTTGGTGTGACTGGATATTCAGCAAAATCCCTTTTTTATTGTTGAATTACTTCTAAAGACCCTTCCCTTCTATTCTTAGTATATGGACAATTGGATGATTATCCAAGCCTGGAAGAGTAATCATGAGTAAAAACCCTTGGTAAATAGGAAAAAAGTGGTAGGCTAAGAAACCCCCCAGATGGACTCTCTGAAGAATGTGTATCCACACCAAGTCCCTGGAAGAAGTTCTTTTCACAAACAGTCCCCTTGTAGTCACTGTAAATGAAGGAACTCAGATTGAATAATAAAAAGAAGAAATGAAACATTATAGCACTGGCTACAGTATTAATCCAGAGGAAACACAAGTTCTTTTTGAGAATTGTCTAACCCATTGGCAGGGGAATATGTGGGAAGCCTTTAAGCAAATGGTCTGCTGTAAAAACCGTCTTATTTGATGGATTGGTTTATTCTTCTAATGACTGTATTCTTCATATTTTGCTATCCATCAACTTGTTTTGAGCACTTCCCTTCTTTAGTTTATATTGTATTGTCTTTTAAAATAAAGTTTACAGATTAAGGTTATTGTTTTTTATTTTGGTGACAAAATAATTACAGGAATATTTTAGTGTAATCTAAAAATTTAAAAATGCCTGTTCTCAGTTGCTTCTGAGTAGGATGTAGTAGTATTTAGTAGATGCAAGCTACTATCTACTAAAAACAGGCAATGTGAAATATTTATATAGAAATAATGTTGTGACCTATTGTTTAAAAACATCAAATGACTACAAAGAAGTAATGAATACAAAGAAGTTTCGACAAGTTAAAAATTTTGCAGAGTGAAGAGCACTTTCTAAGTGAGGTGAAATGTTTAGCAATTTCTTTCCCTGGACACCTTCTCTAAGTCTGTTACAGGTGGATAACTTGTCTCTCTTGCCTTTGTCAGAAATTTCTAATAGGGAAAATAGAAAAGAGTGAACTTTGGGGTATAGGTTAAGGAGTTATAACCAGAAGAACACAGAAATCACAGCTAGTTTTCCCCACTAACCTTTACCAAACTTTAGAGGCGTGCATGAATATGGGAAATTGAAACAGCAGAATAAAATATTCTACAGTGTTTTGATGCTTAAGAAGCAAAGCTCCACTAACAAACAAAACATCTACTGCTCGTATCATTTATGATATTTTAACCTCAATAAGTTAAAGTGATAAGCTAAGTTCAAAACATCTGAAAGAGCAAATTTTCAAGCTTGCCATATGAGAGAGAAACACACACAGAGAAATACTTCAAGAGGGAACTATATATGAGAGAGAGAGAGAGAGACGGTTAAAGAGAGAGATAAAGATTGATATACAGTCTCACAAAGACACACACAGAGAGAGAGAAAGAGATTGACCTAGAGTCTCAGAGTACTAGAAATAATGTTTTTGGTTCCTTAGGTTTCCATAAAATTGGAAACTTTTTCAACCATTATTTATTCAAGTGATTTTATGTCCACCTCCATTTGTAGGTTTCCGTTACGTATGGTAGATAAAGTGATATTTTCTGCATGCCATTGTCTCTCTATTTTGTTTTTAGTTTTGTATTTTTCTGTGCTCCAGTTGGCAGTTTCTATTGCTATGAATTCAAGCATACTGTTTACATTTGTTGCTTTCTGTAACATCAAATCAATTCTTGAGCCTATCTGTAGAATGTATGTGAGAGGTTTTATTTTTTTAACTCAAAGTGTTCTATTTCATTATTTCATATATCTTGCATTGCTCTACCTACATATACTCATATGAGTTCACATGCATATATAATGTTAATGTGACTGAATAAGTTTTTGATAGTTAGATTAAAATTCTTACCTGCTAATCCCAATATCTCTTTTAATTATGGACCCACTTCTTTTGTCTGACCTTTCTTATGTGCTATTGAATCATAACTTTTTGCTTCACCATAGTTCTGCTAATTTTTGATTAAATGCTTGACATTGTGACTCTGAGTTGTTCAGTGGTAATTTTTGTGTGTGTTTTTTCTTTGAATATTGCCACACTTGGTTTGCCAGCAGTTAATTATTGGTAGGTTGCTTGATTATCATAGCTCTCTTAAAGCTTTGTAGAACTCGTTCCTGAGCCACTTCAACCCTACTATTAAGGCATGGTTCCTCTGGAGGAATCTCATGACTCAACCTGGTGTTTAATAAGACCTGTTTACTCTTGCTACTTAAAACACAATTATTTTTTAGCAGTGTGCCAAGTTCTAAAGATAGTTTAGTTTACAACTCACCAATACTTCTTTGTCTGGTCTTGTGGAATTGCAGCTTTTATATAAGCAGTTTGGTATTCAACAATAGTATCAAGGAAACTAAATAATATGTATAATTTTTTCTTATACGGTTCCATTATCTCTTCACTTTACTCCACAGAATCAAGTTACTGTATCCTTCACCAAATCCAACCTCTTTTGTCCTGCACCAAAATGTATTTCTATATTTTCAATTAAAAATATATGTTTTCTAACTGAGCTTGTAGCAGCATTGACAATGAAGTCAACTATTTTGTTTTAGAAAGACAAAAATTCTAAAAGTGATACTTGGATTCCATGAGTCATTAGGAAAAAAAATTATTAGAATTAACTATTTACTTTATTTGAACCATTCAATGACACTGGTATTGTTTAGCTGTTTGTAAAGTTCCTCTTCTGCTAAAAGAGGCAAAATTTAACATTTATGAGATATCTACTTGAGACAGCTTGAAATTTAAAATGAAAAAAAGTTTAAAAATGCACATACTTGATTTAAATGAAAAGACATGCTTCATGGAATAAAATAATGTACTTCTAATGTACTATATGTTAAATCATCATCTTTCATACAATCTTGCTAACACTACTAATTTTGAAGTAGATGCTAATGCTTTTTCAGCAGAGCTGTGTCTGAGGAAATTCATCTGATCATTTATGTTATTATAACCCCACAATGGAAAGTACACATTTTGTGCAAGTTACATATTCATTATGTGCTTTCTTGAGGAATGAACATGTAAATGTAATTTTCATTAAACATTACTGTTTTGATCATTGCTGCTGAAAATGTTCATTGCAAAATACATAGGCAACTCATAAACAAATAAAAATGTACTGCCAAACAAAATGTATTACTTCTAATACATTTTGTATTAGTTCTACAAAATGTAGAACTTCCAGACTACTCTGTGTAGGTTATGACTGTATTGCTCGGACTACTTGCCACACGTTTCCTATATTTGAAATCTCTAATATTCTACGTTTCCCACTGAGCCCACTGACTTGAAGTCTTCGCTTTATGTGAAGGCTGTGCCATAAGCTATGGTAAACCTAGCTGATACATCTAGTATCTGGTAGGCAATGCTATTGAATACTTCCTTGTATTACTTCCCAAGACTACAAGGAATAACTGTCTATAATAATGAGCGTCTAAGCACACTTCACATGTTTTTGCTTTAAATTCTGCATGCTGTCTAGAAGAAAATGTGTAGTAGGTTAGATTTCATATAAAAGTGTTAATGAAAATAGAGATCAGTTGCCACTGGTCATAATTCAGATTAAACTATGTGTTACAAAGAGTAAACCTTCTTTAATGAACACGGATTTTACAAGTAAATATATGACAGAAACGACAGGTACAAAGGGAAGCCACCAAATTGACCTTGGCTTACTTGAATGAAACTTTTAATTATAATGTGTTACTGTTAACATTACAGCTCAGGAACAAATTTCAACACAGATTGAATTCCAGTGCAACACGCCGATCTTGGGACTTCCCTAAGCAAAGAAGACATATAGTCATCCTGTCTTAGGGAGGTGCCCCTCCTTCCATGTATCTTAGTCAATTGTTTGAATTATTATTCCTAGTTCTATTATTTAATTTTTGTATACCTTCTCCACCAGACAATGAAACCAGAGACTGTTACTTATTGGGTATTGCTAACAATGGACAGTATACTGAGTTACTCTAAAATTTTAATAAATATTTGTTGAATGGGGGACACTTCCAATAAAATTTACATAGTCTCACGATTTATGAGAACTATATGAAGTTCTGGAAAATTGTTTGGTTAGCAGTATCAACCTTACAGTACAATTTGCAGTTCAAACAAATTCTGAAGAACACAAATGCAAATTTAAAAATTAATACAAAGAAGTAGGTGTGTATATAGAATGGTATTAGGTGAAATGAGAATAAAATATGATAAAATATACAGCTCTTAGCAATAAGGATTGTATTATGAAACAGATTTTGATTCACATCAAGTGGCATGCAAGTAGAATAGGAGTCATGTATTTGGAAAAGAAAGGATTCATAGTGGACACTAGAGATGCATTAAAGAAATTTTATAAAGACATTAGTGAGATCTTCATACATGGAAACTTGTGCTAGACTTTGAAAGAAGAAACTCTTAAGGCGGTATTTTATATAAGAAGATCATATACAAAATGTTGAGATGGGACTATGTCTGACATATGTGGAGACTGTCAGGAACAGTTGAGATGAGGCCATTTTTTTTCCTTTGAGACAGGGTCTTGCTCTTTTTACCAGCTGGAATGCAGTGACATGATCTCGGCTCACTTCAACCTCCGCCTCCTGGGTTCAAGCGATTCTGCTTCCTCAGCCTTCCAAGTAGCTGGGATTACAGGTGCCCGCCACCATGCCAGGCTAATTTTTGTATTTTTAGTAGAGACAGGGTTTCACCATGTTGGCCAGGCTGGTCTCTAACTCCTGACCTCAGGTGATCTGCCCACCTTGGCCTCCCAAAGTGCTGGGATGACAGGCGTGAGCCACCTCACCTGGCCAAGGCAAATCTTTTCTATTAAAGAGCAGGGGATGGATAACTAACTAGAGTCAAGTTGTAAATTGTCTTATAAATGTTCTTGGAAGGGAAGTTTCTAATTCTATACGCCGATTCTTTGAAAGCCATGAAAATAATAGAGAAAGACAATTTAGAAAATCCTTAAAGGGCTTTCAGAATAAATTTTTGGAGAGGGCTATTTATCAAATTTGAGCTGGGTCAAGCCACTAGACATTGCAAATGTCAGAACATCAAAATCAAACTGGATTAAAGAATAAGTTGATTTATTCCATTATTGTCAACAGAAACTCCAGAGGCAAGACTTCCTTCAGGCATGGCTTAATAAAGAAATTAACTCCAATTTTGTAATATTCTATGTCCTGTTACCTTGGCTTGACCTTTTAATGTGTATAGCTTTCTTTTTTTTTTTTTTTTTTTTTTTTTTTTTTTTTTTTTTTTT
>NW_016803808.1:5935711-5971291 GCF_001698545.2 Rhinopithecus bieti | reverse complement strand
AACCCCCATCCAAAAAAAAAAAAAAAAAAAATTTCTTAAAATTATTATATCTAAGAATTGATATCTTCACACTCTATCTCACCATTCTGTTAATGGATTCTAGTAGTCAGTTGAGTTCTTTATTCTACAATTAAGAAATATTAAAATGCCAACATTTGGTAAGAGCAATGAGAGCTTGGTTTATATTCATAATAAGGATTAGATGATTGCTATATTTTTTTCCTGAAACACTATTTAGACAGGTTGTATGAATCAAAGAGTGGTAGTAAATTAGGGAAAAATAATAAAGGAATGTTAAAGTTTACTACAGAAGAGGGAAATTCTCAAAGAAAGACAGGAAATGGTAAGATAGTCTTCACTGTTGCCTCTAATTATCCTTTATTGGAAGCACAATTGGGAGGAAAATGCAAGGATTCTCTGCTTCTTATGTCTAATTGCCAAAGTCATACTATAGGAATTACATTCTTAATTCAGGGTTTTGTCTCCCTTTCTATTATGTATGTATAATTTAAACCTATAAAGTCTATTCCTCATGCCTCTTTTTTAAAAATAAATTTTCATACAATGTTATTTCATAATAATTTCTGTTTCAAAATTATTAGTTTTAGTATTTTTCAAGAACTTATGAGTTTAAACAAATTATTTTTTTCTTAAATACCTATATTTGGGAATGCAGAGCTATGTGTGCCCATGTGTTTCTCTTTAGAGAATATAGCACTCATGACTGTTCTGTTTTCAGTTGTGAAGAAAAAATGCTAAAAGTTTCTCTGACTAACAAGGTCACCTAATCATCCCTAGCAATCAAACTATCTGTAAATGTCACTGCACTTGTTCACAAATTTCCAGCTGCTAAGACAACTATGAAGACTTTGCAGGAGTTTTAAATTTTTCTTTTCTCTGACCTCTAATACATGTTTGAAGGCCACTAGACAACTAAAAGCTGAAATTTTCACCAAGGAAGTTGCCTAATCAAATTCATTCAATCTGTTCATATCTATATAAACAGTTGAATGTCATGCTGTCCTACTTTTGAAATACATTTTTCTTAAAGTATTTTATTTTATTTTTTAAGTTGATTGAGTTCTTGCCAACTGGAGTAGGAAATCACAGGATCTGCTTGCTAATTACATGACAACATTCAGGTAAGTTTTTTTCAGCAAGAATATATTAAATTCAACACATTCAATATACCACATTGGCCGAACGTAAGTGCTTATTCAGGTATCTTGAGGCATCCATACTGAGGTTAATCCGATTTCTATTGTTGTAGGAACCTCATGAGTCTCACTAAAGGCACAAGATAGGGACAGCCTGATATGTCTGACCAAGCATACAAATAGTTTGTATACAATGATCAGTCACAAGCTTTCATACCATCGTGTTAGATGTGCAAATAAGTCATATTAAGAGAAAAAAGATTCAAGAAACACAACTTTGTTTGGTGAAGAAGAGTAATCTTGGTGTCTCATTGTGTGATGTTGAGAGGTGAAGCCGGCTGGGCTTCTGGGTTCAGTGGGGACTTGGAGAACTTTTCTGTCTAGCTAAAGAATCACCAATCAGTGCTCTGTGTATAGCTAAAGGTTTGTAAATGCACCAATCAACACTCTGTAAAAATGCACCAATCAGCACTGTGTGTCTAGCTAAAGGTTTGTAAACACACCAATCAGCACTCTGTAAAAATGGACCAATCAGCACTCTGTAAAATGGACCAATCAGCAGGATGTGGGTGGGGCCAAATAAGGGAATAAAAGCTGGCCACCTGAGCCAGGAGAGGCCACCTGCTGGGGTCCCCTTCAATGCTGTGGGAGCTTTGTTCTTTCACTCTTGGCAATAACTAGTGCTGCTTCTCACTCTTTGGGTCAGCACTACCTTTATAAGCTGTAACACTCACTGCAAAGGTCTGCAGCTTCACTCCTGAGGTCAGTGAGACCACAAACCCACTGAGAGGAACGAACAACTCTGGACATGCCACCTTTTCTTTTTTTTTTTTGAGATGGAGTCTGGCTCTGTTGCCCAGGCTGGAGTGCAATAGCGTAATCTCGGCTCACTGCAACCTCCGCCCCTCCAGGTTTAAGCAATTCTCTGCCTCAGCCTCTGGAGTAG
This sequence comes from Rhinopithecus bieti, assembly GCF_001698545.2. Lineage (NCBI taxonomy): Eukaryota > Metazoa > Chordata > Mammalia > Primates > Cercopithecidae > Rhinopithecus > Rhinopithecus bieti. The sequence continues at coordinate 5,969,188 of NW_016803808.1, read as the reverse complement.
CTGGGATTACAGGCGCGTGCCACCACGCCCAGCTAATTTTTTTGTATTTTAGTAGAGACGGGGGTTTCACCATCTTGGCCAGGCTGGTCTTGAACTCCTGACCTCGTGATCCACCCGCCTCAGCCTCCCAAAGTGCTGGGATTACAGGAGTGAGCCACCGTGCCTGGCTGACATGCCACCTTTAAGAGCTGTAGCACTCACTGCAAAGGTCTGTGGCTTCACTCCTGAAGTCAGCAAGACCACGAACCCACCGGGAGGAAGAAACTCCAAACACACCATCTTTAAGAGCTGTAACACTCACTGCTAGGGTCCGTGGCTTCATTCTTGAAGTCAGCAAGACCAAGAACCCACCGGAAGGTACAAATTCCGGACACAATGTCATTAAAATTGACCTTTGTCTTAGTTTCTTGGAAACTTACACTAATGTCACATAGTGAACTAAAAGAAAATTAATGATTGAGTAAAATGTTTAGACTCATTGGTATGTAATCATAGTGATGGTGACCTTTTAAGGTTTCATTCAACTGAAAGCATACCTGATAGGAATAGAAGGCCATATTAAAAAATACAATTTGGAAAACAGGCATAAAACAGAATATTCTAATGTATCCAAGACTTAGATGCACCCTAAAATAAGTGAGATTAACAGAGATGAGAAAACATTCTGTTTATGCTGAGCATCATTCTTGAATAAATCTCCTTCCACACATCTACACACTTGAAGGTGACTACTTAGAAGCACGTATATGCATATAGCAATTAGAGAACAAGCAACTAGGGCGTCGCATATACAGTGGCAACACTAACTGAAGGAATCTGATCCCACATTGCAGGAGAGAACACACTGGGTTATTTATAAACAATTGCTTCTTTAGGCATGGTTTATTTCTTATTTATATTTGAATTAGTATGGCACCTGGTGTAAACTTTGGTCATGTTGGACTGAAAAGTGCATGTTTACTTTAAAAAATGTACATTGTCGAAATATACACATTAGCTCTTGGGGAAAAAGTGATAAAGACTACTTGACATGAGGGACAGTGGGCTATTGGCTACATTGGTTATGGAGGCTAAGTGAGGAAAAACAAACTTTGATTCTGTTTGTTAATTTGATTCTATTATGTTAGCTTATTTTACTTTGTGTCATGGGTGGCAGTTTCAAAGGTAGTAATGTTTGCTCTTGTGCAATATAAGTAATACCACTATTAGTGCAACCAAACCATCAAACCTCACATTCACCACACTCTGAGAACTGAAACCACATTTCATTGTCTACCTTTACATGATTTCTGTATTCCTCTGATTTCATTAGCATGACTTATTGTTCTAGTAGTTTCCTGGAAACAACCAAACAAATGGTTTGATTGTTCATTACGAAAACTGACCAAAAGATCAATTGACTTTGCCATGAAAAACTTCAATAGTTTTTTGTGCTATAAGATTCCCTAAATCCTTTGTGTCAAATTCTTCACGTTAGTGTTCCCAACAATTCTGTACTATTGTGTCTTGATTTGAATCCAATCTTCTTTACATCCTTACATTGAAAAACCCACCTTAAATCAAACTTCCAATATCTCCATTTGATACACTGCCAAACTTTGTGAGGTAATGTTCCCCATAACCCCATGACCTAGGTCTGTAATACACACAACTTCGACTTTTCAACAGGTTTTGTTGGTAACATTGGGGGAGTCAGTTTCTGACAGTTTTTGAGGCCAATTTATTTTTACAATTATTTACCACAAAGAGCAATTCCACTTGTGTTTCTTATTAACAATGTCACCTTTCCTTATCTTACCTTGCAATAGTTGGCATCATTTGCTTTCATAGGACTAAAGTTTCCTGATACACATCACGTAGATGAGACACCTGGTTTTCTCTCTCTCTCTCTCTCTGGGGAAAGAAGAAAAATTTTTGAAAATGTAAATTTTGACAGTTAATCTTCTTTTTTCTCATGAGTTACAAAGGAGGTATAACTGTTTGTCTGAAAAGTTAATTTCAGAACTTCTGGTTCCTAAATGGCAAAGTTCCTCTTGGATCATCCCTCCCAGAGATCAGAGATAAGTATTATAAACTTTGTGGAAAAATAATAGAATGCAAGTAAATCTGGAAGGAAACAGACATTTATAAGAAGGGAAAGGCACAAGGTGAGTTTGTAGAGCTAATAGCGTAAGCCTTAGAAGTGACCAAATTTAGCACCACATAGCGTGGTTAGAGTTTGAAAGAAAACACACAGTCTTTCTAACATGAAGAAACATAAGTGTTTCAGGCAATCAACACCACTTAAAAGTGAGAGGGAATCTAGTAAAGGAGAAATCCAGAGAGGAAAGCACCACATGCTATGTAGCTGTGTATGTATATTCTCTGCCAACACTTCTGACTGACTCCTAAATCACTACATACATGCATGGTCCAGATTTCAATAAATGTGCTGAAACTTGAACTGCTCTCCAAGAGAAAGGTCTTACATTTGAGTTGATCTAAATTAATTGCCTACTAAAACAAACAAATGAACAAGCAGCAATACCAATACTTTTCAGAGGACTAACATAACCTGACTTCCATAACAAAATTTTCACAATTGACTGGATAAAATTCACAATTATCCAACAATAAAACAAAACAGAAAACATGAACCATTTTCAAAAGAAAGTAAATGGAAGGTTTGAGAATTTATGACTATTGGAGGCTTAAAATGTCTTTAAACTCTCAAAATTCTACAGGGATGAGAAAACTGAAGAAGCCACTCTGACAGCAAAAAAGGGCAAATTATTTAGTAGCCACATGTGATGAAACCAAGGAGGTAAAAACCTTACAAAGACACAGGGCTTTGTGTTTGATATTGTAACTGGCTAGGAATTTTGAGTCCTTACTCTTGTGGAATGACAAATACTCTATTTTTATTTAGGAAAATAAGTGAGCTAAATATTAGTAACCAAAAGAGTGAAATACGGTTTACCAATTATTTCCAGCTCTCTATTTTCTGAAGACATAAAGCAATTTCACCTCCTGGAGCATTTTGTGGTTGGGTGGGACCATACACTGAATTAGTAAATCAGTGGTAGACAAGTTAGTAGCATGTCACTGAAGAGACATATTATTCACATATATATTGACCAGCCCATTTAAATGCAATGTAAGATCACCCAAGCAGATTTTTATTTTTCTCTCTAGCATAGAAACTAGGAGCATCCGAATGAGTGGTTACTGTTTACTAGGTTTCTAAAGGATTACAACCGAGCAGAAGCCCTCCTGTTACCCAAATGGCTAAGAATTTATAGTGAGAAATAAATATTTGTTTCTTAAGAATATAAAGTTTTTGTAAAAAAATCACACATTATGTTTTTGAGGTTGCTGGTTATTTTAGAGAAACATGGATGGCCTATGCTGACCACTGAGAAAACTCAACTAACTAGTTTTCCCTGTTGGCTATGATGAGTCACTCAGCCAGGAAGCCTCTGGTGTGTGTGATGTACTTGATCTTCCATAGCTTTTACTGAAACTTTGAACATTCTGTCAGTTCTCTGTCCTGCCTCATTTGCTACAGAAAACCCCATCTCTATCATGACTGTCTATCAGATTTTCTTTTCCACTTTTAGCTTTTCTCATTCAAATTTAAAGAATCTACTGTCTAGATTTTCTCTCAGTATTTCTAGCTATGACAAACTCTCTTCATCTCTAAATAAGGGTAATAACAGATCATGCATTAGGGAGTTGTTAGAGGGATTTAAAAAATAGATGTTAAGACTGTAGACATGTCTGTTGGCATTATGATCACCACCATCATCCCATCACTACCAGCATCTTTATCTCTGCAATCTTACAACAGATATGGGGACGGTTGAAGTGATTTTCTATGTAATGTCAAGAACTATTGGATCACCTCAGCATTATTTCCTTAAGTATCTCACTCAGATATTGGGGTTACTCTACCCTAATTTTATCAATTTTTCATTATCTACAGGTCTTACCTTATAAACGAGGCACAAACCTTATCTGTTCAAAGATACCTTCATACTTACCGAAGCATTTTCATTCACACTCCTGCTGATCTTTCTCTGGATTTGACCCAAATGGATCAAAGTAGGAAATTGTAACTGTAGAGACGCAACATATCTACATTTTAGTCAAGGCCCATTTGAATTTTACTCCTTTGATACGTGCTTGGTGATAAAACTCTTTTCTCCTTTGGATGAGAAGCAGATATTTAGCATTATCATGCATTCTCAGCTCTATAGTTTGAGGACTGTATACTCTGAGAGCTTCTGATTTTCACCCTAATAAGTGATGCTCTGCTTTTTGAACTAAAAATAAAATCTCAGTTATCCACCATAAATAAAGTTCTAGAGATCTGCTACATGACATTATACCTATAGATATTAATACTTTATTGTACACTTAAAAATTTGTTAAGAATGCACTTATCTCATGTTAAGTGTTCTTATCACAATAACAATACTTCATCATATATTTAAAAATCTGTAAAGAGGGTAGATTGTCATGCTAAGCGTTCTTACTACAATAAATTTTTTTAAATGCAGCAAGTAACAACAGCATTTTAACAATACTCCTGCAAAAAGTTTTAAAATATCCATTGAAATTCACAACTGAGATTATTTTTTTTCTTTAATCAGACTAGATTGTCTCTTTTCCTGGGGCAGTAAATGTACTGGTTTGTTAGGGGAGAGACCATGGAAAGGAAAGATCAATGTGAACAAGTAAAATTTCAGTTTCAAACCTTCATGTTATATTTTGCAACACTAACAATATAATAAGGCTGAAATTTTGGGCTAGATAAAATATTAAATTAACACTCTACGCTTGACATTGCTAATTGGAAAACTTATGTGTTGATAAAAGCACTCTGTCCTCTACTCTTTCTGTTTCTAACAAACAGTGGTTCTATCACTTAAGCTCCACACATATCAGCTACAGGCCAAAGCATTTCTGACACTCACAGACTCCCTTCTTTGTATTTCAGCACCTTTCTCCCTTCTCTGAAAGAGAAAGGACATGCAGTTCTAAAGCTTCAAGTTTTGCTTTTGTTTTTTGTCTCAATTTACCATTTTTATTTTTTAATGAGTACTGATATTCTCTGGCTATGACCAACAATATTCCTTACCTCTGCTGTTTTTTTTTTTTTTTGCACTGACATATGATTATTCTTTTTTCTATATAACCTATATTTTAAATGTGATTCAAGTTATATACCTTAAATATCATATTTATCAGTAAATTACTTATGGAACTCTTTACTTTGTATCCTTGAATATAAAGATGGTATCATATAAGTTGGTAGCCCAAAAACTGTCCAGATTCCTAAATTAACATAAAAATGTTCAAAAACGTTTATCATAAGAATTTTTCAATCGACGTTAGTGAAAATGTTTAGAATATGTTACATACCAATAGAAAGCTACTAACAAGAAGACTTTTTCCTTTTCCCCCACTCCCTTATGGTATAATATGAATATAGTTCAAAAAACACGTAACAAATTCACACTTTTGTGTTTATCCTTTTGAGAATTTTCAGTTTTCATACTATGGGTTTTCAAATTTCTTGATTCCCTTCAGCCAGTCTTCATATATAAATGCTGGATTTCCATAGATAGTTCCTATTGCAACTAATGACAGCTATATAAATTAATCTGAAAACTGCTTCTGTTGGCCTGTTACAAGCCTTCCTTTTTAATGATAACTCATTTTTTTTTCCTAATGGGAAACATGACAACAAAATGACTTTGACAATATACCTGTAGATTTTCCCCTCTAATGGCAATTTGTATAGTTTGAAGATTATAAGCAGAAGTAAGAGAAAAAATGGTACGCCAATGACTCAGTGGCTTTTGTTTCATAAAATGAATTGTGTATGCTTCAGTATACATTAAAACAATAGCCCAGCTGTTATTTACACACATTTCAAAATGGTGACTGGAAGTTTTAAAAGGTGTAATTACCTGAGAGTTAAGAACAACCTTGTGAATCGACGATGAATAACAAGAAGTGTTTGGCAGGCCATCTAGAGTTTCAAAGAGTCATTCAACCAAGATGAAAAACGCAGATCTATTATGGGAAAAAGTACAAGCTGATGAAAAAAGCTTGTGTATTTTTTTGCTAATAGACTAAACATTGCTTTAAGGAAAAAAGTGATCTTGTTCTTTATTTTGTGATAGATATTCCAAGAAGGGGGGATTTCTTACCTATTTAAGATATCCTCTTTTTTTTGTCTTTGTTGTTGTTTTGAGATGGTGTCTCCTCTGCTGTACAGGCTGGAGTGCAGTGGCACAATCTTGGCTCACTGCAACCTCCACATCCCGGGTTCAAGCAATTCTCCTGCCTTAGCCTCCCGAGTCGCTGAGATTACAGGTGCACACCACCACACCTGGTTATTTTTTGTATTTTTAGTAGAGACGGGTTTTTGCCATGTTGGTCAGGCTGGAATTGAACTCATGACCTCAAGTGATCTGCCTGCCCCAGCCTCCCAAAGTGCAGCAATTACAAGCGTGAGCCACCACACCTGGCCATATGACTGATACCCTTTGATCAGCCTTCTCACAGAGCTCTTAGCAGGTCATGGACATGGGTCAGAATCCCTGATTATGGGAACATATTTTGACGTCTCTCCAGCTAAACAGGGAAGCCACCTTTACATAAAACATGAATCTTTTGTTTAGAGATCACCATGAAACTCTTAATTCCACAAACACACAATTATTTCTAGTCTCCTATTTGCATTAGTGTTTCAGAGTTGCCACTTTGGGCAAGTGAGGCAGAGTGGTAAGAGTATGGGTCACACACCTGTTCCCTCTTGAAGAGAACACTGGAAAAGGAAGAACAAGCTTTCTCATTTTCTATCAAGGAAGGAAGGGGAAAGGGTCTACTCCCACCAAAGTCTGTAATAACCTAAATTTTCCATGTATCAAGAGTTCAGATAGTCAATATAGCCCTTCACCAAAATGTCAAATATCAAGTATAAACATTAAGAAAATAAACAATGAATTTAATTAAACTTGGTTTCAAATCCCAGCTATGCCACCACTTCTGTGTTATTCTGGGAAAATTATGTACCCTCTATGAGCATCAGTTTCAACTGGAAATATGGAGAAAAACATCTGCCCTAACTTACGAAATTATTTTTGGTATTAAGGTAATGTAAATAAAGTGCATAACACAGTATCTGACACAATTCGTACTCAATAAATATTAATGTTAATTTTGATACATGAGGTTGTACATTTCTCTGAAGATTTTAGGGAGGATATTGGGTATTGTGATGAAGGGTAACAGAACACTTGATGGCCAAGTTGCTAAAAGAAACACAAGTCAGCTGGGCGCAGTGGCTCACGCCTGTAATCCCAGCACTTTGGGAGGCCTAGGCGGGTGGATCACGAGGTCAGGAGATGGAGACCATCCTGGCTAACATGGTGAAACCCCGTCTCTACTCAAAATACAAAAAAATTAGCCGGGCGAGGTGGCAGGCGCCTGTAGTCCCAGCTACTCGGGAGACTGAGGCAGGAGAATGGCGTGAACCCGGGAGGCAGAGCTTGCAGTGAGCAGAGACTGCGCCACTGCACTCCAGCCTAGGCGATAGAGCGAGAAAAAAAAAAAAGAAAGGAAACACAAGTCATATCTTCAGATTTCATATGACCCAGCAATCTCACTTCTGGGTATATATCTGATATGGTTTGACTGTGTCTCCACCCAAATATCATCTTGCGTTATAGTTCCCATAATTCCAATGAGTTGTGGGAGGCACCCGGTGGGAGATAACTGAATCATGGAGGCAGTTTCCCCGCTTCTGTTTTCTTGGTAGTGAATGGATCTCACAATATCTGATGATTTTATAAGGGGAAACCTCTTTCCCTTGGTTCTCATTCTGTCTTTGCCTGATGCCATTAAAGCATGCCTTTGCTCTTCCCTCACTTTCCACCATGGTTGTGAGGCCTCCCCAGTCACGTAAATGTGTGTGTCCATTAAACCTCTTTTTCTTTATAAATTACCCAGTCTCAGGTATGCCTTTATTAGCAGCGTGAAAATGGACTAATAAAATATCAAAAAAAAAGAAAAAGAAGAAAATCAGTGTATCAGAGATATTTGCACTCCCATATTTATTATGACACTATTCACAATAACTAAGATATGAAATCAACATAAGTGTCCATCGATGGATGAATGGATAAAAAAAATGTGGTATATATACACAACAGAATATTATTAACCCATGTGTTTGCAAGTGACAGGATCACATTCATTTTTATGGGCAAATAGTACTCCATTGTGTATGTGTACCACATTTCCTTCAATACATTCATCTGCCGATGGACACTTAGGTAACTTCCAAATCTTGGCTGTCGTGAAGAGTGCCGTAATAAACATGGGAGTGTAGACATCTCTTTGATACACTGATTTCTGTTTCTTAGGGTATGTATCTTGCAGTGGGATTGCTGAATCACATGAAAGTTCTATTTTTAGTTTTTGCGGAACCTCTAAACCATTCTCTAGAGTGGCTGTAATAATTTACATTGTCACCAACAGTGTACTCAGGTTCCCTATTCTCCATATTCTCACCAACATTTATTTTTTCCTCCAGCAAATTAAATATGTCATGCCACTCTCTTCTGGCCTATAAGGTTTCCACTGAAAAGTCTGCTGCCAGATATATTAGAGACCAATTGTTATATAACATATTGTATTTTATATTTTTCCTGATGCTTTTAAAATATTTTCCTTATCTTTGACCTTTGGGAGTTGATTATTAAATGTCTTCAGGTATTCTTATTTGGGCTAAATGTTCTTAGTGTTATATGACTTTTTCGAACTTGAATATTGATATCATTCTCTAGCTTTGGGAAGTTCTCTATTATAATCCCTTTGAATAAAATGTCTACCCCTCTCTCTCTACCCCCTCCTTAAGACCAATAACTCTTAGATTTGCCCTTGTGAGGCTGTGTTCTAGATTTTGTAGGCATGCTTCTTTCTATTTTATTTCTTTTTCTTTTGTCTCATTTGTGTATTTTCAAATAGCCTGTCTTCAAGCTCAATAATTCTTTCTTCTGATGAATTCTGATGTTAAGAAACTCTTTTACATTCTTCAGTATTTTAATTGCATTTTCAACTCCAGAATTTATTTTTAATTATTTTAATCTCTTTGTTAAATTTATCTGATAAGACTCTGAATCCCTTCTCTGTATTATCTTGAATTTTTTTGAGATTCCTTAAAATAGCTGTTTTGAATTCTCTGTCTGAGAAGTCACATATCTCTGTTTCTCCAAGATTGGTCACTCCAGTCTTGGACACTCTTGAACATCCACAAGCATCAAGAGCATCCAGGAAAACATGACTGCACCAAATGGACTAGTTTTCCTGGATGGTCTTAATGCTTGTGGATGTTTAAGAGTGTCTGGGCATTTAAGAGTTTGGTATGATTTTAGTCTTTGACGCCTAGCCTTGGTTGTACCCATCGTTCTTGGGAAAGCTTTCCAGGTCTTCAAAGGGACTAGGGTGTTATAATCTACATCTTTGGTTACTGCAGCCATATCTACTGCTACACAGCCAGTGGTGCTGTGGCTATTGCATATTTGTAGAGGTACCACCTTGGTGATCTTGAATAAGATCCACGAGAATTCTCCGGATTGCCAGTCAGAGCCTCTTGTTCTCTTCCCTTACTTTCTCCCAAACCAACCAACTCTTTCTCTCTCTCTCTCTCTGTCTCCTCTCTCTCCCTCTCCTGATCTTACTGGAGCTGGAGGATGAGTAACACAAGCACCCTTGTGGCCACCAACCCTGGGGCTGTGCTGGGTCAGATCTAAACCATCACAGCACTGGGTCTCACCCAAGGCTTGTGATAACCACTGCTTTGGTTACTCAAAGGTCTGTGTTCACTCAAGACCTCAGAGCCCTGCAATCAGCAGTTGGCAAAGCCAGCCAGGATCATGTCCTTCTCTTCAGGTCAGTGAGCTCTCTCCAGTTCTTGCTGGTCTACAAGATGTCATCTGGAGCGGGGACCTGAAGTCAGAAACTTTAAGAATCTACCTGGTGCTCTATTTTACTGTGGCTGAGCTGGCACCTAACACCTAAACCATGAGGCAAAGTCCTTCCCACTCTTCCTTCCCCTTTATACAAGAGGAATAGTCTCTCCCTGTGGCCACCACCACCCCATGCCCATGGTGAGTACTCTCTGACTACAACCTGTATTCATTCCCTGGGCCTTCCCAGTTGGTGTCTCACTGGGTTGCATGTCCCACGATCCATGGATCCAAGCCCAGTACAACTCCAGGACTTGTCTGGGATTGCAGTTCTGTGGCCTAGACTGCCTCTCAAGTTTATTCCGGAACCCAGAGCCCTTTAGCTCATGGTAGTGGGGCTAGCTAGAACTCAGGTCCCAACCGCTGAGATGAGTGACTGCCCCATGGATAGGGCTGGTCTAATTCTCCCTCTGTAGGTGTCAGCTGAGTTCTGCTTAGTGTTGCTTTCCCCTGTGACAGGGCAACATGGGGTTCAAATGCAAAGTCCCACAATTACTGTGCTCTCTCTTCTCAAAGCACTTAGATTCTCTCTCTGAGTAGTGTGGCCACTGCAAAAAGATGAGGGTGGAGTGATGCCAGCAATTCACACTGTCTTTTCTACCCTCTTTAGTGCCTCTTTCCTTGATATGGTGTTAAAACCAGGTACTGTGATAGCTAACCTGATTTTTGGTTATTATGAAGGTGCTTTGTTGTGTGGATTACATGTAGTTCAGTTTGTATTCCTGTCAAAAGGACAATCTGTGGAGGCTTTTATTCACCCATGGTCTGCCTCCTCTGGGAATTTTTTTTTTTTTTAACTGTAAGTTCTGGGGTACATGTGCAGAATGTGCAGGTTAGTTACATAGTTATACGTGTGCCATGGTGGTTTGCTGCACCTATCAACACATCATATAGGTTTTAAGCCCCGCATGCATTAGGTATTTGTCCTAAAATGCTCTCCCTCCCCTTACCCCTAACCCTCCATCAGACCCTGATGTGTGATGTTCCCCTCCCTGTGTCCATATGTTCTCGTTGTTCAACTCCCACTTATGAGTGAGAACATGCGGTGTTTGGCTTTCTGTTCCTATGTTAGTTTACTAAGAATGATGGCTCCCAGCATCATCCATGTCCATGCAAAGGACATGAACTCATCCTGTTTTATGGCTGCCTAGTATTCCATGGTATATATGTGCCACATTTTCTTTATCTAGTCTATCATTAATGGGCATTGGATTGGTTCCAAGTCTTTGCTATTGTAAATAGTGCTGCAATAAACATATGTGTGCACGTGTCTTTATAGTAGAATGATTTATAAACCTTTTGGTATATACCCAGTAATGGGATTTCTGGGTCAAATGGTATTTCTGTTTCTATATCCTTGAGGAATTGCCACACTGTCTTCCACAATGGTTAAACTAATTTACACTCACACCAACAGTGTAAAAGTGTTCCTATTTCTCCACAGCCTTGCAATCTAACCATCTGACAAAGGTCTAATATCCAGAATCTACAAGGAACTTGAACAAATTTACAAGAAAAAAAAAACAAAACCCCATCAAAAGTGGGCAAAGGATATGAACAGACTCTTCTCAAAAGAAGATATTTATGCTACCAACAAACATATGAAAGAAAGTTCATCATCACTGGTCATTAGAGAAATGCAAATCAAAACCAAAATGGGAATATTCTTAACATGAAGAAATGATAAATGTTTAAGGTGATGCCTGCCCCAATTACCCTGATTTGATCATTATACATTGCATGCTTGCATCAAAATATCATATTATCCCATTAATAAGTATAACTATTATGCAGCCATAATAATTAAAATTAAAAATTAAAAAAATAAATGCTCATAATTTGGGAAAATCTTTCTCTAAACCTGGTTCCTTCCTCAATAATCATATTCTAATGAAACGAAAAGGCTATTCTATGCAAAGAGTTGGAAAATCCCTTAGAGTTAAGAATAATTTTATCACATTCCCACAAGATAAGTTCCAGCCCTTAAACTGAGAGCAAAACCAACTCCCCTGGTGTTGGAATGATTTGTGTCGTACCATAGGATATTACTCAGCTTATGTCTAAAACAGAATTTAAATGAATTTTGAAGAGGCAATTAAAACACACTGTGGTTATAAAGATATATTTTTTAATCTGAAACTTAGATCTGATATTTAATTGATGATTTGTCATTCTGTAATTTTTATATTCCTTGGCAAATTATTATAGATTATCAAAAATTTAAGTTATCTGCAATTTGACATTTACGAAATACATTTTATTATAAAGATATATTTTCTTAAGTTGTCAGTGTTTTAAAACACTGTCAGATGTTTACCATAATTGTAGCTCAATTATACATCTCTAATGACCCATATTCAGCCTGCAGCTCCCGTGACTTTCTCAATAGGCACTACCATTTAACTTTAGTTTGAAAGCCAGAAATGTTGTCTGCATGCTATTAGTTTCAAATTTTACACAACAAAATGCAAGGTGGGCTGTCTCACTGAGATCAGTTTGCATATCTCATTAACATTTTATCTCCATAGTATGCACTTTTAGTAAGGTGTAAAACAATGTATTCTACTATTTTCATTAAGTTATTAGTATTACATAATTTTACCCAACTTTATTTGGCAAAGTTTTCTCTGACCTGGCAAAAGCAAATTTTGTCAGTATCTTCAAATACTTCATAAACTTTGTGATTTCCAAATAGCTGTCATTTGAATTATTACAGTCAATTTATTTTCAGCAGGGAGATAATAGTATCACTAAATTCATTAATCAATAAAATCAAAATTTGTTTCACTTCATTGTTTTCGGAGGCTTCATTTGCATTTTCCATATTTGTTTCTCTGTCCTTCCTCTCTACCCGTGTACATATTAAGTGTATATATAACTATATCTGTGCAGGTATGCCATACCTATTTATATATTAAAACATACACACACAACTATGTGTAGGTGCACAGAACTTACACATTATATACATGCACACACTTATAGTTATGATCATCATTATCAGATGGGAATTACAAATTGTTCAATATGTATAGCTTTGTTATCTTAAAAGGAACACATTCTCTTGAACATTTTTGCTGTAACTGTTAGTCTCTAAGCTACATACGATGCATTTCAGCTTTATGTGAATTCATATAAGTTCCTTAACCTCTCATGGCCTTGGTTTGATCATCTGTAAAAAGGCCGTAATTAAAATTTATGCCTCACATTCTTGTGAAAATTAAGGTAATTATCTTGCATAAACCACTTAGTCCCTTACTTGCCCCTTGCTTGGCAAATAGCATGTAAATACTATCAGTCATTTTCAAACTCTATATTTCATAAACTTTATGACAGCAAATTCTTCATTTTCTCTCTGATTTCTGTATCAATTCTGAATTATTTTTTCTGCATGGATAGCAGCCTCAAAATGTCAGGCCCCCAGTCACTCCATCTACCAAGGTAGCAGTTATCATATTTTTAGATTCCATGAACAGTAAGTTAAAATAAGAACTGTGGCATATTTTCCATATTTATGACTTTTTAAATTAATGTATTTTCCACATGTGCACATAAATGTACATATTTAAACTCCTGTTTCATCCGTGATGTTCAAAAAAATAATCAAGGAATAAAGGAAAGTCAATTTAATTTCTGTCCTTGTATGCAGCATATCTTGTAGGTACATATAAAATGTTTTATGTTTCCAGTTCTCTAGAGTAAAACTATTATTTTTATAAATATAATGGTGGGTTCAATGCAAAAGAGATAATGGGTGGAGTACAGTACAGTGTCCTTGAATTAACTGGAAAAAACAACAAATTGGTGATAGACATTCATACTGAAGATGGTCTCTCATAGTCAAGATTTGCCAAGTTGCATCCAGAAAAATTGCATGGTTACCCAGATGATAGCAGTCTTGTAGGAAGAAAAAGCACACAGTCTGCTTATTTGACTTTCTTTGTTTTCTTTTCAAAAAATTAAATTCAAAGTTCTGACTGGCAAACCTCTGAAAAAAAAAAGAAAAGAAAAACGACAAATAAATAAGAGTAAAGAAAAGAGCACCTGAAGTTTTAGTAAATGCATTATATTTTGGGTCACTGGAAAACAAGTCAATATAGCTTCTCAATAAAATAACTGAAAATTGTCTGTAAACACTCTTGAAATCCATTAAAATTTTATTGTTAAACAAAGTCTACTTATATTGATAAAATAGTGTTAAAACACCCCTAAAATATTAAATTCTGGTATGATCACATAAGGAACATTGCGTGCCCATTCTCTTCTTTATAGAGTCTCTTAAAATCTTTGCCCATTTTGTACATTGTTTTTATGTTATCATATTGAAAGAGGGCTTTATATATTTAGGATACAAGTCCCTTTAAATATGTGTTGCAGATATTTTATCCAACTCTCTAGCTTGCCTTTTCATTTTTAATAGTGATTTTCAAAGAGCAAATCTTTTTCATTTGAAAACATTTCAATGTATCTTTTTTTACTTCAATATATGCTTATTTGTGCTAAAATTTTTTTATACTTTACAGCTGCAATAATTTTCACTGCATTTGCTTCTAGTCTATGAGTTTTTATTTTACATTTGTTGATGTGGTCATAAGTCTAGCCACTAAATATAAATAATAGTAATTGTTGCTGTTGACTGTCTGCTAGATACTAGCACTATGCGAAAGTACATAAGGTGCTAAAGTACTAGAGAGAAACCGATAAAATAAATTTAAATGCTCAGAGATTTCTTCACTAAAATGTAACATCTAAGCTGAGTAATTAGGGAAGAAGGAAATTTAACCAGGCAAAGATGAATAGGAGAGGTTTAAACATTCAACATGGCAAATACCAAATGCATAAGCCAAGAGGTAACAGAAGATGATAAGTGTGGGGAAGAGCAGGTTTAGCTTGATTGAAACTTTGCATTTGAGGGAATACAAGCTGAGAGACAGATCTGAAATAATTAGGAAAGTTTAGATCACAAATGTCTTACACATCTTGTGCTCTGGAGTAGAATTCACAGCGAACACAACAGGAAACTATTGAAATGCTTTAATCAAGAAAGGGATCTAACACATTTCAACTTTGGGGGGAAAAAAGCAACACAGGCTGTCCTGTTCCAAATGAAATCGAGAGAGAATATGTAAGGAGTTATTTTAATATTCAGTGATAGAAAACATGGGAGTCTATAGATAATTTGAGGAGATGGGGTATTGAGATAATTCGGAGAGATATTTGAGGACACCAAATTAACTGGATTTTGTCACTGACTCATTGTTAGGCAAAGAGATGAATAAAGGTTGACCTGAGCAAATGTGTGAATACTCCTTTTTTTTTTTTTTTTTTTTTTTTTTTTTTTTTTTGAGACGGAGTCTTGCTCTATCGCCCAGGCTGGAGCGCAGTGGCGCGATCTTGGCTCACTGCAAGCTCCGCCTCCCGGGTTCACGCCATTCTCCTGCCTCAGCCTCCCGAGTAGCTGGGGCTACAGGTGCCCAACACCACGCCCGGCTAATTTTTTGTATTTTCAGTAGAGATGGGGTTTCACCGTGTTAGCCAGGATGGTCTCGATCACCTGACCTCATGATCCGCCCGCCTCGGCCTCGCAAAGTGCTGGTATTACAGGCGTGAACCACCTCGCCCAGCCAAATGTGTGAATACTTCTAACATTCACCAATATAAAAAAAAATAATGAAACACAGATTTGAGAGGGAAAACATCATTGATCTATCATGTTTGAGGTAACAAAATATCTTCCTGGTGTTGTATTCAGCAGGTAGCTGATAGCATAGGTACAAATCATACGGTAATACAATTATGTGTACATATAAATTTAGGAAGTGTCAAACATATCAATGGTGTTTAATTATTTGGGAGAAGACTATCAGAATCCCTTTGCTTGAGTGCCAGAAAAACCTGCACTTACATGGATTACATTAATATGGTGATAAGTATTTACACGTCTGTTCAGAGCTATTGTAACTGCATCAGGCCAATCTGGTTCAACTTTTACATTACAAAGTTATGAGTTGTTTTATAGTCGCCATGGACTCTCAGGTTGAAGTTCATGCAACCTGCGCATGCCCAGATGTAGCAAGTATGCAACCACAGGGGGAACCTAAGTGCTCAGTCTGAAGAGCGGGGACTGAATTTAGAAGTGCACACCCCATGGCAGGATCCAGGATTCAGTCAGATCAAGCTCTGGTGTAATCTCATGGCAGCACCAGTCAGATCATGCCCCTTAGCACCATCTCATTATAAGATCCAGTTAGATTACATTTCATTACCCTATGTTTATAAAACCTGACCCAAACTCAAGCTTAGGGAGACAGATTTGAGCATATCCTCTTGTCTGCTTGCCAGTTGACTTGAAATAAAGCTTTTCTTTGGTCGAAAGTCCGTACCATGGTATTGGCCTCTATGCACGTCAGGCAAGGAGCCCATTGATTGCTTGGTAATATGATGGCTCTTTCAATATCACAAAATGTAACAGATATTTGTTTGTGTTTGCTGCACAAATAAACAAATTAGTGAGTGAATGAATACGTAAATAAATGAGACATAAAGAGTCAAAATGCCCATTTTATGATATAGCCTCAAATTCTCACAGCATGACTTTAACTGCAATCTGTAAGTTCCAAAGAGCCCAAAATCAAGGGGAGAATTAGACTCCACATTTTTATTAGAAGAGCCACATATATGTACCTGGAATATACATATGATATAATATATTATACTAGTTTACTGTGGGTCCAAAAATATAGGTCTTAAAAAATAGAAAAAAGGAAAAGACACTACTTGGTGATATGCATTTCAGTAATCACTGAAAGTTGGTTCCTAGTCTCCTTGGCAGCTGATTCAGGAAATTAAGTATGCTTGGCCATTATTCAACAATGCATACTTCCAAAGCGATTACTTCAACTGAAGAGAAATACTACAATGCACTTTTATAATTCACTGTATCTTTGATCATTGATCTTATGTTACATGATAAATATCCCATGTGGAGAGGTCTGAAGTTAATTGCTTTAGAATTAAATTTATATGCTAAAAATAAGTCTACGAACGAAGATACTTCATTCAGAATTGATGCCTAAGAAAAGGATCCAGTACAGAGAATATATTATATTTAGAGGTTAATACATTTCTTTAAAATTAATAAATGAAAAATAAAAAATTGTGTGTTTGAAGAAATCACATATATAATACCTGGGACAGATCAGACCAATGAAATAGTGGATACCTCTCCTTTAAATATTTTGTATGCAAGTAACAAAAAAATGTATACTAAGCTTATAAGAATTTTAATAATTCAATTTAACGTATGGTCTAACTTTCACTACCAGTCGTGCCTAAAATGACTTTCAGTAGTTTGTGGAAAGTCTTAATCTATGCTACTTGAAAGGTAGTTGATGGGCTATGCCAACCTAGGGAAGGGTAGTTTTCAGTCTACAGAGATGTTTAGAAACTTTTATAGCCATTGATTTTCTCATAACAAACGATGTAATCAGTTATTCATTTTAATCATATTCTATAAAAGGGTTGGCCTGCAAACTTTTAAAATTAACAAATAAAATATGTCTTCATCAAAGACTACTTTGAAAAGCATTACATCTAGTCTATGTTTTATACAGTAAATACACTCATACCTTTTACCTTACATTAGTGTAACTTACTGTATTTATTGCTATTTATTTATTGTATTTATTGCTGTATTTATTATAAACTCTTACACTCAAAAATTAACCTTTTTTCCATAAGTTATGGGGGTTTAGGTGGTATTTGGCTACATGAGTAAGTTCTTTAGTGGTGATTTGTGAGATTTTTGTTCACCCGTCACCCAAGTAATATACACTGCACCATATTTGTAGTCTTTTATCTCTTACCTCCCTACTCTTACCCCAAGTTCCTAAAGTCCATCGTATCATTCTTATGCCTTTGCGTCCTCATAGCTGAGCTCCGACGTATCAGTAAGAACATACAATGTTTGGTTTTTCATTCCTGAGTTACTTTGCTTAGGATAATAGTCTGCAGTCTCATTCAGGCCACTGAAAATGCCGTTAATTCATTACTTTTTTTGGCTAAGTAATATTACATCATATCAATATACTACAGTTTCTTTATCCACTCATTGGTTAATGGGCATTTGGGTTGGTTCCACGATTTTATTATTGCGAATTGTGCTGCTATGCACATATGTGTTCAAGTATCTTTTTGGTATAATGACATTTTTTTCCTCTGGCTAGATACCCATAAGAGGAATTGCTGAATCAAAAGGTAGTTCTACTTTTAGTTCTTTAAGGAAACTCCACACTGTTTTCCATAGTGGTTGTACTAGTTTACATCCCTACCAGCAATGTAGAAGCATTCCTTGATCACAACATCCATGCCAACATCTAGCGTTTTTTTATTTTTCAATTATGGCCATTCTTGTAGAAGTAAGGTGGTATCACATCATGATTTTGATTTGTATTTCCCTGATCATTAGTGATGTTGGGCATTTTTTCACATTTTTTGGCCATTGTATATCTTCTTTTGAGAATTGTCTGTTCATGTCCTTCACCCACTTTTTGATGGGATTGCTTGTTTTTTCTTACTGATCTGCTTGAATTTGTTATAGATTTTGGATATTAGTCTTTTGTCAGATGTATAGCTTGTGAAGATTTTCTTCCACTCTGTGGGTTTCCCCTATACTCTGCTGACTGTTCCTTTTGCCGTGCAAAAGCTCTTTAGTTTAATTAACTCCCAGCTATTTATCTTTGTTTTTGTTGCATTTCCTTTTGTGTTCTTGGTCGTGTAATTCTTGCCTAAGCCAATGTTTGAAATGGTTTTTCCAATGTTATCTTCTAGAATTTTTATAGTTTCAGTTCTTAGATTTAAGTCTTTAATCCATCTTGAGTTGATTTTCATGTAAGGTAAGAAATAAGGACCCCTTTATGACCTGTCAGTGTTAATATAATATAATTGTATTTCCATTCTTTATAATTGATGCATAATATTCATTGAATAAATATACTCTCATGTATGTAATACAACTCTTCTATTGAAATAATTTAAATATTTTCTAAGTTTTTTATTGTGGAAAAATACAGTAAAATCTTTCCACGTATGTCTTCATACATATACGTGAGTTATGTTTAGGACAGATTGTAGAAGTGTATGTACTAGCTTAATATATGCACATAATTAAAAGTCAGTCAGATAATGACCAATTTCCTTCCAAAAATTATTTATCTTTCAATTCTGGCTATGATAAACTAGTTTGCAGCACAGCAAACTTCACATCAGGAAGAACTAGAAAACTAGATATAATTTTAAAAATCTATTTAAAAGCATTGGAGAGAAGTCAAGGTGGCCAGAGAGTGTGGCATTTACTTCATCTCTCTGGGAACACTCAGAGGATAGAATATTCATTGAAGTGATTTCCTGAATTCTACAACTGTGTTTTCTTTTGAAGCATTATCTTTTTCATAAACAAAACCAAGTATAATACAATGTAGGTTATTCTTATTCTTTTCTATTGATTACGATTTTAAGTCAAAATAAGGGCCATGTCTACTCATAGACCATTAGAGAAAAGAATGTTGTGTGATTCCAGGGTCTGACACTTACTAGTTCTTGAAGAATTGGTCAGTTTCCTTCAACTCCAGGAGCCTTGCCTGTTTCACTTGCAAAATTAGGATAATAAAATGTAACTCATAAAATTGTTAGGAGGAAATGCAGTATGAAATGTAAAGTTATAAAAGTTATTAATTCACGAATAAGGGTCACTCAGATAACATTCACCTACTTCCTTGTCATTTTTTGGATTTCCTTTGACTTTGTTCAAACTGATTTTAGGTCTTCTTTCTCTCTGCAGGACAGTGAGCTGGACAACATTGCTTTATTATTTCAGCTGCTTAGGAAGGAGGTAAGTTAAAAGCCTTCCAGGCTTGGTTGCTTTCTCTACAAGGAGCCTGCTTACTCATTCTTAGTGGGAAGTCTGTTTCATGGGTCAATAATGGATTCTGTTTTCCTGGAGTTTAGTCAATTGCCACAGGTCTGAGGCAGTCTGGGCCTTGATGTCAGTGTTTTTATGCTGTGATTCCAGCTGGTGAGCTTGCTTGTTTCTTACTATGTAATCTTAGATTGTGGAGTTAAGAGATACGCATATATCTAGGAGGCTCATGACAACGCTCATGCTTATTTGCATGCAGTTGGTAGTACATGACAGACATTTCTTCAGCTCCCACAAGTATCAAGACACTAGGGAGTTGCATGGGTCCTTACAATATCTTCTTACCCAGCTCGACCCAAAAAAGCATGTTGCTTACTTGTCTTGCCATGCTACGTCTTCTGCTAAAACCTCTGGGTAGCCAGTGGTTTGCTAGTTTCCTGCAGCAGCGTTCATGTGTTTTCAAGGAATCTAAGGGTCCATGATCAAAGCCACTAACCCATCCCCAGGCAAGATATTGTCTATTGACTTTCCAGTCCCATTTCAAAAAACACATGTATGGTTGTCCTTTGTGCAGAGTCTTGTTGGGGAGTACTGGAATTATTCACTATTTGGAAGAGCCAATGAAATTGGTCCAAGGAATTAAATTAATTAGGGTCATTTTTAGTTACTGCATTTCTAAAGCATGTCACCTTCTTTAATATGAAGGAGGTGAAATGTGATATGATGTCACATTTGTTAATATATCCCCATGACATAATTTATCCAAGCCTTAATTCTGCACTGTCAACGGACTTTTGCAATGTGGGTGGCTTTCCCAGCATTCACCTCCTGCAGCACCCATGACTTCCTCAGTGCCCAGTATCTGCAACATGGGCAAAGTTCCAGTGCCAGGCTCTCATAGTGCGTACAGTTTCTGCAGTGCTCAGCATCTGCAGTGCTCAGCCACAAGCTCCTGTTATGCCCAGACCGTTTATTCCCCGAAGAAGACCACCAGAGTCCAGAGTCAAAGCCAAGTGGCAAGGATCTTTAATGCAAGTTCGAACTTGGTCCCTCCGTTCTACAACATACATGAGGGCCTGGAACAATGTGTGCGCTTGCTTTTTATAGCTCGAGGTAAACAGGACTTTTCAGGTTACAGAGGAACAAGGCATTTCTCTTGGCTACCACATTACAATTGGTTTACCTTTTAAATTATGCTTTTAGCAGCTTTCTTATTGGTTCCTGCGCTTTTACAAACAGTTGTAACCTTATCGGAGATTTTCCAGGTGTTGTTTTTCTTTGAAATATATGGAGGAATGTGTTTGTGTCGGGCCCAGGAAGTGGAGGCATTGCTCAAGGCTGTGATGTGTTTGTGTCGGGCTCAGGAAGTGGAGGCATATGGGGGGATGTGATGTGCTCAAGGCTGTGATGTGTTTGTGTCGGGCCCAGGAAGTGGAGGCGTATGGGGGGATGTGATGTGCTCAAGGCTGTGATGTGTTTGTGTCGGGCTCAGGAAGTGGAGGCGTATGGGGGGATGTGATGTGCTCAAGGCTGTGATGTGTTTGTGTCGGGCTCAGGAAGTGGAGGCGTATGGGGGGATGTGATGTGCTCAAGGCTGTGATGTGTTTGTGTCGGGCTCAGGAAGTGGAGGCGTATGGGGGGATGTGATGTGCTCAAGGCTGTGATGTGTTTGTGTCGGGCTCAGGAAGTGGAGGCGTATGGGGGGATGTGATGTGCTCAAGGCTGTGATGTGTTTGTGTCGGGCTCAGGAAGTGGAGGCGTATGGGGGGATGTGATGTGCTCAAGGCTGTGATGTGTTTGTGTCGGGCTCAGGAAGTGGAGGCGTATGGGGGGATGTGATGTGCTCAAGGCTGTGATGTGTTTGTGTCGGGCTCAGGAAGTGGAGGCGTATGGGGGGATGTGATGTGCTCAAGGCTGTGATGTGTTTGTGTCGGGCTCAGGAAGTGGAGGCGTATGGGGGGATGTGATGTGCTCAAGGCTGTGATGTGTTTGTGTCGGGCTCAGGAAGTGGAGGCGTATGGGGGGATGTGATGTGCTCAAGGCTGTGATGTGTTTGTGTCGGGCTCAGGAAGTGGAGGCGTATGGGGGGATGTGATGTGCTCAAGGCTGTGATGTGTTTGTGTCGGGCTCAGGAAGTGGAGGCGTATGGGGGGATGTGATGTGCTCAAGGCTGTGATGTGTTTGTGTCGGGCTCAGGAAGTGGAGGCGTATGGGGGGATGTGATGTGCTCAAGGCTGTGATGTGTTTGTGTCGGGCTCAGGAAGTGGAGGCGTATGGGGGGATGTGATGTGCTCAAGGCTGTGATGTGTTTGTGTCGGGCTCAGGAAGTGGAGGCGTATGGGGGGATGCGATGTGCTCAAGGCTGTGATGTGTTTGTGTCGGGCTCAGGAAGTGGAGGCATATGGGGGGATGCGATGTGCTCAAGGCTGTGATGTGTTTGTGTTCTTTCACTCCTAGTGGCCAGAAGTTGTTATCAGAAATCTAGGTGACCAACCATACTGGTTTGCTCAGGACTGAGGGTGTTTGTGACATATAGGGCTTTATACTTTAAAATTAGGCATTTTTGGACAAGCCAGGACAAGTTAGTCACCCTATGGAAAATACCTCTGCCCTTGGTAGTTTAGTAGCTTCTGATGAGACAGATATACCCTGTCCCCTACACCATGAAACCTTCCCCAGAACCCTAGAAAACATGTTTAATTTCTGCTAGCACAGTGACTTTTCTCCTATACGGTGGACTTGTTTGTGACCTCTAGAGCCAAGCAGGCTCCTCCTTGGGCATACTATCTCAGCCCAAGATATAGTGATGGATCCTTATATCTGCTAGCCCCACACTGCTTAGGGTTCTCCTTACTTCTTCTAGCCAGTATCTCATTACTCCAGTTTCCTATTATAGTTAAAAACACTTTGTATGAAATCTTCCCTGTTCAAATTTGTTTTGTTTCTGTTTACTGTTTGAACCCTGACTGATACAGATGGTATATTCATTTTTCCCTTGTTGTATTGAAGAATACTTGGCAAATAAAAATTGTATATATTTAATGTATACAATGTTTTGTGATTTTTATATATAAATGTATTATTAAATGATTATAACAATCAAGCTAATTAACATATTCATTCACCTCACACAGTTAGGAGTTTGTGTGCATCAAAATCACTTTTTAACAAGCACTGAGAATACTTCCTGGCACATAAGAGGTGCCAAGTACACATTGCTAGCTAAATATATTAGCATGTGTATTATGTTGGTATCAAGTTTACCCATACCTCTCACATAATTGGACAACAATAATTCATTTAAAAAGTTGCATGAAAATATAGAACTTTTTGTAATCAGATGATATTACACTAAACAGAAGAATATAAAAAAACAAGAATCGTGCATTTTTTTTTCCATCTTGTTACATCCCAGATGATAAAATTTTTGTCAGAAACTGAGACAATAAAATATCCTGCTTAAATATTTGGGGGTGGGGAGCGGAATAAAGACTTTTAAAAATGTACAGTTGTTGATTTAATACGTTGAGAGATAAAATGAAGTATAAGTTTCCTAACTGTTAGAACTTACAGCCTTCTCAATGTACATCAGATTCACAAGAGCTGAAATAGGACTTGGCATTATCAAACCTCAAAGCTTAAATTTAGGACTTGGAGCATCATCAGAGTGAGGAGTAATAACAATATCACCTCATGGTCATCGGAATAGGAAACATCACTCCAACAGGCGAAGTCTTAGAATTAGAATATTGTCACAGAAACATGTTATACTGTTCAAGGAAATTTAATGTTCCCATTGAAATATTAATTTGGTGCAAAAGTTATTGGGTTCTTGCCTATTGAAAGTATTGTCAAAAACTGCAATTATGTTTGCACCAACCTAATATTTGCTCCATGGAGAATACAGTAACTCCTTCAGCACTCATATAGACGTTACATTTCTTAACAAAGTACTACATTGATTTGTCCTTAGGATTTATGATAGAGGATACCCTTTTTTGAGATATTGAAGAAGTGTGCTGCTTATTTTGAGGACCTCTTTTGACTTACAACCATATTCATGTTCTCTCTTCTTGTATTTTAGTCTTTGGTTCTTTTCTCATTATCTATTTTCTGTCTCAGATGTTGCCATCTTTTGTTGCCTGATGGCTTGAAAATCATTGTTTCCTTAGTTTTGTCCAGTTTTTTTTTTCTTTTTTGTATCAAGTAGGAAGGTAAATCTGATCTGTGTTCTTCAACCTTATCTAGAAGCTACTCAAAATTTCGTCTATTATCATATTATTGGGGGAACTGAACTAGGGGTGTAATTTTTAATTTCTTAAAATTTATTCATTTTACGCCACACTTTCACAGATAGGGAGCAATGCAGTATAACACACATGGCTAGTGACCCTGGATGCAAATCAGTTTACAAGGTTTGGTTAGTGAAACATTTTTCCAAGTTAGTTTTAAAAGACTGTAGTGATGCTAGATATGTGTGTAGGTAAATATGCACTGAAGTTTCTAATGCCCAACTCAAGAGGGCCTTGCAGTTCCTATTAGATGAGTAACCTCAGCTCAGCTTTGAGACTTTTCAAGCTCAGCATCATGTTTTCAGAAGTTTCTTGTTTGGTGTCAATCAGACTTTCTTGTCCTATCTTAGAAATCAAAGAAAATTGGGGGTTGGGAGGAAGAACTTGCTTGTCTTCCTGTGTTCTTTATTTGTCAAGAATTGTATGGACAGTGTAATGTTAATAGAAAATTAGTTATAGTGATGGTTTTGAGATAAGACTAAAGAGCTAAAANACAGCAAGATCTCCAGTGGCTTGAAAGATTTAAAGAAGTTTTGCTTTATTATTTTAATATTGAGGACTTACTGAAATCATCTGAAGACAGGAATTAAAACATCTGACTTGTATTTTGAAGGATAAATTTGGCAACAATCTCTTTAAGCACAGCACTTTTCCAAGGCCAAATGAAACATGTTAAAGTGACTTTTGTTCTGTGTATTAGTCCATTTTCACACTGCTGATAAAGACATACCCGAGACTGGGCATTTTACAAAAGAAAGAAGTTTATTGGACATACAGTTCCACATGGCTGAAGAGGCTTCACAATCAGAGCAGAAGGCAAGGAGCAGCAAGTCACATCTTACATGAGATGGCCGCAGGCAAAGAGAGTTTGTGCAGGAAAATTCCCCCTTGTAAAAACCATCAGATTTCTTGAGACTTACTATCATGAGCACAGGAAAGATCTGCCCCATGATTCAGTTACTTCCCATCGGGTCCCTTTCACAACACGTAGGAATTCAGGATGAGATTTAGGTGGGGACACAGCCAAACCATATCATTCTGGAAAAAAGCAAAAAAACAAAATAAAAACGTAAATCTTAGCAAAGCAATCTTTGTAAAGAAAGACATTTGAGGCTAGGTGCTGTGGCTCACGTCTGTAATCCCAGTGTTTTGGGAGGCCAAGTTAGGATGGGAGGATCATTTGAGGCCAGGAGTTCAAGACCAGCTTGGGCAATAAAGTGAGAACTTCATCTATTAAAATAAAAATGCATTTGATAAATGCTTCTGCTCGTGTGTTTAGAAATGTTTTTCATTGTATAGGTATGTTTTTTTAGAAATGTCACAAATGGCATGCACTTCAAGAGAGTATTCTCTTTCAGGCCTGAATTCTTCCCAAGTTCACAGCTATAGTATGACATTTGATTTGCAAAGTTTTCAAACGTGCTTTCTTAACTGTGGATAATTTTCTAGTGGAAAACAAGCATGAGTGAAGCAACAACAATAATAATAACAACAACAGCAGATTTTGAGAAATTGAAGTTGTATTTTTTAAATTTCTCTATCAAAAAACGAATTGGTAGAAGGTTATTAGGAAGTGAGTACTAAGAACTATATTAACAAGGCCTAAGTTAATTCCATTTAAAATGTTATACTTTCTAAGAGATGGGATGTTTCTGAGAAATAATTTGTATGTATATAAACAATGTTGAACTCATAAATCATTTGGCTGTAATTTCAGTTCACAAAATGTGATAGAATGCTTAGTCTACTTGGTGTATGGCTGTGCTTATCGTATCCATACGTTTGGGGAATATTCTGTAGTCATCATATATTACTACACAGGATTCTTCCAGGGAAGACTGATGTATGCATAAGAAATACTGTTATAGCTATTTCCACAGGGGAAGGGAAAATTGGCAAACCAAACCAAGATACTGCATACAGACTTATATTCTTTATAATTAACTTTGAAATGGGAAATTTTATTCTTTTACTTTTTCACCTTTACTTTCTGGATCTTCTTTAGGAAAGATGAAAGTGGACGTACAGGACTTAGCATCTGATAATTTTGGAATTAGATTTCTACTCTGTAACCTTGACAAGTCACTATTTTATATAATCATTTTTGTACAAATTAAGATTCATAATTATCAGCAATAGCTGGTTTGTGAATTAAAGCAGATAATATAACAATTGCATAGCATGTCTTATAATAGATTTTAAAATATGTGCTTGGATTATATTCCACTTGAATCTTAGGTATAATTAGGTCTACAACGCTAGTTTTACAAACTGTTAATTTTTCAAATTGAGATTTCTGAGGTATTTTGCTCCTCAGTAACAGTAGGACAGAATAATGAGTGTGAAAATGATTTGAGGAAACCTATCCATATCCTATATAGTACATTCCACATTACACTAGGTATGTTTTAAGCTCCACACTTATAATTACTAAAATAAAATGATAAGAAAAACTATAATAATATAGTAATAATTGGTTTATAAGAATTTAGGGAGAGAATTCAGACATGAATGCAAACATTTTTATGCCAGTTTTCCTAGGAGGAAATATGGGTTGGTTCTTTGGCACATAATAATAATAATGCTTTACATTCTTACAACTCCCATTGCCTTAAGAACTTCCTGCACTATGCTGAAGAAAGATCAAGAGGTGTCATCTGAGGTGAAGTTTTTGAAGGAAGAGTGGTTTTCCAATTATGAACACGGAGAGCTACAAAAGGTCACAGAACACAACAAGCAAGGATAGACGTAAAGCTGTGAGAGAGAATGACATTTTAGGAAAACTGTAATCCAGTTTTACAACATTGTTTTCATTCAAACAATACTCTTCAAATTATTCTATAAACTAGGCATTCCAGTAGGCAACATCATAGGACGTCATAGTCAATGTGCGGTTAAGAACTAAAGTGTAAAAGTGGTTACCCACCCCCTAACAAATTGAAGGGTCTGCATCGGTATCTATATTGATCCAGATATTTTAAAATGAATTTTAGTTCATCTTTCTTTCTCTAGTAATTGCAACTATTTGTAAAACTTGCTACTTTGATAAAGGATATGGCCATGGATATTTTTCTTATTAAAATGAGACCTTTTTTTAGTCAGTTCTCACAATGGAAGTAGTATGCATGTATAATCCATAAGTTTTCATGTAATATTTTATTATTATTCAGTTCAAGACATTTTCAATTTATGTTTGATTTCTTATTTTACCAATCAGAAGTTAACTGCCTTATTTCCAAGTGACTAGACATTTTATAGTTATCTTTGTATTATTGATTTCTAATTTATTTGTACTGATCAGAAAATACATTTTGCTGGATAAAAATATATGGTATTTATCATTCAAAATAGGTTAAGTCTTTATAACCTGGCATATAGTTAATTTTGGTAAACTTTAATGAATGTCGTTAAATAATAAGCATTCTATAGTTATTGGGTGTAGTGTTCTCTATGTGCCGATTAGGATAAGTATCTTAATCTTTTATTGTTCAGATAATAGATAACATTTTTTTAAATTCAATTTGCATGCCATCTTTCCCTTATGTACTAAAAGGCTTGAAAGAAATTTTGTAACTATTTACCTATATTAAAATTCTTTTTTATAATACTTAGCCTTACTTCAGTTGTCAGACTAGCCCTGACTGGCATGACAATAAAGTAGTAACAGTGGAACATTTCTGTATGTGTTCAAGAGTAGATGTAAACTGAAGGAAGTTTGTCAGGACAGAAAGAGATTTAAGCTGAATACCCCTTTCATAATTTTAAGTATATTATCTCTTTAAATATAAATAAATTACAATTTTGAATACAGTAAGACTAAATTATGATATCTATACTTTTAATAAAACCACCTTAGTTAAAATGAAAACTAGGATATAAGAAAAGATAGATTTCTGGCAATGTGAATTATTATTAGCATTTATCATAATTTCTAATAAGATAGCAAAATGCTTTCAATAAATAAAGAGAGAAATTTCTATAGAAATGTGTATGTTCAACAACATTACATACAATGTTACAGGTTGTTGAAATTGCATGAATGTAATCATTCCGACACATTTTAAATTGAATATTACACTATCAAATGTAGTACTGTGATATTTTATATATTTGTTCACAAACTATTTACTTTGTGATTTGCCTGAGCATATACATTATAGTAAAGTAAAAATTCAATATTTGTCTTTCAGATAATATATTATTTAAGGGTACAATTATATGATGTTTCTATATTATGCATTTTAGCAAATTAAAAATTTGTAAAGCAAATATTTTTTAAAATGTTAATTGGTCAATCTAAGTGACAAGCATATGAACATGTAAAACACTACACTTTTATTTCTACATGGTAAACATTTTTCAAAATACAAGGAAAGAAAAAAATAATTAATGTTATTTTAAAGTACCCGTCACAATTATTGCAATTTTTTAATTGCAATTTCTCATTAGATATTTTAAAACATGTAAAATCATTCATATTTATTCTTCAAGTGATGTAGAAAGTTGTAATAATTTATCTTGAGATTTTGAAAACAAAGACAATAAAACCTGAGAGTCTTGTTGGGGTTTTATGAAACCAGATGTTTTATTTGATTATTTTATTACTGGTCAAAGAAGATCTGACCACATATATACAGAACGCTGTAACCAGTCATATGAGCTACCATTTATTAGTAATTTTTCTGTGCCAAACACTATTCTTAGGTATACTACAAGTATCAAATTGTTTAGTATTCACAGCTAGGTCTTGAGGAAAAACAGTATAATTATCTCCATCTTACAGATGACAAAACTGAGGATCAGAGCGTTTAGGCTGTTTCTTGGAGACCGAGTGCACAATAATAGCAGAGTACCCTTGCCTGCCACACTGCTACCGAAGCAGTAAACAAAATATTATTCTAATATGCACATCCTTGCTAACGACAAGGAACAATGTGAGAAAACTCTGTCTAAATATAATAATTATTGGTTCTTGTCCTTTGATATAATTATGTATTCAATGACTAAAACATACATTTCAGACATATTTAAATAAATTGTTTTAGTTTTTGCTACAAATACGGCAGTAATATTGTAAATGAAGATTTTCCCAAATGGTGCTTTAGTTAAAACCCGGTTGTCAATGCATCTTTTAAAAATAGAGCATAGAAACAGTACTGACCATCACAGAAATATTCCATTAACCATATAGGATTAAGGAATTTATAAAGAACTTCTTTTTAAATGACAAATGACACTAGAATTTTACTTTAGTTATAGCTGTACTAGTAAATGCTATCTCTAATAAAATTTGATTTAGTTAACCATTTAATAAAATGTATGTCATTTATTTTGTATTTATTTTCAATTTTCCACAATTGATATTTTAATACCTCAAATGTCTTATTAAAGAAAATTATAAATAAGAGATTACAAATTTGTGGTCTTAATGCAGAATCTGTCGAGCAGATATGTAGTATTGGCCTGCACAGGTTTTTTTTTTCTTTTTTTTACTTCAACTTTTATTTTAAGTTCCAGGGTACATGTGCAGGAAGTGCAGGTTTGTTACACAGGTAAAGGTGTACCATGGTGGTTTGCTGCACAGATCAACCCATCACCTGGGTATTAAGCCGAGCATCCATTAGCTCTTCTTCCTGATGCTCTCCCTCCCCCAACCCCTGCCCCAACAGGCCTCATTGTATGTTTTTCCCTGCCACTTGTCCAAGTGTTCTCATGGTTCAGCTCCCACTTATAAGTGAGAAATACGGTGTTTGATTTTCTGTTCTTGCATTAGTTTGCTGAGGATAATGGCTTCCAGCTCCATCCACATCCCTGCAAAAAACATGATCTCATTCCTTTTAATGGCTGCATAGTATCTCATCATGCATATGTAGCACATTTTCTTTATTCTATCATTGATGGGCATTTGGGTTGATTCCATGTATTAGCTATTGTAAATAGTGCTGCAATGGACATACATGTGCATGTATCTTTGTAATGGAATGATTTATATTCCTTTGGGTATATACCCAATAATGAGATTACTGGTTCAAATGGTATTTCTGTTTCTAGGTCTTTGAGGAATTGCCACACTGTCCTCCACAATGGTTGAACTAGTTTACACTCCCACCAACAGTGTAAAAGCATTCCTTTTTCTCCATAACCTTGCCAGCATCTGTTGTTTCTGGAGTTTTTAATAATCACCATTCTGACTGGCATGAGATGGTATCTCGTTAGCGGTTTTGATTTGCATTTCTCTAATGATTAGTGATGTTTAGCTTTTGAGAAGTATCTGTTCATGTCCTTTGCTCATTTTTTAATGGGGTTGTGTGTTTTTTTTTCCTGTATATTTGTTTAAGTTCCTTGTATACTCTGAATATTAGACCTTTGTCAGATGAATAGATTGCTAAAATTTTCTCTCATTCTGTAGGTTGTCGGTTAACTCTGAGGATAGTTTCTTTTGCTGTGCAGAAGCTCTTTAGTTTAATTAGATCCCATTTGTCAATTTTTTCTTTTGTTGCAGTTGCTTTTGATGTTTTTGTTATGAAATCTTTGCCCACGTCTATGTTCTGAATGATATTGCTTAGATTTTCTTATAGGGTTTTTATAGTTTTGGGTTTTGCATTTAAGTCTTTAATCCATCTTGAGTTAATTTCTGTATAAAGTGTAAAGAAGAGTTCTAGTTTCATTGTTCTGCATATGACTAGCCAGTTATCCCAACACTGTTCATTAAATAAGAAAACCTTTTCCCATTGCTCGTTTTTGTCAGTTTTGTTGACAATCAGATTGTTGTTGGTGTGTGGTCTTATTTCTGAGTTCTATTCTGTTCCATTGGTCTTTGTGTCTGTTTTTGTACCAGTATCATGCTGTTTTGGTTACTGTATCCTCATAGTATAGTTTGAAGTCAGGTAGCATGATACCTCCAGCTTTGTACTTTTTGCTTAGCATTTTCTTGGCTATTCTAGCTCCTTTTGAGTTCCATATGAATTTTAAAATAATTTCTTCTAATTCTGCAAAAAATGTCAATGGCGGTTTAATGGAAAAAGCAATAAATCTATAAATTACTTTGGGTAGTATGACCATTTCCACAATATTGATGCTTCCTATCCATGAGCATGGAATGTTTTTCCATTTTTTTGTGTCCTCTCTGATTTCCTTGAGCAGTAGCTTGTAATTCTCCTTCAAGAGTTTCTTCACTTCCCTTGTTGGCCATATTTTTAGGTATTTTATTCTTTTTGTAGCAATGGGAGTTCATTCATGATTTGGCTCTTTGCCTGCCTATTGTTGATGTGTAGGAATGCTGGAGATTTTTGCATATTGATTTTGTATCCTGAGACTGCTGAAGTTGCTTATTAGCTTAAGAAGTTTTTGGGCTGAGATAATGGGGTTTTCTAGATACAGGGTCATGTCACCTGCAAACAAAGATATTTTGTCTTCCTTTCTCTGTATTTGAATATCCTTTATTTATTTATCTTGCCTGATTG
The DNA here is from genome assembly GCF_001698545.2 of Rhinopithecus bieti. Taxonomy (NCBI): domain Eukaryota; kingdom Metazoa; phylum Chordata; class Mammalia; order Primates; family Cercopithecidae; genus Rhinopithecus; species Rhinopithecus bieti. Next base: position 5,937,492 of record NW_016803808.1, on the reverse strand, counting down.
CCCTGGTCAGATGTTGCAATACTGTGTTGAGCAGGAGTGCTGAGAGAGGGCATCCTTGTCTTGTGTCAGTTTTCAATGGGAATCCTTCCAGCTTTTGCCCATTCAGTACGATATTGGCTGTGGGTTTGTCATACATAGCTCTTACTATTTTGAGGTATGTTCCTCCAGGACCTAGTTTACTGAGAGTTTTTAACATGAAGCGATGTTAAATTTTATCCAATGTCTTTTCTACATCTATTGAGATAATTATGTGGTTTTTATCTTTAGTTCTGTTTATGTGATGACTTGCATTTATTGATTTGCATATGTTGAACCAACCTTGCATCCTGGGGATGAAGCCAACTCAATCATGATGGATAAGCTTTTTGATGTGCTGCTGGATTTGGTTTGCCAGTATTTTATTAAGGATTTCTGCACTGATGTTCACTGGGGATGTTGGCCTGAAGTTTTCCTTTTTGTTGTATGTCTGCCAGGTTTTGGTATCGGGATGATGCTGGCCTAATACAATGAGTTAGCAAAGAGATCTTCCTTTTCAATGTTTTCGGAGCAGTTTCAGTAGAAATGGTAACAGCTCTTCTTCGTACCTCAGGTAGAACTCAGCTGTACATCTATCTGGTCCTGGGCTTTTTTTCAGTTGGTAGGCTATTCATTATTACCTCAGTTTCCTAACTCATTATTGGTCAATTCTGGGATTCAATTTCAATTTCTTCCTGGTTAAGTCTTGGGAAGGTGTATGTGTCCAGGAATTTCCAAACAACCATCAGATAATACTATAAACATTTCATGCATATAAACTAGACAATCTAGAAGAAATGGCCTGCATAGTTTTTATTCTTGCTTGTGTTTTGTTGGAGTTTTAAAATAGAAAGATATCCCATCAAAATAAAAATGTCTTCATCTCTATGAGAAAAATAAAATGTAAAGACTGATAATGATGCAATAGAGTTTTAGAGAGAAGCTGATTGGTGTTGTCTGTGTAAAAAATACAAAATTTTCAGTTGTCACTAATTTCCAATATCACTTTTCCAAAACCAGGCTCAGTATTTTTCCTCATTTTACTATTGGGTTTTCTGTGTTTTATGTATATGGATTATTTAAATATTTTTGTATGTACATAACTTTATATAAATTTGTGTGAAAATATATATGTAATATACTTTTTGCAAATATTATCCATACAGGACTGCCTTTTCATTATTCTCATTTTTATGAACTAACGATTATCATTTTAATGTATTCCAATTTATCAATGAGCTATCTTCCTATTTAGAGATGTCAGTAAATATTTGCTTTAAGAAAATGTAATTAAAGTATGACACAAATAGAGACTTCTACACACATTGCAAATGGAAGTTCGATGGCTCTTCACAAGATGAGCAATGTGGAATGGCCAGTACCAAGGTCAAGCACTAGGACATTACCTGTACCCAAGAGCCCCTTGTGCCTTCCTGTCATTACCTCTTGTTCCCCAAACTACCACTATCCGTACCTGCAACACCAGAAATTAGTTTATTATGTTTTTGAACTACATATATATATGTGTGTGTATATATATTCTCACACAAATGTATATATAACTATATATACATATATATATATAATATATTTTGCAAATATTTTCCTTACTGGACTTCCTGTTCATTCTCATTTTGATGAAAAAAACACTTTAATATATTCCAGTTTAACAATATTTTCCTTTATTGTTAGTGCTTTCTATGTGCCATATAAAAACTTTACTTCCACCAAGTTATAAAGATATTCTTCTTGGTATTTCCAAGAGT
>NW_016803808.1:5918443-5932068 GCF_001698545.2 Rhinopithecus bieti | reverse complement strand
GTGCTTTCTATGTGCCATATAAAACTTTACTTACACCAAGTTATAAAGATATTCTTCTTGGTATTTCCAAGAGTTAATTATCTTGTTTTTTAAAGTTGAATAAAAAATCTTTTGGATTTGATTCTGTGTAATATGTCAGGTATAAATACAGTTTTTTTTTATTTTTTGCTAGTGGGTGTTATCTAATTTTGCCACACATTTTACTTTAATATGAAATATTTCATTTAATTTATTTATCACCACAATCCCGTACAATAAGAATGTTCTAATTTCTATTAGGTTAGTGCAAAATTTATTGCAGTTTTTGCCTTTCAAAGTGATGGCAAAAACCACAATAACTTTTGCACCAACCTATCATGTATTGGCTATACAAGGACTCAATGGATAAGTGCAGCTTAGAGTTATACCCATCTAAAGTTAAATGACTAGTAAGTGCATTTGTTAAAATTTCATTGGTGTGTGCATTTCTTCATAGTTATAAATATTCAGAAAGAAATCATGTAGTAATCATGAAGAAAATAGAACATGAAGAAAAAATTCTCCCATGATAATTCTAAATAGCCAACTGGCTCTTATATGTGTTTGAGATCAGAATGTATAAAATATGCTTGGAATGAATTACACTTAAGAATAATCTTCTGGAAGAATCTAGCTAAACCCATGTTGAAGAATTCTGGCAAGTAAATCTCCAAGAATTATGAACTATAAAAATATATGAACAGTACAATAAAAACCTCCATAAAATGAGAGTTAGGCCCACCCATATAGCAGATATGGGAATTGCTAAATAAAAAAAAAAGTTTATTAGGTTGCTATCATTTAATTAAATAAAATAGAGTATTAAAATGTACAACCAAGGAATGAGAGTTCACCGAGAAAGATCAGAGTGACTGGCAAGTAACTATTAAAGCAGCAAATAACACTCTAAGAAAAAAATATATATACTTGTGTATGTATATGTGTGTGTGCATATATATATAAACATTGATATAAATTTAATAAAATTACTCAGAATAAAAAATAGTGGGAAAATAGATTAATAACAAGGAAAGGCAGCACAATTAATAGAATGAGTGGTCATTAAATATCTAAAAATAATAAATGATCACAGTGCAGAAAATTGGATTGAAAATATTTAAAGATATATTGACATAATATTTTCTAGAATTAATAGATAACATATATCTTCAGATTCTGAAGTTTCAAGGAGCCACAAATTACATAATTAGTAAGCAAATATCACTGAATGCTTAATAATAAAAAATGCTAAATACCAAAGCAAATAGATTTTTAAAATACAGATAAAGAACAATAAACTAGCTACCAAAAAAGCAATAAGAAGACCGACAGAATAGGTCTCATGATTAACAATATAAAACAGCTTACACTGGTGTAATATGTTCAAAGGGATGATAAAAAATGTATCATCCTAAAATTCCATACTCCATGATGGTAAAAACAAATCAATGTCCAAAAAAAAAACTTAAGAGAGGCCAGGTGCAATGGCTCACAGTTGTAATCCCAGACCTTTAGGAAGCTGCGACAGGAGGATCGCTTGAAGCCAAGAGTTTGAGACCAGTCTGGACAAAATAGCAAGACCCCATCTCTACAAAAGAAAAAAAATATATACTAGCTATAATCATTTAAGATAAGGAAACCGCAGGGGCCCCCAAACTTTAGGTCCCCCCCTAGCCTACTGCGTTCAGTGAAATCGCAGGGGTGGTCAGGTGGGAAGATCGCTTGAGCCAGGAGCTTGAGGCTGCAGTGAGCTATGGTTGTGCCACTGCACTCCAGCCTGGGCAACAGATTGAGATATTGTCTCTTAATTAAAACAAAAATAGAAACAAGGTCAAGAGAATATTTTATCAATAAACACTGATTAAAATAAATCCTAAAGGATATAATTCAAGAAAGAGTTTAAAAGATTCCAAAAATAAATAGTACTAATATTAATAAATAATATCAGTTACAAAATGGGTAATTGAAATTAAAGATCTTTAAATTCCTTAAATTGAAATGCAGAGGATTTATAATACTGATTAAGTTAGGTATTACTATTTATTGTGTAAGTACTATGTGAACACATGCAAATGTTAGAATATTTGTGCTAAGCACTGAAATACCATGTATGAGTGTATAATTTTCTATCTAGTACAAAGAAAAATGTAATAAATACACTAAAAGTAAAATTAATAAAAAATACAAAATAATAAAAAATACAAAAGGCAAGAACTAACCAAATATTAAACACATCAACATTATTCTTGAGTTAAACATGCCTATTTCAGAGGCAGTGTTGTAATATTGACTTCATTAAATCCATTTGCTGAGTTTATCAAATTTTGGAAAATATTAAAGATAGTCCTAGTAGTTCAGAGAATTATTTGTCTTTAAAATTTCACACTCAAGTTAAAATTTTCCCTTTACCTTAGTAATTAGAAATGTACACAATTATTGCTCCAAGTCTGCTCAGGGAAATCTCTTTTCATATATTCTATGTATTTATTACACAGCAGGAAACAGATATTCTCTCAGATTTCCCTTTACCTAAAATCTTGACTGAAATATTTATTTCATAAGATTATTCAGTTCTACTTTTTAATCCAGTTATTTTTTCTTTTATATCTCTCCTTTTATTTTGGGGAAGAGACATCTTGATATTGGTTGCTTTCAATCTGTATTAACACAAGGTCAAATAAAATGCACAAGATGGCATTTAGTGCCTTGAATTTATAGTAAAATCCAACAAGAATCCATCACCCAAAGCCTAAGAGAGTGACAAAATTTATTATCACTCTCTCTCAAACTCCAGCTTTATTTATTTTGTGAGCAGTCTAAAGAAAATAGCACAGTTAATGGGCAATTCGGAGAAGAACCACTTTTCAATTATGTAGGAAACAATTTGTTAGTGTCAGAATCTGGAATTAGAGCAAGTGTGGTCTGTTCTAAACAATCACTTTTAAAAATTGGATGATGAGAAATTATTGTGGTTGCTATTTTAAAATCTTAGCTTACCATATCCCCATTGAGGCTGCATTAGTTTCAGGAGCCAGAGTTGCTGGTTCATGTAACAGAATATAGTCATGAAGAAACACGATGTACCAGATACTACAATCATTCCACTAATAGGTGTTTCATATGCATTCTATCTTTTAATCTTCATTTCAAAGAGGAAATATTCACAATTGCACCATTTTTATATGCACAGGGAGTAGGAGTACAAATCGGCTTTCATAGTCGAAAAAAATCTCAAGTGATGGAGCTAGAATTCAGAGAATCTTTACCTGACTCACAGATTATACCAATGACAGTAAATCATCCTGAGTCTCTGTCTTCAAGGAAGTTGCAATTTATCAGAAAAGAAGATAAAATGAAGATAGGAAGCTTTGCCTAACACAGCTATTATATACAAATTCAGAAACCATTAAAATATTTTAAATTAACCAGTGAGTTTTTAAAATTTCTTTATTAGGTCAGGGGTACATGTGCAGATTTATTATATCGGTAATCTCATATCATGGGGAATTGTACAGATTATTTTGTCACCTGGGTACTAAAGTTAGCACCCAATATTTTTTCTGATTCTCTCCCATCTCCCACCTTCCACCCTCCAGTAGACCTCAGTGTCTGTTGTTCCCCTTTTTGTGTCCGTATGTTCTCATCATTTAGCTCTCATTTATAAATGAGAACATGCAGTATTTACTTTTCTGTTCATGTGTCAGTTTGCTAAGGATAATGGCTTCCATCTCCATTCATTTTCCTGAAAAGGACATGATCTCATTCTTTTTTATGGCTGCATAGTATACCATGGTGTTTGTGTACCACATTTTCTTTATCCATTCTACAACTGATATGCATTTAGATTGATTCAATCAATGTCTTTGCTAGAGTGAAGAGTGCTGCAATGAACACACATGTGCATATTTCTTTATGGTAGCACAATTTATATTCCTTTGGGCATATACCCAGTAATGGGATTGTTGGGTGGCATGGCACTTTTGTCTTTAGCTGTATGAAGAATTTTCACACTGCTTTCCACAATGGTTGAATTAATTTACACTTCCACCAGAAGTGCTCCCTTTTCTCTAATCAGTGATTTTTTGGGAATCTGATGTATTTGTTTTCTATTGTTGCCATAACTAATCTCCACAAATTTAGTTGTTTAAAACAACACAAGTTTATTATCTGACAGTTCTGCAAGTTAAAATTCAAATATAGGGCTTACCGGGTTAAAAATCAAGGTGTTAGCAGAACTTGTTACTAATGAGAGGCTCTGGGGAATAATCTGCTTCCAAGATCATTCAGATTGTTGGCATTTGTAGGACAGAGTTTTCTCAGTGGCTGTCAACCAGAAATCCCTCTTTGCTTCTAAAGCTGCATGCATTTCTTCTCATATTTTGCATTAGCTCCAATAGGCTTCTCTCTGATTCTTATACAGGTGACCCTACATCTCAAAGCAGTAACAGTTTGTCCAGGCCACTACATGCTTGAAGTCCCTCTGACTTCCTTTCCTGTATCATCTCTCTTGCCATTCTCTCTTGCAACGTCTTTCTCCAGGCAGCCTGAGAAAATATACTTTAAGTGGCTCATGTAATGAGATCAGGTGTACCCAGATAAGCCAGGATTATCTTATTTTAAGGTCTGTCACCTTAGTTACATCTGCAAAGTCCCTTTTGCCATGTGACACAACACATTCACATGTTCCAAGATTGGGGCTGAGAATTTGAACAATAAACAGCCACATGTGCTTAAGATAGCAAATATATATATATATAGGAGAGTGAACATTGGACCATATGGGTGATCAAAGACAACTTCTCAGAAAGAATGCCCACTGGAAGACATGATTTTGAAATCCAGCCAGTGGGCTCATCAACCTCTTTTGTTTACTAATCTTCCTGTTTTCGAAGACATTTTTCATGCGGTAGTAGGCTGGCTGAACATACCTTGGAATTCATCTGGTTTGATCCCCTTTGTTTTTGAAGGAGAAAACTTTTCACAGAAGAGTAATGAGTTATTCAAGTTTAAACAAACATTGAGTAACTGTGAGATTACTTAATTAAAAGATAAAAAATAATACAAAAATACAACGGACACAGCATTACGGAAAGGACAGCTGAGCTTCTCTTTGGTTTAATGTGTTCTAGGAAAGACCTACATTCTTCCTGAGTCCCCCACTTCCTCACATGGTAAGGGAGCCTGAGACTTTACAAATTCCTGCTGTTGAATCTCTTCTCTCTCCATTTCTCCAAGACGTGAACCTTCCCCCAACTGAGTCCCAAATTGACGATTGTCTAATCCAGTACTGTAGTAACCTTTACTTGGTTACTTCATGGTGATCTTGATGTTTATTTTTATTTTATTTTTTTAAGAATTATACTACTTTCAAAATAGAATGGTAAACAATTTCAGGGCCTAGGAAATGGTCTTTCTATATTTTGTCATCTGTTTCCTTTACAGAAATGTAAATAACTCCTGACTCCCACAAACAAAGATTATATTACCCTTTTCAGTGAGACTCCTTACCCATCAGATGAGGAGATATTTATTTTGATTTTTTATTTGGAATTTTATGTTCCATTTTTTTTAACTATTTTTATGCCAAGTAGAAATGTATATTCTAATATTAAATATGATTTCCCAAAATTACTCACAAATTACCCTTCCAATCCTATCTTTTATTGACAAGGATAAATACATGAAAGTTACAGACCACAGACCAGAGGCAGGGATTTAATTCTTTGTTCATTTACTAGATCAGTGAATTTGGTTAGGTTGTTTAACATCATTGAGCCTTCACTTCCTCATCTGTGAAATGAGAATAACACAGTTACTCAACTACATTGCCATGTGAATTAAATAAAATTATGTATGTGAAAGCATCTGGCACAAAACACTAGCACAGAGTTCTGTTCTCTATCCCAATGCTTCTATGTTAATTCTGCTATGTGTTTTGCAGGAATCTCTGTTGCTGAATTTAAAAGACAAAATGGAAGGCAAACTCTAGATTCTAATTCACAGAGAAAGTGTTAAGAACAATTTATTAATGAAGCTTAGAGAACAATGGTGTAAAGAAAATATTAGGGTAAATTTCAAAACCTTCTTGCAATTTCCCATGTTGTCTTTGTAATTAGATGTGTTCTCAGAATGCAGTTATACATTTTGTAAATGACTTGTGAATGTCAGCTAATCTTGTTTTAATTAGAGCAAATAAGACTGATGTGAAGGAAAGTTTTCAACTTTAATGTTGAATTCCTTTCAAGTGTAAAGTGCAGTGAAAAAGTTCCTTTCTTAAGTGAGAAAGAAGACAATATAATGAATCATGGACCTCAAGAGGAATAAAGCATTTCTTTTACGAAGCAGAAGGAAAATAAATATTTTAAATAGTAAAATTTTCTTTGAGAAACCAGATAAAGCCGAATTCCAAATTTAAAAGCTTGATGTACAAATCATGATGATTACACTAATTATAAGGGCTAAAATGTACTGAGGATGTTCTGTGTTCTTGACATTGACCAAGAAAGCCTTAATGTTTTCCCTCAGCTTGGACTAAACTTCAGACAGGATTGTAAGCCCTAACCTTTCTTTCCTTAGAGCATTTATTTTAGAAAACTTGTAATTGCAAATCCATTGTCTGCCCCTTTGAGATGTAAATCTTTTTTAAAAGCCTCTTCAGGGTTTTACAATTCAGCACTGCCTTTCTCAAGGACCTAGGAGCCTTACCTTTGAAATACAACTATCAAGGAAGATAACACCCCTATCTCCTCTTCCTATGGCAGGGTAGGAACCTAAGTTCAGCTGGCACCTTGCTTCAAGTTGGATAATCACCTCCTTTCATAAAGACTTGAGAAAGTTCACTTTTCCTTTTAGCAATGACAGTTAGCAAGGGTAGATAGTCTGTGATCCTCCAATCCAAGCTCTTAAAATGCTCCCACCCTTTGTTTCAGCAGAGGTGAGCTCAGACTGAATTCTGGAGTCTCTTTCTTACATGTTGAACTTTGTACAGTTCAATTTTTGCTTTGAAAAGATCTATTCTTTGTAATTGGCTCAGGAGGCATGTAGCACATTCTCTCCATCAAAAATGTAATAGTAATAACAGAAATATACCTATACCTGGTTCGGGCAGCATTGTATGTGAGAACTGCATATAGTAATAATAATAATAATAATAATAATAATAATACATATACATGGTGCAGGCAGCATTTTCTATGAGAACTGCTCTGGACCCTGACCACTAGAATCCTGGCTCATATAATCAGGTGGTGCCATGTGATCCATCAATTTAGCCTCAACTATCTAAGAGAACCTTAGACACAGTATTTTGTGATGATGAAAAATAAATGTGTTGACAAAGACTGAAACCTTTCTTGAAAAAAATAATACAATTAAACATACACGTGCATATAAAAATAAACATGAAGGATTTGTAGCGGGTAAGAACGACTCCTCAGACTTTCCTCCTAACTGCTCTCTTGAAGCACCTGGTCAGATGTCTCTGTTTAGTCCAAAGAGTCACTGTGAGTGCCCAGTTGCCCATCTTGTTCAAGCCTATCACAATCAGGGAGAATCTTGGATTTCACAGCTTCTTAAAGAATTGTCCTGAAGGACGATGTTCTAGCAAATGATTTCTAGGATGCGATTGTCATCATCCAAATAAGCCTTCAGTGTGCGGGCCAGCCCGTGAAGGGCAGCTCCTCTCTGTGTCACCCACCTGGATGTGTTACGTGCATATATGCCTGCTCTTGGTATATGTGTCTGTGAGGGCTCTTCACTCTTAAGATTATGTGAGGACTACTTTGAACTCTCTTTGGTAAAAAAGACTCATTTTCTGCTTAGCACAGGCTTGGAAAACAACCCACTTTCCTTGCACAGAGTGGTCATGACATTTTCTAGACAGTGATATGAAGTATCCCCTATGAATGTGAAGTGACTCAACAGTGGTTCAGGTGTGTCTGTGATTATCCCAGGCCAAGCTGCCTGCAGAATCACACTTCATTGGCACAATAATACAGTAAGGCTAAAGAATGTATAAATAAATGTTGGTTTTTTTTTTTTAATAGATGAGAAAACTAATAGGTAAAAAACTGATTAGAGACACATGACTGGCAAATTATCAACCCTGAATTCCAACTATGTCTTTGAATCTAAATCATGCCTTTCTCCCACTTAAATTTGCTCTTTCATAGCTGTAAGAGATGTCAGTTCCCCACAGCACATAAATTACAGATGAGCTGTTTTCTCACTTTACCACTGAGAGTCAAAGAGGTTGACTGATTTTGCCCTAGGTCTTCCAGTTACTGAATGGCAGAACTTAAACAAGAACCCAGGTCTTCTGATGCTAAGCCAGGATTCACATCATAATTAATAGAGGGATCAAAATGTATCAAAATAGAGGTGTTCCTAGTGAGGGCAGGGGTTGGGGTGTCATTAGGGAGTTAATTGCTCTCTTTGAAAAAGTAATTCCTAATAAAAATTACCCTGTACTAACCATCAGAACTTCTATGAGTGTAACTTGTGGTGCTTACTTAGTTATACATAGCCTTCATATATGGACAGAAGAAGGTCAGCCAAAGGAGAAAAAATATCTATCATTAAAAAAAACACAAATATTCATTTAGCATTGTATTAATCAAGGTTATTCAGAGAATAAGAACCAATAGGGGTGTGTGTGTGTGTGTGTGTGTGTGTGTGCGCGCGAGAGAGAGAGAGAGACTGAGATTAAGAGTAAGGTTTTAAGTTATTGGTTTAAGCAATTATGGAGACTAGCAAAGTCAAAATTTATAGGATAGGTAATAGGCCATCAGGCTGGAGACCAATGGTTAGCTGATGTTGCGGTTTGAGTCCACTGCAGTCTGTTAGCAGAATTATTTCTTCTTCGGGAAGATCCATCTATTTTTTTTTCTTCAGTTGATTGGATGAAACTGACCCACATTTTGTAAGAAAATCTGCTTTTCTCAAAGTCTACTGATTTAAATGTTTACCTTAACTCTAAGATACATACAAAGAGACATCTAAAATTATGTTTGGCAAAAAGCTGGTATTGTGGCCCACTCAAGTTGACCAGTACGACTAACAATCACAAGTATGTGTCATGAGTCACTCTTTGCATTGATGCTGAATATTTAAAGATGAAAATAAAACAAAACATAGGCTTACATAGCCTAGTATAGAAACAAACAACAAATGATTTCAACATCATACAATTTTTATGCTAATGGAGATATTTGCAAAGTAGAGAGCAGGAAAGGGATTCACTTAATTGTTGCTAAGGAGACAAGCAGGGAAGCTTTCCTAATAGGCAGAGAGTTTAGCTTGGAACTTCAAGGGTGGGTGGGGACTTCCAAAGCAACAAACAGAAAACAGGATTTCCCAGTCAGAGGAAATGTTCGTGGAGAAATAGAGATTTGACAGAATGCTTCCTACTGGGGGAGCTACGGATAATTTTACATATATATATGTATTCTCTGAGAATGTTAAGTACTTTGTGGACCTTGAAGGGCTTCTGTGACTAGGAGAATAGTGGTTGGAAATCAGCCAAATTGCTGCCACCCTGTGAGAGTGTGTGAGTGGGACATGAAGACTGATTCACACAGTACTCAGGAGAGGGAGACAGCACCTTGACAAGTTTGAAGAAAGAGATTATGTATATATATGTGTGTGTGTGTATGTGTGTGTATATATATGTGTGTGTGTATATATACATATATATATATACTGTTTGCTTCCTAAATATGGAGCTATATGCTACTCTGAGTTCAGCCTAATATTTTATCCTTTAATTCTTCTGCCTGAAATATCTGTTTTCTGCATGGAATATCTGGTGGGTTAAGTCTTCCTATCAGTAAACTCTTAGGGGAAATGTTAGGTCTTCCAGGAAGCCTTCCATGCTAAGTTCCTTCCAGGCTTCCCAGAGCCACTTCTTCACTTCCCCACAGCTATTAGCCCTACACCAGTGGGGCCTGTGAGCTTTAAAACTATGTTTTCACTTTTATTTCCCCAGAAATTTCTGAAGAACAGCACACATCGTGGAAAATAAATATTTATATTAAAAGAAACAAAACGAAGAGCTGAAATAGCAAATCAAATATCTACCCACTGCATGAGGGAAATGGTATTTCCTACAAAAATTATGTTTCATGTGGCTTAAATATGCTTTCCTCTTCCACATTTTTCAGTGAATTTTGGCACAATGTTTATCTTTCCTGGTGTCCATTTCCTTGTCTGTAGTAAAAGACTGAAGTTTCTGAATTACTGGATAAGGCTCCCTGTAGTTTGGAATCTGTGTTTCTTCAAAACAACCCAGTAGTAACAAGTAAATACTTTCCTATGAAAAAAAAAAAAAAAAATGCCTGACATTTTAAAGGAGTCAGAAAACAACTGCACACATTGAAATCCAAGTCCTAGCTAGATCACACTCATGTGTACTTGTGCTTCTGGCTGTGACAACTTTTTACAGAGCATCTCTTTCTTCAAACTTGTCAAGGTGCTGTCTCCCTCTCCTGAGTACTATGTGAATCAGTCCTCATGTCCCACTCACACACTCTCACAGGGTGGCAGCAATTTGACTGATTTCCCGCCACTATTCTCCTAGTCACAGAAGCCCTTCATATATTCTTCCAGGTCAACAAAGTATTTTCATTCTCAGAGAAAAGAACTATTATAATGCAGTACGCTATCTTTTTTTCAAAACAGAAGAAATCTCTGACTTTAAAAAAGTTCTCATATAGGATCTGCACACTTAGACTACATATAAATGATCAACCTGATGTATTTTATATCAATCTTTAATAGCTGCACATTTAATAATTCTTCATAGAAATCTAACCTCATATTCCCACCAACAAAAAAAATGACTAATTTAGTTTGCCTAAACTATCCAAACTTTCTGTTTTCCACACACAGTTGGCATCCATATGGGCATCAGCGTGTTTGATTTTGAGTATAGTAAACATAATTTTGCATAGTTTTTAAAAATTAAAACGATCCATTTTTCTCATACATTTTCCAAATTATTTACATTTTAACTGATTGCGTTAATGGCCTCTTAAACTTCTTTTGTGATTTAGTGTAAAAAGTTTTTTTGTGATGTAGTGTAAAAAACAAAATGTTTGTAATTACACAGATGTGAATTAGAATTCAAGCTCTGACACCAGCATGTTGGTTCCTGAGACACCTTGTTATGTATTTATTTAGTTAGTTGAGATGGAGTCTCTTTGTGTCACCCAGACTGGAGTGCAATGGTGCGATCTCAGCTCACTGCAACCTCTGCCTCCCAAATTCAAGCAATTCTCCTGCCTCAGCCTCCTGAGTAGCTGGGATTACATGGTGAGTCACCATGCCCAAGTAATTTTTGTATTTTTAGGAGAAGCACAGTTTCATCATGTTGGCCAGGGTGGGTTTGTGCTCCTGACCTTGTGATCTGCCCTCCTTGGCCTCCCAAAGTGCTGGAATTACAGGCATGAGCAACCGACACCTTACTATTAATAATAATGCTGAGCCATGTTTATCTTAATTATAAAATAGAGAAAATAATTCATCAGTGTTAGGGTGCTTATGAAAATTAAATGTGTTAACACATGTGAGAATGTCAAATATGTTTTCGAGCACATACTGAATGTTCGAGATATTGTTTTCTTTCCTTCTTTTAGAAAGTTGAAATTATTTTTTTCTTTTTGCTAGTGCTTATGCAGTTACAAATAATGCTGTAATATAAGGTTATCCTCTATTTATTCTCATACAGATATGAGCATAGAAAATTACACATAAAATGTTTCTAATTATATGTATTCCTAGGTAAATGTATGTGTAGGGCAAGAATTGTCTAATTAATCCCTGTATATCTGAAGTCAATGGTTCCCACCTGGAGATAATTTTGTCCCCCTGGGGACATGTGACAATGTTTGAAGACATTTTTGATTGTCACAACTAGAAGATAGGGTGAAACTGCTATTACCCACTTAGTGGGTAAAGATCATGGATGATGATAGACGTTCTACAACGGATGGGACAACCACCCATAACCAAGAACTACTTGGCTCAAAATTCCAGTAGTGCTAAGGTTGAGAAAACATGCCCTAAATCTATCATAGCACCTGGCATATCATACATGACCAATAAATATTTTCTGACTGTATGGGGAATTTTCGGGTCCTCACTGAAAGTAAACAGCTGGGTGCATGAATTCACAATGTCTAGTATGCTGTTTTTCATGTTATAAAGAAAGAGCAAGGGATGCCAAAAATACTACAATGTCAAGAGGATTTATTCTGAAAACATGTTTACTTATTTGAAAATAAAGTAGTTTCTCCAAATAGCACTTTGTCCTCACAAAGGTACTTTCTTTCAGATACAAAATAGATTAGGAACCACTCTTGCCCACTTTATCAAAAGCTGTAAAGCAGTTAAAATTAATAGAAGGGAATGACCTCCATTATAAATGTTGCTCATTACCTGTCAGATCAATGAGTATTTAGATGGGCTGAAAAAAATAACACTCTCAGAGCAAAAGCCCACTAACAGCTGAAATATATTTCAGATTAAGTTAATTGCAACCCAGGAGGGATGACGTTAGCCAATATTGTTCTGTGCAATCTAATTAAAGGAAGCCAGGTAAAATCAAAAGCCTTTGGGGAGCTTTATCAGGTTTTACCAAGTCACAGACTCAACATATTTGATGAAATAGAATGTGTTTACAAAAAACAACTGCACTAACAAAAGAACCATATGAAATAAAATGAAGGAAGCGTGTGTCTTCCTAGACAGATATGATATGAAGACCTGAATTGCAATCCTGGATTTATCATCATATTTCTCAAAGAAAGTATTAATTACTCTGTGCTTTTATTTTCTACACCTATGCAATAAAGACTGCTGAAGAATTTTATTACTATTATTTCTTTGAAAAAATTAAATAAAATGAAATAAGATGAATAAAAGAAGGAACAGTAAAGATAGGATATGTCTTATTCTAATAAATAAAATGTATAGCTAAACTTTAATATACCAAGTACAGATTGTGGTAAAACTCTTTTTTCATCATCTCATTCAACTCTTGGAATATATGATGAGGGACATACCATTGTTAGAATTTTATAGATAAAGAAACCAAGGCACATACAAGTTACTGGATGGGCTAAGATCATGCAGGTGGTAACAGAGATGACATTCAGGTTTCTAAACCCTACATTATACAACTTCTCGAAGTTGGTAAGGAGAATAACCATGTTTAACACCAAATCTTCTGATACCAAAGCCCTCTTATTTGTACCCCAGTTAGTTGAAGACTGGTGATTAAACAATGATAACAAGTTCAAAAACTGCCCAGAAAGGAAAGTACTGCCTAACATTAGTAGGAATTTGATATTAGCACCTGCGTCTTTAGTCAAACTTCCTTGAAATATTATGAGATAATTAATCATGTGTAGAAAAAGTTCATGACTAAGTTTGCATCATGGAAATACGGTAGTTAGAATTTGGGTGCTCATGGAGAGTAAAGAAAGTATAGAGTATCATTATGAATAGCACTTTTGGGTGCAAGCTTTGCTTTATTGGCTCTGAGAAATCATATAGCCTACTCTCATGGCCATTTGAGGTCAAATGGCAAAAAAAAAAAAAAAAAAAAA
>NW_016803808.1:5915068-5918164 GCF_001698545.2 Rhinopithecus bieti | reverse complement strand
AAAAAAAAAAAAAAAAAAAAAAACCTCCGAATTGATATACTTTAAGGTAACATCTTCACTCTGCTGGCCCAAGTAGTCGTACAGGTAGAATGAAACTTCCTTTTTATTTATTTGGCAAATGCTCGTCTATTTCTGTGTTCAAGGAACAATATGCTAGTGGGTGAAGATAAGATTAAACATGCAGAAAACATTCTTGCTCTCATTAAGCTTCTATTAAAGTCAGAGAGACAGAATATAAACAATAAATTAGTAGCATAACTGGAGATAGCGGCAGGTACAAGTTGGGGAATAAAATAGAGTAATGGATGAGAGAATGAACTGGAAGAAGCTGTTTTCATCCAGAAAGTCTGGTCTATGGGTTATGGATTAAATTAAATTAAAATATATCTTCTATGATAACTAGAACATAGTAGGGACTCAGAGCAGGGAATAAATTATTAACATTTACTTTAAAATCATAAGTCATTAGGAAACATTCCTTCAACTTTGGTAGATGAAACTGACCATGTGTCATAATTAGAACCACAAAATTCAAAGGTGGTAGTTACACATACGCTTATCCAACTATTCCCTATGGTAATAAGCTAGAGAAGAATGTGGTTAGAGTTAAAATTTAGAAACTGGCCAGTTCTGAGTTTGAATGTAGCGGGTTATTTACTGGCTGTAAAGTCATGGATAATTTAAATAAAGTCTGAGTTTCTGCTTCCTTCTTCGTTGAAATGATTGGCAAGCACTATATAGTCATCAGTTTCCTTTCCTTTCTACCCATTTAAATATGAAGAAATTGACTGGAGGAGAAAGGAAGGGACTTGCCCATGATGACATAGCTATTTGACATAGTTATTTATTAGGTAAACCTGAAGAAATACCTACTATATTCGTCTGTTTTCACACTGTTATAAAGAACTACCTGAGACTGGGTAATGTATATAGAAAAGAGGTTTAATTGACTCACAGTTCCACATGCTGTAAAGAAACACGGTTGGGAGGCCTCAGGAAACTTGCAATTACGGCAGAAGGTAAAGGGGAAGCAAGCACGTCTTACCATGGTGGAACAGGATAGAGAGAGAAGGGGGAAGTGTTATACACTTTTAGACCATGGGATCTCATGAGAACGCACCCACTATCTCGAGAACAGCAAGGAAGTAATCTGTCCCATGATCCAGTCGCCTCCCGCCAGGCCCCTCCTCCAATTTGATATGAAATTTGGGTGGGGACACAAATCTAAACCGTATCACCTACTCTCCATTTTATAGTCTGATACATTTAATCAGTAATGTGCAAAGTGACATCAAAGAAGGGAGCCATTTAGAAGGACAGGACAAATGAGAAAAATATCTTTGTGAAAAAAGCGAGTTAGAGGGTCTTAAGAGTGGTCCCAGGAGTAGCAGCCTTATCATCTCTTGGGAACTTGTTAGAAATGCAAATTATTGAGCCCCACCCTGGACCTATTGAGTTAAAACTCTGGGGAGGCCCCAGAAATCTGCGCTTTAACAAGCTTTTTAGGTGATTCTTATGCACATCTCAGTTTGAGAACCAGCCACTGTTTTAGATCAGTTTTAGGAAAAGGAAAGGTATTTACCATAAAAGAAGAGAGCTTCTTTGCAACATAATACTGCAAGAATGAAATTGCCACCTTAAAGGATGTTTTGTGAATGGAAAATTAAATGTAGATTGATAGATTAGATAGATTAGATAAATAGGTAGATAGACATGACAGATTTGCATATAAATATAGATTTTATTCATCCTACTGTATCATCAATCACTTTCACATTCTACCTGATTCTGCCTGAACCTACTCATTTGGCAATATTCTATTTAGTAAAGAATTGGTAATACTAATCGTATTGGGTTTTTACTCACTTTAAATTTACCTAATTGCAGAAAAATAAAGTAACAGATTTTATCTATAGCATAATTTATAGATGTTAATGCAGCGCCCTCAGACCTTACCCAGAGGTTTTGTATTATGCTGAGTGATGTTATCCATCCAAATTATTGATAATTTGCATTTCTAACAGTTTCCCTGGTGGGTGGTACCTTAATTTTGGCTCAGGTATCATCAACTTCCACTCATTAGAACTCTTTGTAAAATGTAAAATACTTTTCAAATATTAATTATTGATCTTTTTGCAGGAGACTCTTACATTGTGCTCAAATTATTTCAGATAGATTATTAGGTCTAATTTGCATTACAATGATTTTACACTATATTTGTACATAAACTATGTGCTATTTTGCTCAGAATTGGAGTAGTAACCCAGAGAGTCAGCACTACAGGTCATTAAGAAAAAGGATAGAATGTGCCTCAAGTGGTGGATCACTCAAGAATAAAAAGAACCATTTACTGAATTCCTTATGTGGCTGTTGCTGTTGTGGCTTTACAGACATTCTATAGACTCCTCACAACTTTAAGGCTAGTATCATTTTGCCATTTTAGGTAACAAAAAAATTGGGGCTTGAATTTAGATTAGGTTCAATCTAAATCTAAATTTCTTAAAGTTAAGAAACCAGTGATTGAGACCCAAATTCTGGTTGACTAAAAGCTCTTATTTTCAACTCTCAATGGCAGACTAGTCAAGAATAAAAAAGGACCATTTACTGAATTCCATATGTGGATATTGCCATTGTGGATTTACAGACATTCGATGGACCCCTCACAACCCTAAGGTTAGCATCGTTATGCCATTTTATGTCAAAGAAATTGAGGTCTGAGCTTAAATTAAATATAATACATTAAAATTAAGAAACCAGTGATTGAGACCCAAATTCTGGTTGACTAAAAGGTTTTGTTTTCAACTCTCTGGGGCCACGTTTCTAGCACCATGAAAACAGTTTAGCATTAACTTATAAAACACTTACCGTGCACCTACCATGCCATACAATGCTTTGTAGAGTATTAGAATGAACAATGGGCATGTCTACCCCACTTACCAACCTGTTTCAGCTTCCATGTCACCTTAGAGAAGCCTAAGTACACCCATCCCATGGGGTGAACCCATTCTTGTTTCTTTTCTCATCTATAAAACAGTGTGAAAATGCATTATTTATTTATTTATTTATTTATTTATTTATTTATTTATATTTTGGGAC
>NW_016803808.1:5857388-5913090 GCF_001698545.2 Rhinopithecus bieti | reverse complement strand
CGTGGCGATCCTCCGGAGCGGCTTTTCTAGGAGTGGGAGGGCGATAGGCGGGGCACGGGCGTGTCCGGGGGCGTTCCGCAGGTGCGACCAGGTAAATCTTGGTCTCTTCAGATTGACATCACCTGGCGCATGCCTAGTTGGTCTGCACCTTCCCGGGTCGCCGGCTGGATTTTCGCGCGCGCGGGAAAAGTTGGGGGGATGAAGAACCCGGAAGTGCGCCATCTTGCCTCCGTTCATCCAAACAGTATTCAGTGCCTACTCATCTAAAGAATTCCTATTTTGCTCCCCACTGAAGTTTTAGGTTGCTGTCCTATACTGGATTGGACAGAGGCAGGAATGAAACAGCAGGGAATAAATATTTTATTTCTCAAGTCTTAAAATAACTAAAATATTAGAGAGAAAAAATATGTGCAAAAGAACCTTCTCTATCAAGTTTGGATTCTGAGTCCCTTGACAGGTTTCATTGGCAAATTTTTATAGAACACTGACTTAGAATTTTGTATATACCTGTATTGTCAATCCCTGTAGAAATATTCTTAAACTGTCAACACCTATGCGTATGCAAATCTCACCTTTCCTTCAAACTACAGCATAAAAGCCATTAAGCCTCCCTTTTTTCGTTGAAGCTGGAAATTCTAAACAACTTGTCTGAACTCAGTGGGTTATTCATCTGTGTGTCTCCCAGGAGCATATACCTAAGAAAATGTTGGCAAGAAAAAAAGAGATATTATTATACCATTAAAGCAGAGTGTAGGGAGAAAGGATAAAATTACCTATATGCTTGTCCTAAGACATTAGCTGCTAGTATTTTGGTTTATTCTGTTCACTATGCTTTCAATGTTTTATTGGTATATATTATTTTACACAATTAAAATTAACTTGTAAAAATATTAGATCAATTTTTTTAAATAATACAATTTTTCATATCAAGTGTGACATTACAGTATCAGAGTTTACCTAGCTGCTAAAGATTTTCCTGAAAATCTTTTCAAGATATATTGCTTTCTAACATGAAGTCTAAGTTTTCATTGACTATTTCCTATTATACTAGACTGCAAACTGGATGATGCCATAAATTGTATCTGAATTGCGCATTTCCCCCAGGGCCTTACTCAGAGTAGATACACAACAAATATTTGTATACGGAATAGCTTTTGCTGTATTGCATTTGGAATCCATGAAATACATTTTATCATTTAACAATGTCTGCTCCTTAGGAAAGAATAGACCTTTTTACTTATTTCATGGGTAATTTAACTTTGAGGAGTGAGAGGTCAAGTAGACGTGACTATCCATCCTGAGCCTTTTGTCTCAGGGCTGGTGTTCCTTCTACCATAGCCAGCTGCCTTAAGTTTAAAAAATGGATGGCTTCTAGGGTGATCTTTTAACTTGAATTTATACTCTATAGGATGGGCAACAAACTCTTCCCAGTAATATTCAGGATATGAATACTCAGACAGATCTGAGGTATTTCTAATGAATTGGTCTTCAAATCTTCAGAACACGTATAATGCCAGAAACATTATTTTGATGAATAGGCCCTCAACTTTTCAAAAATGAAGCTGTGATGGCAAATATCAAATCTTTTAAACAAAATCAAATTCAGGAGTTCAATTTAAATTTTGGCAAAGCCCCAGCACATTAAAAGAGAATTAAATCAGTTTTAGGAAGCAGAACATTCATATTTTACCTTTATTTTTAAACAACTGTTAAAACCTCTACCTTTTTATTTCTTTACTTCAGAGAAAGAATGGCCCTGAAGCAGCAATGTCTTGTCTGACCCTGGATACCATAATTGAAATAAATGGAGGAAAAAGATGTTTTTATTTTAAAAGCTCCTTCAGTATGAAAGGAAGTGTATTACTGTGAAGAAGCAATTAGAACAATTTACAATTGTATTTTTAAATGTATTTTCATTTTTATAAATTTAGCCCTGTACAATCCTACTCCAAACAGGAATTTAAAGAATAATAATGTTGCTGGGTGCAGTGGCTCAAGCCTGTAATCCCAGCACTTTGGGAGGCCGAGACGGGCGGATCACGAGGTCAGGAGATCGAGACCATCCTGGCTAACACGGTGAAACCCCGTCTCTTAAAAAATACAAAAAACTAGCCGGGCGAGGTGGCGGGTGCCTGTAGTCCCAGCTACTCCGGAGGCTGAGGCAGGAGAATGGCGTAAACCCGGGAGGCGGAGCTTGCAGTGAGCTGAGATCGGCCACTGCACTCCAGCCTGGGCCATAGAGCGACACTCCGTCTCAAAATAAATAAATAAATAAATAAATAAATAAATAATAATAATGTCTACTATTTTTAAGCACCTACTATGTGACAGGTATTGTCCTAGGGGCTTTTTACTACATTACATCACCAATCTTTCAAAACAGCTGTTAGTATGTCTATTATTACAGATGAGAACATTGTTCCTGAAATAGTAAGAAATCTTGCCATATTTGCATGCCTATTATCTGATGGGTTGAGGTTGTTGACTTCAAAATTCGTTTCTCTCTGCGTGCTACCCGGCTATTACAAAAATCCATAAGTCATTGTGCTTAAAGATGAATAAAACATTTTTGAACATGCCTAATAGATTTGTATCGTGTTCCTTATCTGCTAAGCAAGGCACTAGAGGCTTTCACTGATGTGGAATTTATATAATTATTTAAAATTTCATGTAAGTAGAATTTGTGAATACAAATTTAATATAAACCAATACAAATTCTTCTGATAATTTTGCAAAAGAAATTTGGAATGGCAGAAGACAGAAAATAATAGCAGTTAGTAGTAAGAGTTCCTAGAAATGGTTGGCCTGGGGTCAAGCTCCACCCAAGGAAACCTGGACAGATAGAAGCAGAAAAGTTCTTTAAAATCTAATAGTTATATGTATATAATCATATATATATGTAATTTTATGTATTTATATATAATTTCTGCTGCAGTTACAATGTGGCCGTTTACTTTAATGTAAAGGTAATATTGTATATTGCCTACTATGAAGAAAAATTGAAACCCTAGGAAGAAATGACATATTTTCCCTTGAGCATTCGCTGCATCAGATATGCAACTGTGGACCCCAGGAGTACATGCACCAAGTTTGAGAAGAATTATTAAATGTTTTACCATGTATTTGATGTTTATTGTAAGAAATGATTACATATACATGATTTTTAAGGACTTCAAGTATAAGATTTTATTTAATCCTCACCAAAATCACTGAGACATAATTCTTTTGTTTGTATTTATATAAAATACCCTATGACTTATCATTTAACGGCATCATCAATTCCCCTTTACCTGAAGTGTTTGATAAGTCACACCAAGTTTGAAATGTTCAAAGCTACAGATCGTGTTTAATTGATTGCTTTGTTTTCCTAAATTTTAGAAGTAGTGGCAGAGGGAAAAACAAGGGATGAGTAGTTAGAGGCAATGGGTGAGAGCCCAGAAATTTTGAGGAAGATCATGCTTTTAGGTGATACTGTAAACACTATGTTCATCAGATTAAATTACTTTTCATGGGACTTGTAAACTTCCTGCTAGGTTAAATTTTTGTGAAACCCATCCTATCATTTAACAGTTAATTCAAGTCATAGGCTAAATTTATACATGGGAGTATCTGTGAAGTTTTACAGAAAAGAAAATTCATGGGAACACTGTGTAGCTAACTGGCTATATTAGCTTAGAAAAAAATACAATGTTTTTCCATTTAGTCCACATTTATTTTCACTGTCCTAAGTGAAAGTTGTCCCACACCTTAAGATTTCTTTACAGCTATTAAATACACAGATTCCATTCAGTTTACACAGAAGTAAACACCTGGAAGGAGCTTACCCTTCTTACTACCAAGGGATGGGCACAGCAATACTGGGAGAAAGAGAGATCAGTTCTTAGCATCTTCATCCTACCAAGGTGAAATCTGTGGTCCTGAGGGCTTAAAGGCTATTTTTTAGGTCAAAAATTAAATGACAGACATTGTGCTTAAATAATTTGACCTTTAAGGATTTCACTTCCCTAAAGAACTTAGAATTCTCAGTTTCAAAATTAACACGACAGATGTGTTAATTTTACAAGTGGGCATAGATTAAGGCATTCAGGCACACATTGCAATTGTAACTGGAAAAAAGACACGGATGTGATCAGGGAAACTAGTCTCTGATGACTATTATTATTCTGAGGCTAATGGTGATGAGCCCTGGGTGAACTTCTGGTTCTTCTGTAGCTATACCTTGTTTCAGGGAAGCTCGACTGTAAATACAGACAAGTTACAGGAAATGAAGATCATTTTTGTTCAGAAGTATTCAACATAACATTGCCTTCTACAGCCAGCTTTCCAGTAATGTTTTCAAATCTATTTTTAAATGGCTTAATTTATTTTTGTTTATTACTCAGTTGATCAAAGACTATTTTCCAGGTGCTGTGCTAGGTGCTTGTCTCATGGGATCACAGTTTCTTTCTTCATCAAACAAATATGTTAATGAAAAATATATTCAAATGATAGATCAATGTTTGATTACAAAATGAGCTCCTCTATCAAAACAGTTAAGACAGTAATCTAGATCTTTCTGAAGAGGTGACATTGAAGATGACATCTACTGGAGTCCAAGAGTGAGAGAGGAGCATGTGGGATGGGGTGGGCAGCCAGAGTACCCTGAGGTGGGCAATAGCCTTAAATAAAGCCACCATAGCTGAAGCCAATGGAGAGAAGGAGAGTAACGCAAGGTAAGGTTTGAAAAGGAAGGCTGAAACTCAGTTTTGAAGAATCCTAAGCCATTGTATAGTATTAGCTTTCCTAGATTTCCCTTTAAAACCTGGGAGGTTTTTGAGAATTATTTTCTTATAATCCTGGAGGCCGAAAGTCCAAAATCAGGGTGTCATTGATGGTGGTTCCTTCTGAAGCCTCTGAGGGAGAATCTGTTCCTTAACTTTCTCCAGCTGTCAATACTGGGTATTCCTTGGCTTGTTGATAGAAACAGCTCTCTATATTCAAGGGTTCTGCATCTGCAGAGGCAAGTATTTACTTAGCATTTATACTGTATTGGATATTATTTGTCATCTAGAGATGATTTTAAATATACATGAGGGCCAGGCACAGTGGCTCAGGCCTATAATCCTAGAATTTGGGAGGCCAAGGCAGGTGGATTACCTGAGCTCAGGAGTTTGAGACCACCTGGGGTAACATGGTGAAACCCCCTCTCTACTAAAAATACAAAAAATTAGCAGGGCGCGGTTGCACGTGCCTGTCATCCAAGCTACTCCGGAGGCTGAGGGACATGAATTGCTTAAGCCCGTGAGGTGGAGGTTGCAGTGAGCCGATATTGCATCACTGCACATTGCCCTCCAGCCTAGGTGACAGAGTGAGAATCTGTCTCAAAAAATATATATATATGTAAATTGTATGCAAATACTATGCCTTTTATATAAGGAACTTGAGCAGATTTTGGCACCCCAAGAGGTCCTGAAACGAATGCTCTGAGGATACTGAGGGTAAACAGTACGTTTTTACAAGCTCTGTGCATGGCATTCTCTTCTGTGTGGTTTTGTCTCTTCACATGGCCATATTTTCATAAAGACATCAGTCATATTGGATTAGGAGCCGATCCTACTCCAGTATGACCTCAACTAATTACATTTGTAATGATCCTATTTCTAAATATGGTTACCTTTTAAGGTACTGAGGATTTGGACTTCAACATATCTTCTTTTGGGGGACACATTGCAACCCATAAGTCATATTAAGATATTTTTATTTCTCTTAAGATCAAAGAGAAATCACTGAACAAGTTTATGCCTCCTTCTGGCATTTATTTGAAGAAAATAAAAGGGCAGGAGGAGAAAAAGCTAATGAATTAGCAAGCTCTTGCAAATACATTAGGATGGTAAGAAGTAATCGTGGCTTAAACTAAGATGCCAGCACTAAAGGTAGCGAGAAAGGACACATTTGGCAAAACGTCATAAGAAAAAGTTGATTTGAGAACACCAGCAAATCAATAAATCATTATGGACTTGAGTTTGGCATGCCACCGACACTAAGGAAAAATGAAAGGAGGAGGTTGGCCACATAGGAGTACCATTCAAAAGAGAGGCTGGAGTTATAATTTTAGGACTCATAAACACAGAGATGACTCTAAAGACATAAGTGTGGATGTCTCGTAGAAAGAACTTAAGGAGAATAGAATAGGAGAATAGGTTCTGGACTAAGCCCAGTCCAGGTAGAGGGTAAGAAAAGAAGACTGAGCAGTAGGTGCCTGAGAGGTAAAAAGAAAAACAGAGAGACAGATAATAACAAAAGGCCATAAATAAAGCCTTCAGAACGAGCCTGAAGAATGAAGTCACATAAATCAAGAGAAGAAAATGTTTCTAGAACAGAGAATTGAACAGTATTCAATGCTGCTGAATTTAATGAAAAATGAAGGACCCAAATGGCAAAAAGGGATAATACAAACGCCATTTTTGATTACATAACAGAATGTCACATTTACCAGAATGATTTTGGAGAGGTGAGGCCAGCTGGACTTCCTGGGTCAAGTGGGTTCTTGAGGAACTTTCCTGTCTTACAAGAGGATTGTAAAATGAATCAATCAGTGCTCTGTAAAACGCATCTATCAGCGCTCTGTAAAATGCACCAATCAGCAGGATTCTAAAAGTAGCCAATCTTGGGAAGGATTGAAAAAAGGGCCCTCTGATAGGACAGAAATGGAACATGGGCGGGGACAATAAGGGAATAAAAGCTGGCCACCCCAGCCAGCAGTGGCAACCTGCTCCGGTCCCCTTCAACAGCTGTGTCCGTTTGCTCTTCACAATAAAACTTGCTACCACTCCCTCTCTGGGTCCGCGCCATCTTTAAGAGCTGTAACACTCAGCGTGAGGGTCCGCGGCTTCATTCTTGAACTCAGCAAGACCGCGAACCCACTAGCAGGAGCCAACTCCCGACACAATTTTAAATATATGATATAGTATACGTATATATGGGAAGTTTTACAACTTTGACCAGCAACCTTTGACTTATTCTATTCTTGGCACAAACAACTGTCAAAATCATAAATTGACAGGGTAAAAATAATATAGACTTGAATATATCCCAATCCCTTTTTAAAAACTTCTTTGAATGATATTAAATCAATGAGTATTGAAACTTTACAATCATGTTTTACCAGAATAATTGAGGGCAGTTACTTTGTATACTTTTGGACAGAAACTACTGATATGTTTCCCAATTTTAGGAATCATCAAGTAATCCTTAAGTAGTGCCATCTTTAATTTTTAATAATGCATTCTCCATATTGTAATATTCAAATGATATTACAGGGACTTTTTATTACTTTATTTCTCTTACAATTCCCCCTCTTCTTCATTTCTTAGTGGAGACTCTACAAAACAGTTAAGCAGGCTAGGTGTAAAAAAGTAGTCAATCGTGATTATAATCAGCAGCAAAGTGTCATACCTGAAAATCATTCATGTTCATTTTCTGAAACAGTTTGGAGATCCCCAAACCAAAACAAAACAAGAAATTCTTCCCCAATGTCTTGATGTTATATATTTATAATCTGAAATTATATTTTCAAAACAGCAGGCATATAAAAGTCTAAAAAATGCAAGAAACTTGAATGAGCTTTTGAGTATTCCATAAAGTCTTAATTCGTTCTACATTTCAATTTATTGAATTAACCTGGCAGTACAATAATTTCCTCTCCTTGCATAGACTTGTCTACCTGCTGTTAAGAATTGGACAAGATTTACTGATCTGGCTACCTACTGGTGTGGTATCTTTAAGTGGTGAATATAAATCTTTAAATCACAGTGCTTACAATGACTTCACTTCCTCCTAGTATTTCATCCACAAATAAGAAAAAAAGAAAAGCAATGGAGAACATATTACTGACATTTGTAACACCATTTTTTCCTCTTTAAATTTTTTTTTTAACACCTCTGGGGAAGTTGTAACTTTTTTTCTACTAGATCTTGAGAAGAAAACATCTACTGTGAAATATGTACATAAATGCTGAAGGGAATGCTAAAATACAAGGATGAAAAGTTTGAGACAGGACACTTTCAATTCCTGGTAAATAGACGTAATTAAACTCAGTGGTTTTGTTTTGTTTTGTTTTGTTTTGTTTTTTTAACCTAACTTCATTGTTCAGGTTTGTTATTACATCAAATGAATCATTAAGAGTTTGGTATTGCTAAAGCTTCTGCAAAATTACTCGAATAGCTAAGCATCCTAAAGACTAACTTTTAAAATACACTTAATTTTCCTACCTTAAACATACCACCCCACTTCCCTCTCCGGACTCCTCTACTCCCCAACCACTTATTCTTTGACTCTGCTATAAATTTTTTGATGAGGATAATTCATCATAACTTAATTTGTGGTTGAACATGTATCATTTTTACCTGATTATGAAGTATACATTGCTTAGTTTTAGAGTCATTTTTTCAGATTCTGTGATTTCAAAAATGCTAAGAAGAAATGAATGTCCATATCTCTGTCTTTATGGGGTTTTTTTGTTTGCTTTTTGTTTTTGAGACAGTCTTGCTTTGTCACCAAAGCTGGAGTGCAGGGGCACAATCTCGGCTCGCTGCAACCTCCACCTCTCAGGTTCAAGCGATTCTCCTGCCTCAGCCTCTCGAGTAGCAATAAATCTCTCTCTCTCCCCGCCTTTTTTTTTTTTTTTTTTTTGAGATGCAGTTTTGCTCTTTTTGCCCAGGCTGAAGTGCAATGACGTGATCTCGGCTCACTGCAACTTCCACCTCCTGGGTTCAAGCGATTCTCAGGCCTCATCCTCCCAAGTAGCTGGGATTACAGGTGCATGCCACCACACTCAGCTAATTTTTTATATTTGTAGAAGACACAGGGTTTCACCATGTTTGCCAGGCTGGTCTTGAACTTCTGACTTTAGGTGATCCACCTGCCTCGGCCTCCCAAAGTGCTGGAATTACAGGTGTGAGCCACTGTGACCAGCAATATCTCTTTTTAATAGTGGAGTATCACTGGGTACTAAAAGTGTGGTGGAGTATACTGAGGTAGCAGAGCTTGGGTATAACAATTTGGAAATTGAATCCTGTTTTTGCCTTTTACTAGCTTTATGTTTATGAAGTCAATAGCCTATTTTCTCAGACTGTCATTTTACCTACCTATAAAAATAGACACTCAGAGCTTTCAAAACTCTGTGAACAGTAGTAGTTGGAACAATTAAAAGAAATAATGTGGGTAAGTGTGCCTAGAAATTAGTAAGTGGTTACTTAACTTGAAGTCTTCCCCTTTTATATCAAAAAAGATCTTTAGTAAGATCTAATGCTATTATAATATTTTTGTGCAACAAAAACTCTTCTTGAGAAGAAAATAAACCTCTCATTCATAAATAATGTAATTATTATACGGTTGCTGATTTCTTTTGTTATGTTAATATCATTGCCTCATTAGTGAAAATTGTGCCCAATGCTAGGACGACTCTGTTATTTTTGAGACATTTTGTAAATTTACTTTCCAGAGGATTGTATTAACTGAAAATGCCACCAGTAAGCAGATTAGCAAACCCATGTACTATTTTTTTTTTTGCTATTATTTACTTACTGCTATTTTACCATTTTAAATGAAATACAATATTTATAACTTTAAAATTAAAAAAAGGACACAAGCTTGCCATCAGAGCAAATGCTATATTCATTTACCTCATTTTTTTGTACACACATGGAAAAGGTTGTTTTCCCTCATAAATCTTCAGTGAAATCTAGGGGAAGATACAGTTGTAGTGGTGGCAACCACAGGGGTCCTTGTGTCATTTCACCACCAGCTTTAGATGGCTTAGAATGGAGAGGGGTTTTATTTGTTTGGGAGAAAGTGAGGGACTAGAATAAGAGTTTCTGCTTGATAATCCAGAGAATTCTTCTGGAGCATGTCCAAAACCATCAAGGCAGTACCTCTATGAGTCTGCAAGAACCATGGCATTACTGGGTTTAAGATTACCCCTACTAGAGTTTAGATCACAGAAACAAGTTCCTCCTACAGTTTAGAACACAGAAACAAGTCTTTTCAAATATCTGGAAAGCCATTCCAAGAAGGATGACTACAGATAATCTCAGACAGTGAAGACTAAAATAAATACCTAAGTCTAAATTCCCAGGCACCAAAGAACATCTACTAGCATCAACACCATCCAGGAAAACATGATCTCACCAAATGAACTAAACAAGTCCCCACAGATCAATCCTGGAGAAACAGAGCTATGTAACCTTTCAGACAGAGAAATCAAAATAACTATGAAAACAAAACAAAACAAAACCTCAGAGAATTTCAATACAACAGAGAGAAAGAATTCAGACTTCTATCAGAGAAATGCAACAAAGAGATTGAAGTAATTAAAAAGAAGAAGAAATTCTGGAGATGAAAAATACAATTGTCATACTGAAGAATGCAGCAGAGTTATTTAATAGCATAATCAATCAAGCAGAAGAAAGAATTAGTGAGTTTGAAGACAGGTTAGTTGAAAACACACAGTCAGTGGGCAGAAAAAAAAAAAAGAATAAAAAACAGTGAAGTACACCTACAGGATCCAAAAAATAGCCTCGCAAGGGCAAATCTAAGCATGATTGGCCTTAAAGAGGAAGTAGAAAAAGAGGTAGGGTTAGAAAGCATATTCAAAGGGATAATAACAGACAACTTTCAAACCAAGAGCAAGATATCAATATCCAAGTACAAGAAGGTTATACAACACCAAGCAGATTTAATCCAAAGAAAACTATCTCAAGATGTTTAATAATCAGACTCCCCAAGTCAAAGATAAAGAAAGGATCCCAAAAGCAGCAAGGGAAAAGAAACAAATAACATACAATGGAGCTCCAATATGATCAATGGCAGACTTTTTAGTGGAAATCTTACAGGTTAGGAGAAAGAGGCATGACATGCTTAAAGTGCTGAAGGGAAAAAACATTCACCCTAGAATAGTATGTCCAGTGAAAATATCCTTCAAACTAGAGGGAGAAATAAAGACTTTCCTAAGACAAACAAAAGCTGAGAAATTTCATCAACACCTGGCCTGTCCTACAAGAAATGCTAAAGGGAGTACTTCAGTCCGAAAGAAAAGGACATTAATGAGCAAAAAGTAATCGCCTGAAGGTAGAAAACTCACTAATAATAGTAAGTACACAAACTAACTCAGAATCTTATAATACTGAAACTGTGGTGTGTAAGCTACTCTTGTCCTGACTAGAAAGACTAAATGATGACCAATCAAAAGTAATAGCTACAACAACTTTTCAAGACATAGTACAATAAGATGTAAATTGAAACAGCAAAAGTTAAAAGTAGGGGAACGAAGTTAAGGCATAGCGTTTTTACTAGTTTTCTTTGTGCTTCTTTGTTTATGCAAACAGTGCTAAGTTTTTATCAAGTGAAAATAATGGATTCTAAGATAATATTTCTAAGCCTTATGGTAACCTCAAACCAAAAAACATACAAGGGATACACACACATAAAAAAGCAAAAAGCTAAATCATATCATCAGAGAAAATCACCTTTACTAAAGAAAGACAAAAAGAAAAGAAAGAAGTGAAGACCACAAAACAACCAGAATACAAATAACAAAATGGCAGAAGTAAGCGCTTACTTATTAATTAACATTGAATATAAATGGACTAACCTCTCCAATCAAAAGACACGGACTGGCTGAAATGGATGAAAAAACAAGACCCTTTGATCTGTTGCCCAGAAGAAACACACTTCACTTACAAAGACACACATAGACTGAAAATGAAGGAATGAAAAAAATACTCTATACCAATGGAAACAAAAAAAAAGAGCACAAGTCATACTCACATCAGACAAATAGTTTTGACAAAAACTATTAAGAAGAGACTAAGAAGGTCACTAAAAATTATAAAGGTGTCAAGCAAGAGGACATAACAATTTTAAATGTATATGCATCCAACATGAGAGCACCCACATATATAAAGGAAATATTTCTTGAGCCTAAGAGAGATATATGTCCCAGTACAATAATAACTGGAAACTTCAACATCCTACTTGCAGCACTGGACAGCTCTTCCAGATAGAAAATCGACAAAGAATCATCAGACTTAGTCTACACTGTAGAACAAATGGATCTAATAGATATTTACGGAAAATTTTATCCAACGGCTGCAGAATATGCATTCTTTTCCTCAGCACACGGATCATTCTCAAGGAGAGACCATATGTTTTTTCACAAAATAAATCTTAAAACATTACAAAATGTAAAGTAATATCAAGCATCTTGTCTGACCATGATGAAATAGAAATTAATAACAAAAGAAATTTTGGAACCTATACAAATATATGGAAATTAAGCAATATGCTCCTGAATGACCAATAGTCAATGAATAAATTAAGAAGGAAAGTGAAAAATTTGTTTCATTATACTGAAACAAATGATAATGGAAACACAACATACCAAAACCTGTAAGATACAGCAAAAACATTACTAAGAGGGAAGATTATAGCTGTAAGTGCCTGTATCAAAAGAAGAGGAAAATTTCAAATAAATCATCTAGTGATGCACCTTAAAGAACTAGAAAAGCAAGAGCAAATCAAACCCCCAATTAGTAGAAGAAATAATAAAGATCAGACAATAAATAAATAAAGCTGTATTTTATTTATATAAAAAATAAATAAATACAAAATATAAATGAAGTAAAAAGTGTTTTTCTTTAAAAAAAAGATAAATGAAATTGACAAACCTTTAGTCACACTAAAGATAAAAGAGAGGGGCTGGGGACTGTGCCTCACACCTGTAATCCCAGCACTTTGGGAGGCCGAGGCAGGTGGATCATGAGGTCAAAAGATTGAGACCATCCTGGCCAATATGGTAAAACCCCACCTCAACTAAAAATACAAAAATTAGCTGTGCATGGTGGTGTGTGCCTATAGTCCCAGCTACTCTGAAGGCTGAGGTAGGAGAATAGCTTGAACCCAGAAGGCAGAGGTTGCAGTGAGCCAAGATGGCACCACTGCACTCCAGCCTGGCAACAGAGTGAGACTCTGAATCCAAAAAAAAAAAAAAAAAAAGAATAAGGAATAAAGAAAAAAGAGAGAAGATCCAAATATATAAAATCAAAAATGAAAAAGTAGACATTATAACAACTGATACTGCAGAAATTCAAAGAATCATTAGCAGCTACTATGAGCAACTTTATGCCAATAAATTGGAAATTCTAGAAGAAATGGACAAATTCCTAGACACGTATAACCTGCCAAGATTGAACCATGAAGAAATCCAAAACCTGAATTGACCAATAACAAATAATGAGGAATGAAGCTGTAATAAAAAGTCTCAAAGGTGACCAAAGTGTTTGAAGATACTTAACCATGTTCATGTATTGGAAGGCTCAACATAGTGATGATGGCAAGTAGTTATGGATAGCTAACAGTTAGGGATTGGCAGAGGGGGTAGCATGTGAATGTGGCTATACATGAGTGACAAGAGGGAGCCTTGAAGTGATGGCACAGTTCTGTATGTCAATTGTGGTTGTTGTCATTACATGAAGCTGCATATGTGATAGAACTTTATTGAATTATACACACACATAAAGAGGTGCTTGTGAAAATGGTAAGATCTGAATAAACTTTGTGAGTTGTACTATGTCAATTTCCTGGCATTAATATTTTACAATCATTATACAAGATGTTACTATGGTGGGTGCTGTTGAAGGGTGATTGTGGAATTTTGTAACTTCCTACAATGTTCTTATTATCTTAAAATAAGCTTAAAATGGTAATTAATTCTATCACACTTTTACAATAACAAATAAATAATTTCATATTCCATGTAAAAATAACTCTTAGCAGTTTTCTCAAAAGTTATTCCAATTATCTATCTCATTTACTTTTAAATATTTTATGGTGTCCTAAGTCTAGCTATTATCCTCAGGTGTCTGATGGCTTCCCCAAACTCACAGATAGATAAAGTTATTAGTGAACCCTGAATAGGACATAAGAGAAACAATTATTGCATGTGGAAGTGTTGTTGTAAACCTTGAACTATAGTAAAATGACTAAATACCACTTAACTTATATTTTCTGATTTCTATCCTGATATTCTATTATATTTTTGATGGTGGCCTTAACTTTAACTTTCAAACAAAGAGAATTATGATCTGTCTTGTCACTGAACCTACATACTTAATCTTGAAAAGCTTCACCCAAGGGATTTTAAAAAATTCAATCTGGAAGCTTAACTATCGCCTAACATAACCTTTCTGAAGAAAGATTTTTCTCTGCAATTTGTTCCTTTGAATATTTTCAAACTTTCCTTTAGGTTCATTTGACATTATTTTCTGTAAGTTATAGAGAAATTTTGTTTCATTTGGTCCCGGAAAAATGTGCCTTCAATCTTATTTTAATAAATAAGCTCTTATCTCCCCATTTAAGTTACTCTGAGGTACATGAAGAGTGTCAGTCTTGCAAGAGTAGTATAGTTGCTCAAAGTAACCATGTTGTCATATAATGCATTCACCATGCTTTAGTGAACTTGAAAGTATTATATTGTTAGGTGACAAAAATGATGACAGAACATGTAGAGAGTTCATGCAGAAAATCATCTTTGCTGATAAAATAAACATGAAGCAAATCTAACATGCTAGATAAATACCTAACCATGGCTGAGTAAGCCTGGCTCCAGGAGTGGGCATACTGCAGCAAATTAATTTTGCTGATTCAGTGGACAACTGTGAGCCAGTGCCAAATGAGAGTCACTCAGTGTAGATCTATGACTGTTTTCCAGGCAAAAGTTAGAGAAGATTTTTAATTTTCTCTTTCTACTTACCCCAGAACAAAGCAAAACAAAACAAAACAAAAAAATTCAAAGACAAATTTTATAAAGGCTTGTAATATATGAGAAAAAAATAGCCCATTTTTTACAAAATTAAATGAGTTAAGTTGAAAATTTTTATAATTTAAAGTTATGGAAGGTCAATATCTAAGGGCTTCTAAAAGCAATACTTGGATTCTTTTTACTTTCTTGGTTCCTTAAAGAAGAAGTTAATAACTGGTGGGGCCAAAGGCCCTTTAATATGGAAAATAAATGTTTTTTAGTTTCGTTTTTAATCTCAAATGGGATTTCCCCATGGGTTTTTTTTAACAAGAAGGGGTAAATATTTAATATTTTTCTTAATCTCTCCTTCTAATACCCATTTTTTTTAACTTCTCCAGGATTTTGGTTTTTTTTTAAAAATTTTTTGGGAAATGGTTATGCCAATAGGTATAAAAAAATAATTGTGTGATTTCCAGTTTACACAAGGCAAAATTACATCTACTTTACTATTTTGTCTTAATCTGAGGTAAGTGTTTATGAGACCATTATTCTCATCACCATTTCATAAACAGTGAAATTAAGAGCCACCAAAAGAAACACGTCCTGTGTCCCTTCACTAATACAGGACAGAGTTGAAGTTCTAACTCTTAGATTTGTCTGAAACCATAGCCCACACTGTTTCTCTTCTATTCTGCTGCATAAATGAATACTGTATTCCTTGTAACAGAAATGTCTCTGAATACACCAGGGAGAAGGTTCTCTCTACCTAGAAGTCCTAAAAAGTCCTCAAAAGATGGTTTTCCCTTATCTAATTAATCTCAATGGTCTAGGAAGAGGACTAAGTATAAAAGGAAGAATTGAAAAGTAAGTAAATCTCTCAGAATCTAGGAATGTAGTGTATTGCTTCTCCTCTACCACTGATACTTACTTTAAATAGTGTTGTTATGCCATACTAAGTAGGTATAAAAAATCAGAAGACTTATTAAAAAGTAAGTCAGGGATTTCTGTCATGGATTTTACATTACATAAAGTATCACTGTATTTGAAGGGAGGATAGGAGTTTGATTCATCTGGTTTATCTTCTCAGTCAATACTTGCCCTTAATAACAACACTGACTTCCAATGAAGTACATGATATTTAGCTTTTACATTATTTTATTTTTTGGAAATAAAATAAATAATATAGTTTGGTTATTATCCATACTTTAAGAGGTATCATTATCCATACTTTCAGATAAGGACCCTAAAACTCTGAGAGGTTAAGCAATTTAATCAATAGCATCAGCTTGGAGTTGATAATGCTAAGACTTATGTTCAGGTTTCTCTA
This sequence comes from Rhinopithecus bieti, assembly GCF_001698545.2. Classification (NCBI taxonomy): domain Eukaryota; kingdom Metazoa; phylum Chordata; class Mammalia; order Primates; family Cercopithecidae; genus Rhinopithecus; species Rhinopithecus bieti. The sequence continues at coordinate 5,896,987 of NW_016803808.1, read as the reverse complement.
ATTCTAAGCCTAGGTTCTAAAAAATCATGCTTAGATGCCCAGCTTACCTCTGGGATGGTGGTTTAAGGTTTTCAACTCAAGGAGTTAAGGCTCAGAGGGCACAGACCAGTGGGTGAGATTGCCTCTTCCTTATTCCAGTGAGCTAGGCTCAAGGCCAACAGTTCAGGGTGCCCTGGGTTGAGGGGATGGGCTTCTACCATGGTCTGCCTGGAAGGCAGGGCTACCACCCTGATGAACATGAAGGACAGATAATCCAGCCAAAGGGGGATTTTTCTCAGCTTTAAAATATAATGGAATCTGATCTGCTAGATTTTGGACTTGTTGGGAACCTTGACCCCTTTCTTAGTCCTCATTTCTCCCTTTTGGAATAGCAATGATTATGACTATCCTATGCCTGTCCCACCATGGTATGAAACAGATAACTTGTCTGCTTTGATAGATTCACAGCTGAATGGGGCATTTTGCCTCAGTATGAATCATACCTCCAGCTTCACCCATACTTGGATTAGATGATATTTAGGTGACATTTTGGACTTAGAGTTTGTGTGGGAACGGGTTAAGACTTTTGGGACAGTTGGGATGGGGTTAATGTATTTTTTATATGAGAAAGCCATGAATTTGGGAGAACTAGACAGTGGAGTGTTATGGACTGAATTGTGTTCCCCTGCAAATTTGTACATTGAAGTCTTATCCCGCCGGTGGTTCATAATGTGGCTGCATTTGAAGATAGGGTCTCTATAGAGAAAATTGAATTAAAAGGAGGTTATATAGGTGGGCCCTAATCCAGGACTACTGGTGTCCTTGTAAGAAAAAGAAATTTGGACGCAGATACAGAGAGAACTCATGGAGAATAATGCCATCTAAAAGCCAAAATAATAAGACTGGAACAAGTCTTTCCCTTGTGGCTCTCAGAAACAAGCAACTCCACTGACAACTTGATCTTGCACTCTCAGCTTCCAACACTGTGAGACAACATATTTCTATTGTTTAAGTCACCCAGTCTGTGGTACTTTGTTATGACAGCCCTAACAAACTAACACACCAATCAAAATGATAAATCTCTGCACCTGATTTCACACAAGATTCATGAGGCTAAAAATAGTCTCAAACATGTGATTATCTGTCCATTTCTGAGAACATGCAGTTACGTTAGTGTTCCTTTTGAAGCCAATAAAAGTCAATGTGACTTTAGCTGTATATTTTCTTTTTTAGAGTGTCTCTGAAAGTTAAGCAGAAACAATTATAAATGCATGCATAATATGGGTAATGAAAAAAAAAACTGTCTGCCTTTCAAGCTGGTGGATCAGAATCATAGATTTTTAGTTCTTGAAAACATTTGAGAATGTCATTCCAAACTGATATTATACAATGTTCTTGGCTCAAGCCTTTTCTTTAGTAACAAGTAAATGTCAATTTCTGCTATTATAAAATAAAATACTACTTATAACTTTATTCCATTTTCATCATTAAAGACCTTCTTCCTAAATTCCCTTCAGTAAATGCTTCTTGTTCATCAATAGGATAGAAATAAATCTCTTAAAAATACAACACACTAAACATGAGCAAATCATGAGGAAGTTTTTTTTTTGAAAGGTAGCCACAAAAGAGTTCATAATTCCAGAACTTTATGAGGGAACCAAACTACTTTTAAAGACTAACTCACTATATAGAAAAAATTTCTACATTTTCTATTATTTGGTTATCTTAAGCATAATCATTTATGGTAAACTCAATTGGTTTCTATACCCATGTGTTCTGTAACCCACTTGAATATGTAATATATAGCTACATTAATGCAATATGTCAAAAATTTAACTTTACTCTTCCCCCATAAATCCTGTTTCCCTATTCAAAAAAATTATGTTCCTCTTCCTCCTATGTTTCATATACCATGGAATATCATTGTAACTCAGGGGGCTTTCCATACTCCATTCGATGACTCCATTAATAAGTACTGAAAAATATTTGGTATATTTACCTGCATTATATTAAATTGTTGATGGTTGCTAAAATTGCTGATTACTTTTTGTTCGAAACATTATACTTCTAATGGTTTCAACCTAATATAGTGCCTGTAAGTTTGAGAACTGTTATAAAATATTTGTCTACATATGTTCCTCTGTAAATAAATTTTAGAATATATAATGTTAGCATAAGTAGAAGTCAGGAATCATAATTTTCCCCCAGGTTATTATCATATATACATATATCTATATAAATATATGTATCTGCAAGTAAGTGAACATTTATTTATCACATAACATGTGCTTGCCACATAGGTAAAATGGATGAATTTATGAATTTCACCTGTTATCTTCAGTGCAAACATATATATGAAAATACACAAACTCAAAACAACATACTTGTATTTGTGCTTTATTTTAGTCACTCATTAGCTGTATTATTTTGGATAGTAACCTTAAAAGCTTACTTCAAATACTCAATTCATGCACGCATAGAAATTCCTTTCATCCGTCGCTCAACTAGGGTCTGTTGGACAGACCCAGTACTGTCATTACATTCTTCTTGCATTACGTATTTGTCCCACTCTTTGCCCCAGCATAGGTAAAACAATGTAACAAGGGCGTTGAATATTTTTTATCAATCCAAATGAATAAGGAGATGTTATCTCAGAAAATAATTTTAAAATATATTACTTCCTTAAAAACTATGTTATTTTATAAACTCAGTTCTCAGATACCATGCTCATTTGGCAGCAGCTCATCTCAGACTCTGACGCCTGAGGTCCAAGTATAGATTGATTCCATTTTCTCCTTATTTGTTGCTAGTAACTGGAGGAGCATATTTCACACAACTTATGACAAGCAAGTCATCAAATGGCAACCTTCCTGTTCCAGAGGAACAATACAACTGATCTAAATAGAGAGGGTAGAGTTGTCCTGGATTCAGCGCTGGGGTTCACCTCACTATCAGAACATACAGAACAGGATGCCAGACCTCAAATACCTATCCAATAATCTAAGCAGGAGAGGGCTTTAATGAGACCCAATAATTCATCACAACCTTCAGAAGTACAAACCTGCATCCCAGACATATAGACTATGGCCACCCTATGTTCACAACTGTCATTGTAATTAGAAGAAGTACAATTTGGCCGGGCGCCGTGGCTCACGCCTGTAATCCCAGCACTTTGGGAGGCCAAGGCGGGCGGATCATGAAGTCAGGAGATCGAGACCATCCTGGCTAACATGGTGAAACCCCGTCTCTACTAAAAATACAAAAAAATTAGCCTGGTGTGGTGGCGGGTGCCTGTAGTCCCAGCAACTTGGGAGGCTGAGGCAGAAGAATGGTGTAAACCTGGGAGGTGGAGCTTGTAGTAAGCCGAGATTGCACCACTGCACTCCAGCCTGGGTGAGACAGTGAGACTCCGTCTCAAAAAAAAGAAAAAAAAAAAAAAAGTAGTACAGTTTGTTTTGTGAAAGTGAAAAATGGTTCAAATTTTCACCACTGTTTTGCCAAATCGTTACTGTATAAATTGTCTCAAGCGTGAAACATATAAATATTGGAAAATCTCTTTAAAAGCCAGAAGACTTTTCACATTTAAAAAGAAGATCAAGATATATACCAAGTTGTAAAGATTAGATACAATATATAAAACGTGTTCAGCGCTGTCCAGATTAGTGATAGATTGGTTTCCCAAGTTGCATTGAATGTATAAAAACAAAACAAAACAAGAAAGTGTTTTCTGATACAGCTTTTGATTTTCTCTTAGTGTGCCATTTTTATTGCCTATTTATTTCCTTTTCTGTGTATATTTTTCAGTTATCTTCTTTGTGGCCACCATGGAGGTTATGGTCATCATAAATTTATAACAACCATGCATAAATTGATACCAACTTAGCCTCAATAGCATACATTAACTCTGCTCATTATAAAAGTATCTTCCTACCTCTTTATGTTGTTGTATTTCAAACAAAATATTTATATATTGTGTGCCTGTCAACATAGTTTATAATTGTTATTTATGAATTAGTTGTTAAAATTATATAGGAAACAAAATGAGGAATGATAGACAAAAAGAAGAAGAAGAATAGTTTTTATATTTATCTAGGTTGTTACCTTTACCAGTGATCTTAACTCTTTGTATGGCTTTGAGTCAATGTTTGGTGTCATATTTTTTCAGACTGACAGATTCCCTTTAGCTGTTATTATAGGTTGGGTCAACTAGTTAGGCACATCTTTAACTTTTGTTTATCTGAGTATGTCTTAGTATTTTCTTCATTCTTGAAAAAGAGTGTTTCCAAATATAGAATTTTTGGATAAGTTTCATTTACCATTTGGCACTTTAAAAGTATCATCTCACTGCCTTCTTGTCCACATGGTTTATACTGTTTCTTAGCGTAGATTTTTTTTTTAGTTTATCCTATGTGAGATTTATTGAGCTTCTTGAATGTCTAGATTCATATTTCTTATCAAAATTTTATCAAGATATTTTTGGAATTATTCAATTATTTTTACTGTCCCTTTCTCTTTCACTTTTCTTCTGGAACTCCATTAATATTAGTACTAATTTAGTAAGCTGGATGATGCATCATAGGTCCCATAGGCTCTCTTCATGTATCTTTATTGTTTTTCATCCTGCTTCTCAGACTGATAATATATATTCCACTAATTTCAAGTTTGCTGATTCTTTCTTTGCCTGCTCAAATCTATCATTGAAACTCTCTAATGATTTTCTTTTTTGATTTCAGCTAACTTACTTTCAACTCCTAAATTTCTCTTTTGTTCACTTTATAATTTCTATCTCTTTTTTTTGGTATTCTATGTTTGTTCATACATTTTTCTGCTGATATTCTTTAGTTCTTTGTCCATCATTTCTTTCAGCTGTTTGAACATTTTTAAGACAGCTTTCAAGTTTTAAGAGAAGTTACTGTTTTCATCTAGTAGGTTCAAGGTATGGGCTTCTTAAAGAATGGTTTCTATCACATTCTTGTTTTCCTTAAAATGACTCATTATATACTTGTTTTTTGTATTATTTATAAATTTTTGTAGAGAATTGAAAATTTTGAGTATTGTAATTGTTAACTCTGGAAATCATATATTCTTCTCTCCCCGAGGACTGTTATTGTTTCCTGATTAATATTATAGTTGTCTCTTGAACGTCTTTACAAAATGATTTTTGCAAAGACTATATTTCTTGTTATGTGTGGTTACTGAAGTCTCTGTTCCATTTTCTCCATGGTCAGGCAGTGACCTGGCTGAGATTTACTTAAATTCATAAACTCAATTGAAAAGAAGAAAAGAAAGAAAACAAATAAGAGCATTCTGTCTCTTAAATTCCTTTAATCAATCCTGCAAGGAAAGCCACTTTCTGATAATTGAATCAATGATCAGCCTCTATGTCATCCCCTCAGCAAACCACCATATCCATCAAAACTCAAAACCCCAGTTTATGGAGGGCAAGCTCCCCATTGTTCATTCTGGTACAAGCAAGCCTCACCAAGAATGTAGGGTACCATTCATTTATATTTCTTCTGTAGAGTTGGGAGCTAGGAAATTGTACCTACTACACAAAATGCTAAAATTCACACTTTTTTTCTTCTTTTCTTCATCAAGCATATTTTAATGTTACAAGTGTTCAACAAGACTTCAGAGGTCCCAGAATAGTTGATTCAGACAATTGTTGTGCTAAATAGTTGCTTTAGGAGAGGGATGGATTCCTAGAACTTCCTACTCTACCTTCTGCAAAGTCAAAGATGCAAATTTTTTGCCTTTTATTTTCTTTTATTCTTTGCATTATTTATTTGTTTTGATAAGCTTTATTTTTAGAGTAGTATTAGCTTCATAGCATACAGAGAATTTCCATACCTTCTTCCTCCATAAATGCATACCTTCACCACTACTGACGTTCTACACTGCAGTAGTACACTGGTTACAATTGACGAACCTACACTAACACATCATCACCCCAAATCCATTGTTTGTATTAGGGTTCATTCTTGGTATTCTACATTCTATGGGTTTTGACAACTGTACAATTATGTGACTAACACATAATAGTTTTCACTGTCCTAAAAATCCTCAGTGTTCTGCCTATTATCCTTCCCTCTTTCCAAATGCCTGGCAACCATTGATCTTTATACTGTGCGCATAGTAAGCCATGCCCATGGCTTAATAGCATTTTTTTTTAGTGTTGAATAATATTCCGTTGTCTGGACGCACCAGTTTCTTTATCCATTCACTTAATGAAGAACATCGTGATTACTTTCACGTTTTGAAAGTTATGAACAAAGCTGCCATAAACATCTGTGTGCAATTTTTGTCGTGGATGTTACTTTTTAATTCATTTGGGTAAATACCAATGAGCAGAATTGCTATATGTATGGTAAAAGTCTATTTAGGTTCATGAGAAACTGACAAACTGCCTTCCAAAAGGCCATACCATATGTCTTCAGACGAGCAATGAATGAGAGGCCCTATTGCTCCACATGCACACCAACATTTGGTGTTGTCAAGGTTTTAGATTTTGGCCATTCTCATGAGTGTATAGCGGTGTCTCATTGTTGTTTTAATTTGTATTTACCTGCAGCATATGATGTTGAACATCTTTTGTATATTTATTCACCATCTGTCTATCTTTTTTGACAAAGTTTTGCTCATTGGATTGCCGGCTTTCTAGTTAACAAATTTTAATATTTCTTTTTATGTTTTGGATGGCAGTCCTGTATCAGATGTGTCTTTTGCAAAATTGTTCTCCTAGTCTGTGGCTTATTCTCTTTACAGTGCCTCTCAAAGAGAGAAGCTTTTTTTTTTTTTATGTAGTTTTGCTTATTGTATCTAAACAATGATTGCCATATCAAAAATTAAGTAGATATTTTCTTATGTTATCTTCTAGGAGTCTTATCATTTTTCTTTCTTTCTTTTTTTTTTTTTTTTTTTTTTGAGATGGAGTCTCACTGTCCCCAAGGCTGGAGTGCAGCAGGGCGAACTCGGCTCACTGCAAGCTTCGCCTCCAGGGTTCACACCATTCTCCTACCTCGGCCTCCAGAGTAGCTGGGACTACAGGCGCCCGCCACCACACCCAGCTAATTTTCTGTATTTTTAGTAGAGACAGGGTTTCACCGTGTTAGCCAGGATGGTCTCAATCTCCTGACCTCGTGATCCACCCGCTTCAGCCTCCCAAAGTGCTGGAATTACAGATGTGAGCCACCATGCCCAGCCCCATTTTGCATTTTTCAATATGTTCTATGTTCTATTTTGAGTTAATTTGTGTGACCTTATTCATTTTTTATGTGGATTTGCAGGTTTTCCAGTATTGTTTGTTGAAAAGACAACTTTTTCTCCATTATGTAATTTTTGCTCCTTTGCCAAACATAATTTAATCATATTTATGTAGATCTGTCTTGGGATCTCTATTCTGTTCCATTAACAGATCTGTTCTGTTGTCTGGCCTCCAGCTCTGTTACTCTCTATTCTGTTCTGTTGTCTGGCCTCCAGCTCTGTTACTCTCAACACACAACAATGTTGTATTGGCTATGCTGGATATTTTGTCTCTTCATATAAATTTTAGGATCAGTTTTTTGATATTCATAAAATTACTTGATGAAATTTTTATTGGAATAAATTGAATCACCAGATTCATTTGGGGAAAACTATTTCTTGACAATATTGAGTCTTCATATCCATGAACATATCCTACCTCTTCAGGCTTTTAGTTTTAGTTTTTCTTTTATTACTTTTTCAACTTTTATTACCTTTTAAACACATTTTGTGCATTTTAGAAATTGGTCTGTGATTTTATGTTTCTAATACCTGAAACTCCTTCCTGTGGATCATGAGTCGTCTTTGCCAAGTCTCCTATAAATAGTAGCTAAAAATTGCATTTGATTTTTTAAAGTATATGTTATGTTTGAATTGATCTCACTTTTATTTATAATTACTTGTATTTTAGGAATTATGAAACCATTTTGTACTGCCTTATACTTTTCACCCTAGTTGTTCCTTTCTTATATTTAATGACAGATACATATTTCTATTTCTTAACTTAAAATGACACTGCTTGGGTTATTAAAATAAACATATATGTATAACATAATGTGGGAGAATTGCAAAAATCAACAAAGGAGAATTAAAAAACAAATTCTCATATTCAGATATACTATTTATGGTATATTAATATCTATAATACATATCATATACATTTTATATAAAATAAAATTTGTATAGATAGGTGTAGATTTTATTTTATACTAATTAATTTACTGAAGTTTTTTTCTATGCACACAATTCTTTCTCCTGTATGTTCTCTACATAAATAAACCCTTATGTATTTGTTCCCATAAAAACATATATCATTTTTTCCTGAATTTTGTCTCATTATTTCATGAGCATTTCCACATTTGAAAATTCTTTCAGAATATATAATCTCCTTAAATAATCTCATATGTAATTATGGCTTTAACAGTAATCTACATGCAGATACTTAACAAATGCTCACCTTTCTTGAAACTCTAAACCTATATATTACACTCTCTACTCAAAATACACTTGGATTCTCAAAAGTTTTCCAAAACCCTTAAGTAAAAATTCTCACTTATTAAGCTATGATTGTGCCACTCTACTCTAGCCTGAGTGATAGAATGAGACCGTCTCAAATTTAAAAAAATCTAACTTATACTGTTATTGCAAATGTATTCATATTAAAGTTTCCCATGTATCTTTGTTTGATGTAGCCATCATTCATTATCTGAGCCATAGACTCTGAAATAATCTTTATAAACTCAAACTTATAACATTATAATCTCTTGAGAATGTATTTCATTCTTTGAAAACACATTGTAAGTCAAAAACATGCTGTTAAATAAATTCTAATAGGCTTTCATGAATAACCAATATGAATTGCAGATATTTCTACACAAATAGTATTTATAATTACAAAAAATGGAAACTATAAATATCCAATCATAGAAAAAAATGGCTAAGCGAATTAGAGTGAAATTATAATTTAGGTGATTTATTGCAACATTTCCATGGGCAGAGGATAATGATAAACTGAATTAAAGTGCTATAAATTAAAGTAAGAAATACAGGTGTAAGAGAGTCTTAAAGTGGCAAATTCTAGGTCTCAGAAATACGTTGAATGCATAAATACTTGAATGGGGTGAAAGTGGTATTTGAAAGAGGAATCAAGATGACCCCTAGACTTACAAATTGGGTAACTATAATAAGGGTGGTATCAATATGTAGGTATCTCACACATATACACACACGGGGAGAGAAAGGAGAGGCAAGGAGATTTAGTCATGCTTAAGGGAAAGTTGATGGAGTAAGAATTGAAATTTTTGTGACAGATTTATCAGACATCTAAGAAGAAAGAGATAATCATTGTAACTACAGTTTGCCCTCAAGTGAGATATCATGGTATCCAGGAAACTATCTTTAGGTACTCCTAAGCATAATGACTTATAAAAAGGTCAATTAATACTTCAAATACAGAAATTGGAAAGATGTGTATGGAGATTATGAAGACAGTGGCAATATTAATAAGAAAATAACATTATGCCTAAAATCTTTGATTTCCTTGATTTCTTTTCCAGACTTTTCTTGGTATTCAGAGCTTGGAACATATACACACATTTCAACATGTAAGGAAAAAATGACTTCATAGACATGATTTTATTAATCAATATTAGAACCAGAAGTGACCTGGCACAGTAGTTTTTAAAATTGTGTTCCTCCAAAGAGCCAAGATCTAGGATTTGAGTATTTTTCTTCACACCACCAGAGCAATTTGTCCTTATTTCTTTTGCCTAGTGGGATCTTGCATATCTTTTCTTCTACATAGATAAAGAATTAAACTACTAAAATAGATCTGAAAGTTTTCCATTTACTCAATATCACTCATTTTTCAGACAAGAAAATGGAGTGTGAATAGAAAGTGAATCCAGCATCATACTTAAAGTAAGTGACTAATAGACAAATAACTAATGTTTTCTAATTTTCAAACTAGAGTTCTTGACATATGACCTAAAATAGTTTTTTCATATATGTGTAAATTTACTAATGTTATTGCAATCATTGTTATTATCATTTTCATCATATTTTTCCAAACAAAATGAGTCATCCAGTAAAGATAGTATAAACAAAATGCCACAAAGTATAAGTAAAATTTATCTTGGAGAATTATTAAAACATTGATTGGGTTTTGTGTTGTCAACTACTTTCCATAATAAACCAGTGAATTGCTGATTTAGTCATGTCATAAGTATTAGCTTACACTCTTCTAGCCAAGGAATTAATTCCTATAATTTTATTTAATTTCCTCAATTTATTCCAAAACTTGCAATTCTCTATTAGACCTAGCTTGCATACTGTCTTCATTACGATGTCTGTCACTCTTTTTCATTTAAAGCTGGTATTTTTTGAGTTGGCATTTAAAACCAGCTCTCATCAATGGATATAGGGATAAAATAATATCCAAGCCAACTTGCAAATATAGTGTAACTGGGAATATGAAAACTATGAAATTCCGACATGGTAGGATGATCACAGTAGAAGTCTCAGTGCCAAGATTATAATCCTGGTATTTATAACCACCAGCTGAGCAAACTTAAAGAAAGCAGTTAATCTCACTGTCTGTCAGAACCCCCATTCTCAGTGTAACAGGATGATCACTCTCTAAAATTGTATTTTGCTAAAAATGAACCAGTCTGTGCCTAGACACTTTCATTCTAGATTTCTCTTTAGTATTTAGTTTGCATGACTGTTAAGGACCTCTAGCATTCCAGGCCATTTTAGCTCATCAAGTATTTATGAATTTCCCAAGACTAACACAACTCTTCCAGTATATAATATCCCCAAATTTTGTTCTGTAAGCATGAATTATTTGGCAAAACAAAACAACAAAAACAGACTGTCTATGGTTCAATGCCATGTACTGTTTGGTATAGCACAGGTTTCTGTGGATCAAACTCCTTTCAAGAGACGTTATTTAATCTCATTTATTTAAAAATCAACTTGAATTTTATTATTTATTCCACACCATGGAAATACATTGTTTGAGTTAAAACGTTAGATTTTTTTTTAATACAAAATTTTAAATGTATTTTACCACAGAATAAATTTAGATAGCCTAATAAAAATTATTATAAAAATAATATTACTGGTGGACATTTGGGTTGATTCCAAGTCAAATACCGCATGTTCTCACTCATAGGTGGGAATTGAACAATGAGATCACTTGGACACAGGAAGGGGAACATCACACACTGGGTCCTATTGTGGGGGGTGGAGAGGGGTAGCATTAGGAGATATACCTAATATAAATGATGAGTTAATGGGTGCAGCAAACCAACATGGCACATGTATACATATGTAACAAACCTGCACGTTGTGCACATGTACCCTAGAACTTAAAATATAATAAAAATAACAATAATAATAATAATAATATTACTCACTGTGTACTCTTTTTATAAAACATACATAGTTAAGTGTTTGGTTGTGTCATACACAAGTTTAGAGGTCATAGATTTAAATAAGTAGCACAGTCATGTGCTACCTAATATTTTAGTCAATGACAGACAAATGATACAATGGTGATCCCATAAGATTATAACAGAGCTAAGAAATTTCTGTTACCTAGTGACATCATAGACTTCCCAATGGGACAAGATGTGGAGGTAGAAGAGAATAGGATTGATAATGTTGATCTAAGGCAGGCCTAAAATAATGTGCATATTTAGATAACAAAAAATTTTGAATAGTAGAAAAAAATTAAAAATAGAAGAAAATTTAAACAATAAGGGTATAATGAAAGACAATTTTTTTTACAGCTGTACCATGTGTTTATGTTTTAAGCCAAGTGTTATGAGTCATAAAGTTTTTAAAAAGTTATTGAAATAAAAAAGTTACAGTAAGCTAAGATTAATTTATTATTAAAGAAAGAAAAATATTATTAATTTAATATAGCTTAAGTTTACAGTGTTTACAAAGTCCCTAGTTGTGTACAGTCACTTCCTAGGCCTTCACATTCACTCACCACTCACTCAATTACTCACACAGAGCAACTTCCAGTACCACAGGCTCTATTCATGCTAAATGCCCTATAAAGGTATACTAGTTTTTCATTCATACCATATTTTTACTGTGCCTTTTCCATGTTTAGATATGTTTAAATGCACAAATGCTAACCACATGTTACAGTTACCTATAATATTTAGTATAGTGACATACTATACGGGTTTTCAGCCTAGGAACAACACACGATACCACATAGCCTAGGTGCATGGTAGGCTATACCATCTAGGATGTTTATGTAAACACATTCTGCGATGTTCAGACCTCAGAGAAATCTTTTACTGGCACATTTCTTGGAATGTATACTCTTCATTAAGTGACAAATGAATGCATCTTAGAACCTGTGAACCTCAGGATGCCTGTTTGCCTTAATATCTGGGAGATTAAAGTTTAATTACTGCTTAATTTAGTCAATCTCAAAAAAAAATTAAACCAGCAATTATTTTACAGTTTATCATTTTCTGTTCTAACACTCTAACATGATAGATTTTATACTCACATTCTTCTAGAAAGAATGTGAGTATAAAAACTGGTTATTCAATGAAAGGGCAGATAATTTTCACAAATCATTCTGTTGAGACATTACATTGCTCAATTATGAACTTACTATGGGCACTTACTACATGAACATTCTTTCTAATTCAATGCATTATGCAATTTATACAATAAAATAAGAGTAAGATTAACAGCATAAGAAAGAAAATAGTCATTCAATAAAATAAAATAATTTGGAATCAGAACTAAGACTCTTCCAGGAACTCCTACTGACCAAATGTTGGTAATAGTAAGCACTACTTGAAAAAATATGATTTCTCCTAGGGTCATTTGGACAAAATTAAAATATTAAGAACACTTTGCAGCATTTTAATCACATAATCCTGTCGAGAAATAAGCACCCACACCCTTCTATTTACCAACTCATATTGGCCCCATTAGAAACACTTTTCAGCAGAAGATTTAGGACCAGGTTCAAATTATAAATTAAAATAGCACAGGGAATGGAAATAGATTGTGCAGCCAAACATAAAGATAAATTTTCTCATTATTTGCTTCCCAATGTACATGTGCATGCATTCTTTTAAGAGTCTGAATAGCTTGTAATTTAACATCTATGAACATTTATAAATGCTGTTAGACTATAATGACACATTTCACTCTGAATTATAGCCAATTTATGTATCTGAAATTAAAGAAGCTCAGCTTAAAAAGAAATAATCTCTTGAGTGTTGCAGAGTATATAATAGCTTTTCCAAACATACAATGAAACAAAGCAAACACATTTACTGCAGGAAAGTATAATCAAAACTGTTACATGACATCCAGAATTTTGATTCTATGCTTATTGATCATTGAAAAGCCTAGAATATACCCTTTTTCGGCACAAAATTTAACTAATTTGTTTTCCAGAACTATCACAAGTTTTTAACCCCATGGTTTAATAATTTAATAGTATTTTGTTTGTTTGTTTGTCTGTTCTTGTTTTGTCTCAGGAAAGATAGCCTTCAAGCCACCAGATGGTATTCAATTAAAATAAATTGTTTCTTAGCTTTTATTTTAATTCACCTCAATTAATATTATTGAGCACATTTTTTGAATACTCACCAAATCCAGAAGATTCAAAGAGTTTTGAATGACCTTTTCCCTTTGTGATATAAAACAGAAAGTCTCCATTCAATATGGTAAATGCCATGATGAACGTATGCACAAGGAGAAAACACCAAGGAGGGATTGCTTCACCAAATTACGAGGTTTAGGGAACAATTTCTGGAAAGGATATTTAGTTGAATATTGAGAAATGACTAGGCTTCCCATGTTAAAAAAGAGATCGGGTCCGGTGCGGTGGCCCACGCCTGTAATCCCAGCACTCTGAAGGCCGAGGTGGGCGGATTACCTGAGGTCAGGAGTTCGAGACCAGCCTGACCAACATGGAGAAATCCCATTTGTACTAATAATTCAAAAATAAGCCAGGCGTGGTGGCACATGCCTGTAATCCCAGCTACTCGGGAGGCTGAGGCAGGAGAATTGTTTGAACCTGGGAAGTGGAGGTTGCAGTGAGCCGAGATCACGCCATTGCACTCTAGTGTGGGCAATAAGAGGGAAACTCTGTCTCAAAAAAAAATAAAAATAAAAATAAAAAAGGAGAGAAATAGATCGGAAAAGTAGAGCATTTCAAAAAAGGAGAACTGACCAATTAAAGAGACTCTCGTGCATTGAGAATGACTGCAAAATGTTTTGATTTACTGGAGAATAAAGATGAACATGCAGATCGTTGAGAGACAAAACCAGATAGAAAGGTAGAAGCCAGACTGTGAAAGTCTTGCATGCCATGTTTAAGGTTGGGCGTTTTCGTGAAGTGAATGGAAGATACAAAAGAAATTAAAGCCTGGGGAAACTAGAAAGATTGTCCTTGAAATAAGGCACATTTATGATAAAGAAGTGGTTTGGGGACAAAAATCAACAGTAAAGAAAATTAGCTTCTGTCAAGCATGTGGTTAAAAAATCTATTAATTCCATAAATCTACTGATGCTAAAACAAAAAAGTCTGAAAAGTAATTGTAATGGCCATATGATCTTCTACTTGTTATGTAATGATAAAGTTTACCTCTGTGGTTCACATTCATATAAAATGGCATTTTGACTCCACCGAACCCACTTGAATAGTTCACCGATGACAGCCGAGATTTAGCATGAATAGACCTTGTATAAAGAGGTTCATCATTATAATCTACATACTCTGCAGGCCAAAATGAGAGGAACTTATTCTAAAATTTATGGCTGGCTCATATATTTTACAGAGTTAGTCTTGCTCAGCCTCATGAAATCTGGGCTGCGTTTGAGCACTACAGATCCTTAGCAGTTAAACTCTTTTCTGAAAAGTTCAAATTATTGCTGGGCTAGCTATATCATCTTGCATAGAGAGAAATCATCAGGAACAGTTCTCTAAATAACAAAGTGTCTCAGGGGTTTGAGTGTTTTCTTGTACTCACTGAATCTGGAGGCTTAAAATGATTACAATAATTTAGTCTTTCATTTATTTAATCATCCACCCTTTAATTAATTTATTCATTTCACAAATGTAGAAGCTTTCTCTGTTAGACACTTTCCCAGGCACCTAGAATACAGAGTTGAAAATTCAAAACTGCCTTTAAAGTGTCAGCAACTCATTAATAAAATTCTGAACTTTCTTTGCCATTGTTGATACGCAAAGCAGAAAAAAGAATCTGAAAAATTTCCCAGATATACACAACATGTAGCTGTAAGAAAAATCATTAAATTTATAATCTCTCCTTAATAATGTTTGCTGATCCTCCTTTTTATTGTCTTTTCTTGACACTCTATTCCAATCTTGCTAGCCCTGCACAAATGAGCCAGTGTTATGGTGTCCAGTTTTAGCCACTAGTTTAATACTTCTATTCTGGTACACTGAGAACTCATTTTTTATTCACACTGTGAGTGAGGAAGGTTGAAAAACATCTGCATAAGCAGAAGATAGAAAAATGCCCACTATATGCTCAGTATATTACAAAATCTATTCACCTATGATATTAAACTTTATATTTATAATCTAATGGGTGTGGATTATCATCCAAGCTGATAGATGAAAACAATTAATTTGTCTAAGATTAAATATAAGATTTATCTAAGATCACCCATATTGAAAATATCAGACCTTGTATTAAATATGGGTCTTTGTGTTATGGAAGTTTGCCTCTGATGTCAATGACCTCAGTTATTAACTCAAGTATTTTACAGTTTTTAATTCTGATTTGTACATGAATTCCTGAATCCTGATTGGTCATTCTGTTAATGTTCACCCCATAGGCACTGAAAATGGACACTGACCTGAAGTTTTTCTAATTATGTTCAACAGTTATCGGGAGCCATACAAGTATAAAATATTGGGGCTTGATAGAACCTGTTGTCAAAATGGTGATATTATGGTTGGAAAATACATAAAATTTTAGGAAGCAAGTGGAAGAATTGCAATGCAAACTTACTATTTTATTAAATACACATGCATATAAAGGATTACTCTGCATGAAATACTATACAGCTAAGAATACAAACAGAATTTGTATTCTGTGGAAGGTGTCACAAACAAGTACATTTAGAACTACATATTTGATAAACATTATCCTCAATCTTCACTTCAGTGCTCTTTCCAGGCTGCCACTGCAATATTCATTTTATCGTCCAATTTTTATTTATGTATTTATTCATTCGAGACAGGGCCTTGCTCTGCTGCCTAGACTGGAGTGCAGTGGCATGATCTTCGCTCACTGTAGCCTTGACCTCCTGGGCTCAAGTGATCCTGCCATTTCAGCCTCCCCAGTAACTGGGACTACAGGCGTGTGCCACTATGCCTAATTTTCTCTCTCTTTTTTTGGAGAGACTGGGTTTTATTATATGGGCCAAACTGGTCTCAAACTCCTGGACCCATGAAATCTGCCTGCCTCGGCCTCCCAAAGTACTGGGAGTATAGGCGTGAGCCACCATGCCTGACTTTCAATGTATGGAGAATAGAAAGAAGTTGGCTGGGCATGGTGGCTCACACTTGTAATCCCACCACTTTGGGAGGCCGAGACAGGCAGATCAAGAGGTCAGGAGTTCGAGACCAGCCTGGCCAACACAGCATAACCCCATCTTTACTAAAACTACAAAAATTTGCTGAACATGGTGGCGGGCTCCTGTAATCCCAGCTGCTTGGGCAGATGAGGCAGGAGAATTGCTTGAACCCAGGAGGCAGAGGTTGCAGTGAGCTGAGATCGCACCACTGTACTCTACAGCCTGGGCGACAGAGCTAGACTCCACCTCAAAAAAAAAAGAAAAAAGAAAAAAAAAGTTAAGATGTTTGCCTTATATTACAAACATGTGTAAGTGAAGGAAATCTGTCTAGTCTGAGTTGCAATGTTTCCATGCATTCCAGGAAGTTGCTTCCTAAAAGGAGTAAAGCTCTAAATTCTGGAAAAATGGCAAAGTAGAAAGCACCAGTAATCTCTCGCTCCATCTTGAACACAATTATATTGGCTGAATTTGTCTGACGTAACTAATTTTGGAACTCTGGGATTGCAAATTCCTGGGTAAGATGTATCCAATAAATTGTGGTTAATTTTGGCCAATTTCAGATCTTAGCACAGTAGCAGCTACTTATTCCTCATACCCAGGTCCTGGGCAGGCAGTCATGCGTTCGTTCAAGGATCAGCTTGCATGCAACCATAGGACCCACAGTAAGCAAAAACAACCCTGTCCTCCAAATACAGGGGATCTGTGCTCTAACCTCTAATTGCTGCTTCTAGTCACAGAGATGCAGACAAAAAGTTGTGGAAACTCCTTTTTTTCTTGGAAGCCCTTTCCCTTGGCTGAAGTGGCTTCCTTTGGATTTAAAAGGACAACATTTATTTCCCTTCTTTTTTTACCCTTCCTGGAGCCAGACATTAAAGACAAGAATATTCAAAAACAACAGTATATATGGGAGAAATTAGAAAGTGATCACTTATACCCAGGGTCAGAAAATGTGCTGGCTCAGAAAAGATCTGAGAAAATGTGAAAAGACCTTAAGTTTACACTTCGGCTTGATTCTTAGCACAGAGACAACCTACAACATTTAAAAAAGGAATAAACAATTAAAAAAAAAAAAACAGAAATCCTGGGGAAAGTGGAAAATCTGATTTCAAGATTTGCCACCCATTAAACTCAAATGCACAGTTTTTTGAAAGAAAAACAAAAGGCATGAAAGAAACAGGAAAGTGGGGCCCATAAAAGGAAAAAAATCAGTAAAAGCTATTTCTGGAAAAAGATCTGATGACAGGCCTACTAGAGAAAGACTTCCAACAACTTTCTAAAAGATGCTGAGATAACTAAAGAAAGGTGTGGAGACAGTCAAGAAAATGATGTATGAACAAAATGGAAATTCTAATAAAAAGATAGAAAACAGAAAAGAAATGAAAAGAAACTCGAGCTAAAAATTACAGTCAGTGAAATAAAATGAAAAAAATGTACTAGGCATATTTGAGCAGGCAGAAGAGAGAATCAATTAACCTGAAGGTCAATAATATATTATTCAATATAATATTGAAATCCAAGGAACAGAAGGAGAAAAAAATGAAGGAAAGTGAGCAGAGCCTAAGAAACCTATGGAATACGATCATGAGAACCAACATACTTACTGTCTCATTGTAGAAATTTCAGAAGAAAAGAGAAAAAAAAAAGAAAAAGAATAATAGCTGAAACTCTTCCAAATTTCACTGTAAATATCCAAAGAGCTCAATGAACTTCCAGTAAGGTGAATTCAAAGACACAAACTGAGACACAGTGTAATCAAGCTTTTGAGAGACAAAGAGAATCTTGAAAGCAGCAATTTAGAAAAGTGATTCATCACATGCAAAAGATCATTTAGTAATATTACTATTATTGACTCGTTGATTTCCTAATAGAAAATTTGGAGTTTAGGAGGCAGTGGGCCAATGTGATCAAAGTGCTAAAAGAAAAAAAATCACCCAAGATTCTTACATGTAAGAAAACTATCCTTCAAAAGTAAGAGAAAACTTAAGACCATCCCAGATATACAAAAGCTGAGTAAGTTTTTTATCCCAAGAAGTGTTCAAAGATGTCCTGCAAGGTAAAATGAGAAGACATTAGACATAGTGTGATGATAACCCTCAGCCATGTGAAAAAATAAAGATCTTAATAATGATAAATACATGGACAATTATAAAAGGTAGAATTACTACAATACTTTATAACTCTACTTTTTGTTTTCTACATGATTTAAAGGATTAATTCGTTTAAAAATATCTAAAAGCTAGTATTATTATAATTTAATTTGTAACTCTATATTTTGTTTATTACATAATTGAAGAGGCTAATCAATTTAAAATAGTTATTTGGGGTTATTTTGGCACACAGTGTACAAAGATGTAAGTTTGTGATATTAGCAACCAAAAGGGGTAGAAATAGAGCTGTAAAGGAGGAGAATTTTGTATTTTATTAGAGTTAAGCTTTTATAAACTTAAAGCATTATAATTTTAGGGTATCAAATGTAAGCTCCATGGTAAACACAAGAAAATAATTGTAAAATAAGTACAAATGAAACTAAGAAATGAATGTATACATTTCACTACAAAAAATCAACTAAACACACACACACAGAAATGCAGAAAACGAGGGACAAAAAGAGCTATGAAGGTCGGACATAGTGGCTCACGCCTGTAATCTCAGCACTTTGGGAGGCCAAGGCAGGCGGATCACCTGGGGTCAGGAGTTTGAGACTAGCCTGGCCAACATAGTGAAACCCTGTCTCTACTAAAAATACAAAAAATAGCTGAGTGTGGTGGCAGGTGCCTGTAATCCCAGCTACTTGGGAGGCTGAGGCAGGCAGAGGTTGCAGTGAGCCGAGATGGGGCCACTGCACTTCAGAGTGGGCAACAGAGGGAAACTCCATCTCAAAAAAAAAAAAAAAAAAAAAAAAATGTATGAGGCATATAGGAAACAAGTAACAAAATTAAAAAAGAAAAAGTAGTGCCTCCTTATCAATAATTATTTCAAATGCAAATGAGTTAAACTCTCTAGTTAAAAAACAGAAATTGGTAGAAAACGTTAACAAAACAAAACAAAAACATGATCCAACTATATGGTATGTACAGCAGGCTTTACTTTAGTTGTGTAGTTACATAGTTAAAGCTTTACTAGTTTTTCATTTTTTTCTTTTCTTTTCTTTCTGCTTCTTTCTACCTTCCTTTTTTTGGATGTCTGTTGTTACTGTTTTGGAATTACGGACTTCTTCAGCTTCAAGTTTAGGTATATGAATTAGAAGGAAAACCTGGAGAACTCACCATTTTATTCCTTAGGCAACCCTGCAATCCCTAGCTAATTTACTTTCTTCTCTCCACATTTCAAAATCCTGTGTTTGTTTTATGTATGATGCTCAGGTCTTTAGTTGTAAAATTTGTTTGGAAAATATTTTGGATAGATTTACTTTTGCTGTTACTTTTAATTAAATTTGTAGATATGTTATTAGAAATTACCACCGGACTGGTTTTCAAATGTTTAAATATTATACAGTGGACTTATTCAGATAAATTTCAATTCCAAGATCATATACAATCAACATTTTGTCAGGGGAACATCATCAGAATGGGACTGCAGATTAGTACATGCATTCAATAGTTCATTCAACACAAAAGTGCAGAGCACCTCTTTTGTTCTGGAAGAGGAAAGGATGAAGGTTCAGAGATAAAAGAAAACACTGCAAGTGTAGGCGTGTAGACATGGAGATTTTCAATGCAATGCATTCATCGGTATCATAGGGGTAAACACAAGGTATTCTGAGAATTTGTAGGTTCTGTAGATAACTATAATGTAGAAGTGGCAGTTATTGAGAAAGAAAAGAGTATGTTTCTTCCAAATGAGGCATCTAAACTCAATATGAAATGTGAATTATTGAAACATAAAGGAGAATTCAAGGAGGGGACTGCAGAAACAAAGAAGTAACATGAGCATAGGTATGAAATCTCAATTAATCTAGAAATTGAAGCTGTTTAGCAGGAATGAAACTTAGGTTGAAAGTGGTAAGTAAAAAATGAATGCTATTATATACAATGTTAATAAATTAAGATCAATAATTAAAAGCAATAGGTAGACTTTTGCAATTATTCTGTTCAAAACCATTTCTACCCATATTTTCATAGGACAGTTCATAATATGAAACCATACATAGAATGGTTCATACATATTATAGCTCATAATTACTAAAAGATTACTAAGTCAATTTAATGAGTATAAATCAGTATCAGTATGTGTGGGGATACTGGAAATCCACATGCAAAAAAAAAAAAGAAGAAAAAAGAAAGAAGAAGAAGGAGGAGGAGGGGAGGAGGAAGAGGAGGAAGAGGAGGAAAGAAGAAGGAAGAGGAAGAGGAAGAAGGAGGAGGGGGAGGAGGAAGAGGAGGAAAGAAGAAGGAAGAAGGAAGAGGAAGAAGAAGGAAGAGGAAGAAGAAAGACGAGGAGGAGGAAGAGGAGGAGGAGGAGGAGGAGGAAGAGGAGGAAAGAAGGAGGAGGAGGAAGAAGAAGAAGAAAGAAGAAGAGAAGAAGAAGAAGAAGAGGAGGAGGAGAAGGAGGAGGAGGAGGAGAAGAAGAAGAAGAAGAAGAAGAAGAAGAAGAAGAAGAAGAAGAAGAAGGAGAAGAAGAAGAAGAATTTGAAACCTTACCTTACACAAATACAAAAAGTAACTCAAAATCAATCAAATACCTAAATGCAAGTGCTAAAATTATAAAACTCTTAGAAGAAAATATGGGGTAAAATCTTCCTTGCATTGGATTTAGCAATGATTCCTTGGATATGACAACAACCGCAGAGGCAACAGAACTTATTATCTGTGGCTCTAAGAAGATGAAAGGAGAAAAAAAGGAAAAAATAGATTAGGTAGACTATGTCAAAATATAAAACTTCTGTGCCTCAAAGATTACAGAGTGAAAAAGCAACTCATAAGTGGTAAGGGTTTCATATTCTATGTAAAGAACTATATGTATGTGAATTTTCTTTTATCAACATTTCTTCTGTCCTTTTAGAACAAAATTCAACTTTGCATTGGGGAAACTGCATACCCTATTAATTGTGTTCTTATTGGGAATATTAAATGTGGTGCTCCAACTTGCAATTAAGAGGTCAAAGCCTATGTGTCAGTGATCTCTATCACCACCCTCAGGTTGGATGATTTTCTAGAAAGACTCACAGAACTCAGTAAAGCTTTTATATTCATAGACATGATTTGTCACAGTGAAGGGATCTAGATTAAATTAGAGAAGGTAATAGGTGCATAAAACAATACAGGAAGGTCCAAGCACAAGGTTATAATTGATGGTCAATCACATAGGCATGGTGCATCTTGTGTAACTGACCTTAGCTATTAAGTCCACAGCCATCCTCTAGAGGTCAAAATGATATATAGTCTGGTCCAGGAGCCTCAGATGAATATCTGAATAGGTACTCAGCATGTATGACATTGTTAGCACAAACTATCTGGTGTGACCCAATATCTTAGGTATAAAAAACACTTTTATCAAATAGGCCATTCATTCCAAGGGCTCAAAGTTTATCTCCAAGGAGCTAGTTGAGAGTGAGACCTTTCTTTCAAATGCACAAAATTTGAACACTTCATGTTTGCTGATGTAAAATTGTACTACATAGCTAGTAACATATATTGCAGTACTCAGTGCAAAGTGAAAATGTGGGACCTCTTCATCAAGAAGCAGGAAATCATTGCCATTACAGGAAGTAAATATAAATCTTTTTATTTTCTCTATTGTCTCACACAATGTTACAGTGTTTCATATTTGCTGTGACATCATTCCCATTAAAGTAGAATTAAAACTTTTAGTTATTAGCAAAACTATCTATATATAATTCTAGTTTTAAATGCAAATGCAATGTCATTTAATTTATATGTTGAACAATCAAATTGCACAATTTGTATTTTATAGCATATAAGTGCATATGTATTTTGTTCTTACAAGAACTGTGAAAAAATACACAAAACTAACTCAAATGTTTTACACTACATGCTGTGCACACCTTCTACCATAGGTCTGCCGATTCATCAGTATACAAAAGGACTGAAAAAAAGAACTCTCTTTGTGTATCTTTGTGGTCCTACCTTTCTGTTTCTTTTACATCATTATTTTCAGTGTTGAACACTACAGTGAAATAGCATGAATTAGAAAAGATATGACTGGCTTCTTTGGTTATTTGTCTTTTGAAAGCACCACAATCTTCTTTTGAAGAGTGTGAACTCTCAGCAGCACCCCTGCCTCCACATTCCCGTTGTACTTGCTTTGAGTGTCACTGAACTCTCATGTATTGTGCATCCACAGGAGTTTTATATGCATGGGGTATTAAAAACACTATCCAATTAAGCCAGCAAGAAACTACACCAGATAAACCTGTTGGGCATATTTCACCTGCTCTCTTTTATACTTCATTGTCTCGTTGGCTTCACTTATAAAAAAATAAGTTCAAAGAAAATTTTTAAGAATTTTAGATGGTAACAGCAGAACACTTAAATAAGTCTGAAGCTTTTCTGACTACATGGTTTTGTTCAATTTTTAACATCATAAAATTGGAATGAGCTACATATTAATATAGGATCTATTAACTAGGGATAGAATGATAAATATATCACATTTTCAGTGAACTTGAAATTCATTTGAGGGTCTAGGCAACTAAACTATCATTAGAACCTAGCATGAAAAATAGCAATACTGGAATTGTTCAGGGTGAACTAGTTGTAGTTCACCCTGAACTACAGGGTGAATTAGTTGTAGACAACTAATTCAATTTGAGTTTCAGGAAATATTTTTTTTTGAAACAAGTAATATTTAAATGACAGTCAAGGCTTGAGTAGAAATAAATTTAAAGAACATGGGTGAAGGAAAAGAATATTTTGGGGAGAGGGAATAGCATGGATGAATGATCTCCCCTATTATCCTTTTCTCATATACAATCAATAGATTTCCTTCTTAAAAAATAAAAGATACTTTACATTTTCCAGGCTTTTAAAGATGTCTCTATATTTTTCATTAGTAATTAGGGTGCCATAAACCCAAGGGAAAGACAGGCATAGTTTGAATGGAATTTCAGAGTAAGGACTCACAGACAAACATATTAGTTGCAATTTCAAACCAAAATACTATTTTGAATGGACCTGCTTAAAGCTTCTGAGCTTCACTCAGAAATTACTGTACTTATATATCAGACACAAATGGAAGCTGATTTTATTCTCTTCTATATAAGATTTTCAAAAGGAAATGGACCATAGGATTAGTACATTTATATCTTATAGATAATGATACCCACAGATGCTGTTTATCTGGGCTCTTGGGAAAATTGTGGGTTTATTCATTTTTTTAGATCTCTTTCTCACTTTTAGAAATTGTTAACATTAATTAAAGAGTTAACAGAGTTGAACACATAGACATGAATTTTATTTATCTTTGTACATATATGTCTTAGACCCTAAAGAAAAATAAGTAAGCAAGGAGGTGACACATCTCTATTAAATACACCCTTGATTCATAAATCTAATTATACCCTTGCCAATTGTTTTCAGCATAATTTTTGCTAGTATTAGGAAGTAAAAAATTCTAGACATTGATGTGCAACTAATTAAGTTGAGGCCTAGTGCTTCTGTTCTGTCATCTTGGTCCTTTATATACACCCCAAAAGATATACTTCACGCAAATCACAATCTTACTGCCATTTATCTTAGAGTTGGAGATAGTAAGTTAATACATTATGAATCTCAAGCGAGTTCAAAGCTTGAAAAAGCAACCTAATAGGTGTTATAACAAGTATGCCACAGTTTCTGAAATGAAAAAGTGTATAAAGTAATGCGGCGGTGATGAAATGACCAGACAAACAGAGTCGAGGTCCTGGGTTAGGGACTAGGGTGATTAATTAAGTGACATCACTTGAGGAAAATCAGTGTTGCTTGCAGAAGTGTTGTTTGCATATGCAGTAAATTGTGGAAAGTTGAGGTATGCTGAGAGGAAAGATCATGGGCCAATGCCTATTTTAAGTACAGGATATGTAGACACATAAACACAAAGTGTGATATCATCATGGGGAGATTCAAAATGAGAATCATGACTGTCAAATAATAATTTGGAAACAGGGAAATGTGACCAGAGAGAAAGGTTAGTAATCCACCAGCTACCTTGGGAACAGAATCTAAGTTTCTCTATTCTCTGCCATCTATGACCCCCTTACGTTATTCTCTCTGGCCTATATTCTCTTTGAATTCATTTTCTCCAGTCCTTGAGATGCTCAGGGACCATAAATTTGTTTTTCAAAAGGAAATGGACCATAGGATTAGCCAATTTATATCTTATAGGTAATGATATCTAGAGCAATATCAAATTTGTCTTACTTGTGTGGCATTCTCCTAGGACCCTGAACTACCTTTATAAACTAATCGAAGCAATTTAACTTTGACATTTATTCCTTTAATCAATCATCCACTTCCAAAATATTTACTAAACACCTTCTTTATGTAAAATCTATTTTAAAAACTGGAGACATCAAGAGATGACACAGATGTAGATACTTGTTGTAGAGATTTCATGTGTACATAGACGAGTATCTGTAATCCCAGTTAAACATAATGTATGCTTTATGAAAGTATTGTAATAGGAATGTGGAAAGGTTTCCCAGAAAAGATCATATTTAAATTAGTTCATGAGAATGTATATAATTTGAATACATACAACTGTGTGAGATTTTTTCACACTGTTGAAGAATATGAGCAAGGAATGCTAAGGGCGCATGGGTGTTTGGATAAGTAAAGAAGAGTTTGCATCAGGGAAATGTGACATACCAGATACATTTATGGAGAGTTTATTATTTTTGGAAAAATTTGGTTCTCAAAAGAGTGGTATTAGAATGTAAGACCAGAATGTCTTGGACTAAAAATGTAGATAAAAGAATTTAGGGAGGTAATGATAATTTGAGGAGTACTAAAAGTTACTTTTTTATTCATACTCGTTTTTGTCAACTAAGGAATTACTTATATACAGTGAAATCCACCAAATTTAAGTGTACAGTTTGATGAATTAAGTAACTCTATACAATCATTAAGAAATAACAGAAATCAGATTAGAAAACAGTTTTCTCATACTTAAATGATTGCTTCTCTGGAATCAATCCCCATACCTTATGCCAGCTCCAGGAAACTACTGTTCTGACTTGTCATTAGAATTTTGCTGTTTCTAAGTATTCTAATAAATGGTATCACAAAATATGTAGGGTTTTGTGTTTGACTTATTTTGTTTTGCTTAATATGTTTGAGATTCATTCATATGTGTTATTGTGCACCAAAATTGTGGTCTTTTTTTTTTTTTAATTGCTGAGTAGTATTTGATAGTACAGATATACCACAAGTTGTTCATGTACTTATCAGTTGATATGAACTGGACTTGCTCCCTGGTTTTGGTGTTTTACAAACAATGCTGTCATGTGTATTTAGTTGCACATCTTTGAGTGGACATATATTTCCATTTCTGTCAAGAAAACACTCAGGGATGAATTACTGAGTCAGACTATTTACTATTACAAGAAGTGGTGGGGCTACTTTTGCCAGCTTACCAGAAATATATGAAAGGTTGCTCTGCTCTTCAACCAAGCCAATGGTTTGTAGCTCAGATACAGTGCTGAACAAGAGTGGTGAGAGCAAACATTCTTACATTGCTTTTCATTTTAGGAGAAAAGCATTCAGTTTTCCATTATTTAAACTATACATTTTATATAGGTGTCCCTAACTAGGTGGAAGCAATTCCCTTCTATTCCCAGTTTACTAAGATGTTATAAATAAGTGGGCATTTCATTTTACACGTTTATTGAAATGATTATATGGCTTCTTTTTCTTTAGTCTGTTCATACGGTGAATCACACTGATTTAACTTTGAGTGCTGAATCAATCTTGCTTAATAAGAATAGACACAGCTTAGTTATGGAACATTATTGTCTCTCTATATGTTATTCTCTTTTCCATTATACTCTCAAAGAGTTTCTGTAGAATTGATATAACCTGTGTCTTATTTCTAAAATTAATCATTGAAGCCTTTGGAATTGGAGATCTCATCAAGGGATTAAAAAACAATAATCAAATTTATGTAGTAAATAGAGACTCTTCAGATATTGCAGATTTTTCTAAGTGAGGTTTCGTAGTTGGTGTCTTTCAAGAATTTTTTTTTGGCCGGGCGCGGTGGCTCACGCCTGTAATCCCAGCACTTAGGGAGGCCGAGACGGGTGGATCACGAGGTCAGGAGATCGAGACCATCCTGACTAACACGATGAAACCCCGTTTCTACTAAAAAAAAATACGAAAAACTAGCCGGGTGAGGTGGCGGGCGCCTGTCGTCCCAGCGACTCGGGAGGCTGAGGCAGGAGAATGGTGTGAACCCGGGAGGCGGAGCTTGCAGTGAGCTGAGATCCGGCCACTGCACTCCAGCCTGGGCGACAGAGTGAGACTCCATCTCAAAAAAAAAAAAAAAAAGAATTTTTTTTCAATTCTATCTGAGGTGTCAAAAGTACATGTACAGCTAATAGTACTTTATTTTTCATACTTGTGCAATCTACAGCAGTCTCCCCTCTTTCATTTCTAATATATATAACTCTTCTCTTTTCCTTGGCAGCCATGCTAGAGATTTATTGTTGTTGGTAGTGGTGTCATCGTTATTGTTATCTTCTAATTTTTCAGAGAAAAAGCTTTATATTTATTAATTTCCTTTTTTTTCACTTTTAATTGTACTAATTTTGGTACTTACATTCACAATTTTCTTCTTTTGGATTGCTTCATGTTTATTTTTTTATTCCTTTACTAGTTTCTTAAGGTGGAAGTTGAGATCATTCACTTGAGACCCTTCTCCTTTTCTAATATAACTATTTAATAGCATAGGTCCTTTGCAAAGCAAAACTTAAGCGGCCTCCAGAATTTTTGATATATTTAAAAAATTTTCACTTAATTAAAAATATTTTTTTCTCTTGTGACTTCCTCCTGGACCATGCAACATCTCAAGTGTATAGTTTAATATACAAATATTCTTCTGTTATTATTATTTGTGTTTTATATTGTTTAACAGTTACTCCTAGATAGTGTTTTATCAGGATTTTAATCTTTTCAAATAAGTTTTTTACTTACTGATTTTCTGTCTTTATTTTGTTTTCTATTTTAATAATTTCCAATCTTTATTAATTTCAAATGTTTGCTTTTAATTTACTCAATTTCTAGTTTATTGAGGTGAAAGAAAATCTGTGAAATTGATTTTTTTTTCTTTTATATGTGTTTATTGATATCAGCTTATTCTAAGCAATGCTTTAGCTTTGGTTTATATTTTAAATCAAAATAATTTCTACATTTATTTTGATTTTTTGTTGATTTATTGATTTTATTTAGAAGTGCATTGGTTGGATTTCAAATATTTGAAGATTTTCCAGATATATATCTATTGATTTCAAAGTTAGTAATTGTATTTAGAAAACATATATTGAATAGTCTGAATATTTCTAATTTATTGAGATTTGTTTTATAACATATAATTGATCTCAGTATATATTTCATGTGCTCTTAAGAATAATGTGTATTTTTATTTATCAATGAATGATGTGTTCTCTAAATGTCAGTTAGTTCAAGTTGGCCATTTATCTACTTTATTTTGTGAAGTGTTTGTATGCTTTTGCTCTTTAAATTGGGGGTGTTGTGTTACTTTAATACACCTTGCTTTCCCAGCGTAAACTCCACTTGGTCTTTGTACATTATCATTTGTATGTGTTTTTGAATTTTTTTTAATATATTACTAAGAATTTTTGCCTCATAGCTCATAAGTGATATTGGTCTCCTATTTTCTTTTTTTGTTATGACTTTATCCAGTTTTAGATTGATATTAATGCTAGTTGCATACAATGAAATGGGAAGTATTTTCTCCCTATTTTGTGAAAGAGCTTGTAGATAATTTGTTTCCTCTTTTTCTTAAATGTAGACAGCATTCAACAGGGAAGCCATTTGAGATTGGAGTTTTCTTTCTAGAAAGATTTTAAATTATGGATTCAATTTTTCAAATTGATATATAGTTATTCAGGCTTTACTTCTCTTAAATCAGTTTTGGTAACTTGTTTCTTTCAATAAATTATCTGTTTCATCTAGTTGTCAATTTCATTCACATGAACTTGTGCATATATTTCACATATTGTCTTCTATGATACCTTTTTTATTTCAGATAGTAATAATTGGGCCTTCTCTTTTTTATTGTCATATTCATCTCTCTGGCTGGGGAGTTGTTAAATTTCATGTTTTCCACTGTATCCTTCTTATGTTTACTTATTTCATGGATATCTTACTCTATCAATTTACTTTCCAGTTATTATTCTCAATATTAAAGTACATTTCTTGTTAACAGTAACTTTCTGTGAATTCTGACAGTCTGTTTACATATTTGGGTTTGGCTACAGCATTTTTTATTTTTTGTTATTTATTTATTTACTTACTTACTTTGAGACAGAGTCTTGCTCTGTCGCCCAGGCTGGAGTGCAATGGCGCCATCTCGCCTCACTGCAACCTCCGCCTCTCGGGTTCAAGTGATTCTCTAGTCTCAGCCTCCAGAGTAGCTGGGATTACAGGCATGTGCCACTGCGTCCAGGTAATTTTTGTATTTTTAGTAGAGACTGGGTTTCACCATGTTGGCCAGGCTGGTCTCTGAGGTCAGGAGACCTCAAGTGATCCGCCTGCCTCTGTCTCTCAAAGTGCTGGGATTACAGGAGTGAGCCACTGTGCCTGGCCACTGATTATAGCATTTTAAAAATCTTGACTCCCAAAGTTTCTGTACTTTGTACTTTTGATTAATCTCCACAACTTTCTGAATTCTTTCATTTTTCTCTCATGATTACTGTTTCCATAATTGTATCAGATGGTAATAATGATGATGATAGTGATGATGATGATTTGGGAGAACGTGCACTGGAAACTCTGCTTCATGAGCAGAAGCCCTTTCATGAGGTAATATATTTCGATCAACTGCTTTGAGTTTTTTCCATATATATGTGGCTCAGAAACCAGTCAGAAATATTGGCAAACCAATTTTGGGACTCCCTTCTCTGGTTCTTTCTATTCTGTTATTCTTTCACTCTCTGTAGTGTTCAGAGCTTCCTAGCTTCCCACTTCTGCCTCCTTTTGCCAGAAAGATTACAGGTTTTTCCATCTGCGATACAGCCATTACTGGGCAAGCTACATGCACTGCCATTAGCCCAAAATTGTAAGTGGTGGAGATGAGATTTCACAGGTATAGCTCCTTGTCTCACTTTTTCCAAGTGAGGTTGTGATGCTGTCTCCACCAGAATTTGCCTATTTTGTCCATTCTCATGTGCTTTCAGCATTTAGTTTTTGTAGTATGTCATATGTTATATTTGTTTTCTGCAGAGGGTAGACACCCAGTATAGTTTTATTTTCTCATATCTCTTAGTTGTCTTAATTAAGTCTAATTTGGGACAATAGTATTAAAACTTTGGCAGAGCACAGTGACTCACACCTGTAATCCCAGCACTTTGGGAGGCCGAGGTGGGCGCAGCATGAGGTCAGGATATCAAGACCATCCTGGCTAATATGGTGAAACTCCATCTCTACTAAAAATACAAAAAATTAGCCGGGCGTGGTGGCGGGCGCCTGTAGTCCCAGCTATTCCGGAGGCTAAGGCAGAAGACTAGCGTGAACCGGGAAGGCGGAGCTTGCAGTGAGCCGAAATCGTGCCACTGCACTCCAGCCTGGGCCACAGAGCAAGACTCTGTCTCAAAACAAACAAACAAACAAACTTCAAAAATGTTCATTTGTTCGATTATATCTATTTTATCTCTTTCATTTGGCTTGCGGTGGGGTACATCTTCAATGTGGTTAGGAAGAAGTAACAAAACTAAACGGCTTTTAACACCCCCTTGTTGGCCCAGAATTTCTTTTTTTTTTTTTTTTTGAGACGGAGTCTCGCTCTGTCACCCAGGCTGGAGTGCAGTGGCCGGATCTCAGCTCACTGCAAGCTCCGCCTCCCAGGTTCAGGCCATTCTCCTGCCTCAGCCTCCCGAGTAGCTGGGACTACAGGCGCCCGCCACCTCGCCCGGCTAGTTTTTTTTTTTGTATTTTTTAGTAGAGACGGGGTTTCACCGTGTTAGCCAGGATGGACTCATCTCCTGACCTCGTGATACGCCCGTCTCGGCCTCCCAAAGTGCTGGGATTACAGGCTTGAGCCACCGCGCCCGGCCTGGCCCAGAATTTCTAAAATGACTTCCCAAAGATGCTCTACACAATCACTAGAATCTGTGAATATGAAGGGGTATATTCAGATATATGATATTACATGACAAAAGGAACTTTAAGAGAAGAGAGGGAAAAGGAAGAAGAGGTAAGTCTTGTCTACTGTGTAACAGAGGGCACTGCCATTCTTTGACAGATGAGCCAAGGAGGAAAATGTCCTTCACACTAAACATGCTCTTCTCTCTCTAATGAGCTGAGTATTTTCTCTTTAATGAGCTCAGTGTTTTCTATCTCATGGCATCTCTGATTCTCTCTGTGTCTGTCTCATCTTTCTATTTTACTTCTACTTGGTGGCTGTCTCATAATTTCTGCTCCCTCATTATTTTTCTTGCCAAATGTTCGACTTACAATGATCCCCTTTACCCGGAATCTGCTTCAAGATGTTCCTAGAAATAACTTTACCTCACTTCCGAATATCCTTTTCTTTCAGTTTCCTCATTTTATATTCCAGAGCAATAAAACTATTTAGCTCCCCTTTAAGGATCAGGCCATAAATCACAAATTACAAATGTGGTGTGGCTGCCTCTGGTCCTGACCAATTACTGTTTCAACCAATTATGAACAGGGAAGACATGTTTGAGGTAACATAGGCACACCCCCGTGCTTCCTCAGGAAGTCTGAAATCATGTTTCTCAAGGAAATCTAAAGGAATCACCTTCATTTCTCTAACACAACCCTTTCATTCTTTTTTTTTTTTATTATTATTATACTTTAAGTTCTAGGGTACATGTGCACAACGTGCAGGTTTGTTACATATGTATATTTGTGCCATGTTGGTGTGCTGCACCCATCAACTCGTCATTTACATCAGATATAACTCCCAATGCCATCCCTCCCTCTACCCCCCTCCCCATAATAGGCCCCAATGTGTGATGTTCCCCTTCCAGAGTCCAAGTGACCTCATTGTTCAATTCCCACCTATGAGTGAGAACATGCGGTGTTTGATTTTCTGTTCTTGCGATAGTTTGCTGAGAATGGTGGTTTCCAGCTGCATCCATGTCCCTACAAAGGACACAAACTCATCCTTTTTTATGACTGCATAGTATTCCATGGTAACACAACCCTTTCTGACTGTACTCACTAAGAACTGAAGCCACACAGCTTAGTAATCAAGCTTGGCTACTAAGAAAAGAAAGAAAAAACAAAAACAAAAATTAATTTACAACTGTTTTTGCATGAGTATGACGTTACTATTCTAGGAAATTCTTTCTCGTGAAGATGATTTTGGAAGTAACTTTATTATTTTGTTTCAAAGGCTTCCTTTTCAGAAAAACAGATTACTAAACTGGATTTATGAAATGACTATTTATTAGAAAATATTCACTTTCAAATCATGCCTCATTATATGCATTAATCCTAAATTGTTACATCACAAACTTTGCTTAATTCTAATCAGGCCCTCCTATTAAAGTTCCACCTAAAACCTTACTTTCAAAACAAATGTCCTATCCTTGACTTTTCTTTCCCAACAAAGATCTTTCCCAAGTAGGCTCTTTGCTGTGTTCAGCAGGAAATTTGTTTGCGTGGTCAGCAGGTGATATTGGTTTTGTTTTATGGGATCATCAGTCAACATCTCACTTTGATCCTGACTGCCACCCTATGAGGGAGACAGGGTAGGCATACTTTTTAGAATGAGGAAACGAAGATGAGTACGGTGACATCACTTCCAGTTATTTGATTCTATTCTAGGAAAGTTTCCACTATATAAATCTACTGCCTCAACAATATTAAACATGTCATGTTAAGTATGAGTAATTCATCACTGAAAGACCTGAAATTAACTATTATACATCCTCATGTTATCAAGTACGTACTTTAGAATTTAATCTTCTTTGACCTTTTTTAATCTTTCTAATATTACTTGCCTGAGGTCACATTTCTGCTCAAACCTTCTCTAGTCCTGAAGTTCTCTTCAAGATAAATTGCATGTTCTTATTTGACATTAAGAACTCTTCCTAATATGGGTTCTAAGTTTGGGTATGCTAACCCAAACTACCCTTTTGGCTTAGCACCAATGAGCCTTTCTTAATCTTAACAATGCTTGCCCTCACCCATCTGTCAATGCCAGCTACTTTTTGATTTCTATGCTTTTGTTCTCTCTTGTTAAGCATGACAAGAAAAATAATTTCTGCTTATGTTTCATCTGTAGCCTAGGTCTATTCACCCATATGAAACTAAGTATGGCCCTTTCAAAAATATATCTGATAAATCATAATTGTTCAATGAATGCATTTTCAACTGAATATTGCTTCAGACTAATAAATTGCTCACTCGAATCTCAATGAAGAGGGTAAGGAGAGGGTCAGGGGAAGCATAAAGCTATAACTATATCCCTTAATATGTTATTTCCAGGGAATTCATGAAGGTTAATTCATATTGTTCTTGTGCTTAACACAATGGTGAAGTCAGGCTTCTGAAATAATGCAGCAGGAAATTCTGATGAAGTGAATCATTTTGTAGCAAAATCTAAACAATGGTGTTAGAAGACCAAATGGATTGTGCATAAGGAAAACAAACTCTCCTATTACTTTAATTATTCAGCCTATTAACTGTGACAGTGTGGTTTTAAAATCTCTTCATTATTCACCGTAATTAAGTGGCACAGCAAACAACAGGATGTCAGAACTCACATTCAGAGAAGACAAGCTGTGAGCGATGGTGTGCACACTATATATAGACAAAACATTTTTAAAAGAATAATTGCTCTCACATCACTTCCCAAGATGGCTCACCCGTCTTCTTTTGCATCTTTTTTTTTTTTTTCAAGTGAATGCTCGTAAATGTAAAACATCAATTTAGCACTTTCTAGTTTGCAACTTTGTAAACAGCAGCTTTACCACTGGAATAAGAGTGAAGAGGAAGTTCAGAATGGTTTGTGCCTAATCGTTGATGGACAATCACAGAAAGTAAAACTAAACATAGGCAAAGTAAAGGGGAAGTAAGAAAGCAGACCATTGTCTACAGAAATAAACATAGAGATTTACAATAGCTTGATAATTGCGTTGAAATGTTTTATTATAAAAAAGAAGAAATAAGATTGGGAAAACAAATGAAGTAACAGTGTGCAAATTGGCAGGGGGTAGTTTTTGTTTTGTTTTAGTTTTTTAATGGACTCTTATGAGCTGCCTTTCTTTCCCCTTGGGAGAAGGGACTGTTAAGATGGAATAAAGAGGGCCCTTAAATAAAAGACTAGGATTATTTTTCTTGTTTATTACAGTTGATATTTTGACATTCTATAATAGCAGAATACCCGTCTTTCAAGCTCCCCTCACCCCCCGCAGAATACGTATCAAGACAGATGACATCCTAAGTCATAAAATCTCGACAAATTTAAAATAATTGAAATCACATAGAGAGTGTTCTCTGAGCACAGTGGGATCTATCTAGAAATCAGTAAGTTAAAGATAACAGAAAAAAAAATCTTCGAACACTTGGAACTGAACAAGCCACTTTCCAAATAACCTACGGGTCCTAGAAGAAGACTCAAGACATTTA
Source organism: Rhinopithecus bieti (assembly GCF_001698545.2). Taxonomy (NCBI): domain Eukaryota; kingdom Metazoa; phylum Chordata; class Mammalia; order Primates; family Cercopithecidae; genus Rhinopithecus; species Rhinopithecus bieti. The sequence goes on along the minus strand of NW_016803808.1, from coordinate 5,862,608 downwards.
TGGACTGAATGTGTTCCCTCCAAATTCATGTGTTAAAATCTATCCCCTAATGTGATAATATTTGGAGGTAGAGTCTTTGGGAGAGAATTGTCATGAGAGTGGAGCCTTTGTATTGGGATTGGTGCCCTTATAAGAAAGGATCCAGGAGCTAGCCCAATCTCTTTCTGCCATGGGAATACATACAGAAAAGTGAGACATCTACAACCCAAAAGAGGGCCCTCACCAGAACCTGACAACATGACACTTTGATTGTGGACTTTCAGCCTCCAGAACTGTAGGAAAAAAGTTGTTTGAGAGTTTGTGGCACTGTTATAGCATCCTGGACTAAGACAAAAGAAAAGTTTTTTAAAAATACATTGAACATAATGAAATTAAAAACACAACATATCAAAAGTTGTTGAACTCAGCTAAAGCAGTGCTAACAGGAAAATGTAAAAAGATGTATCTAGCATGAAAGAGTTCTTTGTGGTGATGAAATATCGCTGTATTTTGATTGCAATGCTGATATAGAATTAGACTTGTGATTAAAAAGCATATAATTACATACACACACATGGTTCTGAGATCAAATTCCTGATGACCATAATTATGTAAAATATAACCATCGGGAGAAACTGGGTAAAAGATGCATGTGATCTCATTATTCTTTTTAAGAGTTATCTTAGCAATTACTGTTGCTTTTTCTTCTACACAGGATTTCGTTGTGTGGAATGTTCTTTTTCCCTTTAAGATTTTTATTACATGGAAAATTGACCTGTTTATGATAATGTTAACATGTTTAAATGAGTTGAATGAAATATTTGAAAATACCTGATTCGTGTAGGCCTCATGAATGTTTCTGTTTTAACTTTTATTTATTTGTTTCATGTTTTGTAGTTGTAAAAGATGTCCAATTAAAAAAAGGCTGTTGGAGTCTTCTATAAAGTATGTCCAATGAAACTGCAAAATATATCTTAAAATTAACTATTTGGCTGATACCTGATGTTACCACCTTTGTCTAATCCATCTATGCTTCTATAATTGCCTCCCTATAATTTCCACATAAAAACTCAGGTAATTTTTATATACGATGTCAGTTCATAGCCTCATATTTCTTTCTCTTCCTTCGACCTTAAACCCTGCCAAATCGTCCCATTTATGCGGAGTAGTATTTAAACTCCTTATACTGGCATTATTGTCATTAAAATTTTAGCTTAAATGTCACCTTCCCAGAGAAACCTCGTCTAGTAAGAGTCAAAAATATATAACCATTCCCTCTCTACTGTGTAATTCTTAGCACAGCATTTATTACTATTGCAAATGTTCTATTTGTTTACTTCGTTATTCTTTCTCTTCTGTAGAGTGTAAGCTCNAGAAAAAACAAAACAAAATTAATTTACAACTGTTTTGCATGAGTATGACGTTACTATTCTAGGAAATTCTTTCTCGTGAAGATGATTTTGGAAGTAACTTTATTATTTTGTTTCAAAGGCTTCCTTTTCAGAAAACAGATTACTAAACTGGATTTATGAAATGACTATTTATTAGAAAATATTCACTTTCAAATCATGCCTCATTATATGCATTAATCCTAAATTGTTACATCACAAACTTTGCTTAATTCTAATCAGGCCCTCCTATTAAAGTTCCACCTAAAACCTTACTTTCAAAACAAATGTCCTATCCTTGACTTTTCTTTCCCAACAAAGATCTTTCCCAAGTAGGCTCTTTGCTGTGTTCAGCAGGAAATTTGTTTGCGTGGTCAGCAGGTGATATTGGTTTTGTTTTATGGGATCATCAGTCAACATCTCACTTTGATCCTGACTGCCACCCTATGAGGGAGACAGGGTAGGCATACTTTTAGAATGAGGAAACGAAGATGAGTACGGTGACATCACTTCCAGTTATTTGATTCTATTCTAGGAAAGTTTCCACTATATAAATCTACTGCCTCAACAATATTAAACATGTCATGTTAAGTATGAGTAATTCATCACTGAAAGACCTGAAATTAACTATTATACATCCTCATGTTATCAAGTACGTACTTTAGAATTTAATCTTCTTTGACCTTTTTTAATCTTTCTAATATTACTTGCCTGAGGTCACATTTCTGCTCAAACCTTCTCTAGTCCTGAAGTTCTCTTCAAGATAAATTGCATGTTCTTATTTGACATTAAGAACTCTTCCTAATATGGGTTCTAAGTTTGGGTATGCTAACCCAAACTACCCTTTTGGCTTAGCACCAATGAGCCTTTCTTAATCTTAACAATGCTTGCCCTCACCCATCTGTCAATGCCAGCTACTTTTGATTTCTATGCTTTTGTTCTCTCTTGTTAAGCATGACAAGAAAATAATTTCTGCTTATGTTTCATCTGTAGCCTAGGTCTATTCACCCATATGAAACTAAGTATGGCCCTTTCAAAATATATCTGATAAATCATAATTGTTCAATGAATGCATTTTCAACTGAATATTGCTTCAGACTAATAAATTGCTCACTCGAATCTCAATGAAGAGGGTAAGGAGAGGGTCAGGGGAAGCATAAAGCTATAACTATATCCCTTAATATGTTATTTCCAGGGAATTCATGAAGGTTAATTCATATTGTTCTTGTGCTTAACACAATGGTGAAGTCAGGCTTCTGAAATAATGCAGCAGGAAATTCTGATGAAGTGAATCATTTTGTAGCAAAATCTAAACAATGGTGTTAGAAGACCAAATGGATTGTGCATAAGGAAAACAAACTCTCCTATTACTTTAATTATTCAGCCTATTAACTGTGACAGTGTGGTTTTAAAATCTCTTCATTATTCACCGTAATTAAGTGGCACAGCAAACAACAGGATGTCAGAACTCACATTCAGAGAAGACAAGCTGTGAGCGATGGTGTGCACACTATATATAGACAAAACATTTTAAAAGAATAATTGCTCTCACATCACTTCCCAAGATGGCTCACCCGTCTTCTTTTGCATCTTTTTTTTTTTTTCAAGTGAATGCTCGTAAATGTAAAACATCAATTTAGCACTTTCTAGTTTGCAACTTTGTAAACAGCAGCTTTACCACTGGAATAAGAGTGAAGAGGAAGTTCAGAATGGTTTGTGCCTAATCGTTGATGGACAATCACAGAAAGTAAAACTAAACATAGGCAAAGTAAAGGGGAAGTAAGAAAGCAGACCATTGTCTACAGAAATAAACATAGAGATTTACAATAGCTTGATAATTGCGTTGAAATGTTTTATTATAAAAAAGAAGAAATAAGATTGGGAAAACAAATGAAGTAACAGTGTGCAAATTGGCAGGGGTAGTTTTGTTTTGTTTTAGTTTTTTAATGGACTCTTATGAGCTGCCTTTCTTTCCCCTTGGGAGAAGGGACTGTTAAGATGGAATAAAGAGGGCCCTTAAATAAAAGACTAGGATTATTTTCTTGTTTATTACAGTTGATATTTTGACATTCTATAATAGCAGAATACCCGTCTTTCAAGCTCCCCTCACCCCCCGCAGAATACGTATCAAGACAGATGACATCCTAAGTCATAAAATCTCGACAAATTTAAAATAATTGAAATCACATAGAGAGTGTTCTCTGAGCACAGTGGGATCTATCTAGAAATCAGTAAGTTAAAGATAACAGAAAAAAAAATCTTCGAACACTTGGAACTGAACAAGCCACTTTCCAAATAACCTACGGGTCCTAGAAGAAGACTCAAGACATTTATGGACTGAATGTGTTCCCTCCAAATTCATGTGTTAAAATCTATCCCCTAATGTGATAATATTTGGAGGTAGAGTCTTTGGGAGAGAATTGTCATGAGAGTGGAGCCTTTGTATTGGGATTGGTGCCCTTATAAGAAAGGATCCAGGAGCTAGCCCAATCTCTTTCTGCCATGGGAATACATACAGAAAAGTGAGACATCTACAACCCAAAAGAGGGCCCTCACCAGAACCTGACAACATGACACTTTGATTGTGGACTTTCAGCCTCCAGAACTGTAGGAAAAAAGTTGTTTGAGAGTTTGTGGCACTGTTATAGCATCCTGGACTAAGACAAAAGAAAAGTTTTTTAAAATACATTGAACATAATGAAATTAAAACACAACATATCAAAAGTTGTTGAACTCAGCTAAAGCAGTGCTAACAGGAAAATGTAAAAGATGTATCTAGCATGAAAGAGTTCTTTGTGGTGATGAAATATCGCTGTATTTTGATTGCAATGCTGATATAGAATTAGACTTGTGATTAAAAGCATATAATTACATACACACACATGGTTCTGAGATCAAATTCCTGATGACCATAATTATGTAAAATATAACCATCGGGAGAAACTGGGTAAAAGATGCATGTGATCTCATTATTCTTTTAAGAGTTATCTTAGCAATTACTGTTGCTTTTCTTCTACACAGGATTTCGTTGTGTGGAATGTTCTTTTCCCTTTAAGATTTTATTACATGGAAAATTGACCTGTTTATGATAATGTTAACATGTTTAAATGAGTTGAATGAAATATTTGAAAATACCTGATTCGTGTAGGCCTCATGAATGTTTCTGTTTTAACTTTTATTTATTTGTTTCATGTTTTGTAGTTGTAAAAGATGTCCAATTAAAAAAAGGCTGTTGGAGTCTTCTATAAAGTATGTCCAATGAAACTGCAAAATATATCTTAAAATTAACTATTTGGCTGATACCTGATGTTACCACCTTTGTCTAATCCATCTATGCTTCTATAATTGCCTCCCTATAATTTCCACATAAAACTCAGGTAATTTTATATACGATGTCAGTTCATAGCCTCATATTTCTTTCTCTTCCTTCGACCTTAAACCCTGCCAAATCGTCCCATTTATGCGGAGTAGTATTTAAACTCCTTATACTGGCATTATTGTCATTAAAATTTTAGCTTAAATGTCACCTTCCCAGAGAAACCTCGTCTAGTAAGAGTCAAAATATATAACCATTCCCTCTCTACTGTGTAATTCTTAGCACAGCATTTATTACTATTGCAAATGTTCTATTTGTTTACTTCGTTATTCTTTCTCTTCTGTAGAGTGTAAGCTCCCTGAAAATAGATGTCTTTATTTTTCTTCACTACTGAATCATAATAATGAAAAATGCATTTATAAACATAAATTTACATTGACTAATTCAGCTTTCATAACAACAATATAAATATATATTATTATTATCACCATCATCACTATTTTTTTTTTAATTTAAAAGAATGAAATTTTTTTTTTT
>NW_016803808.1:5847857-5855008 GCF_001698545.2 Rhinopithecus bieti | reverse complement strand
GGCGGCGCCCTGAGCCTAGTTAAAGATCGACCCCGGACCTAACCGATTAGGTTATCTATAGACTCCAGACATTGTAAGGACAAACGTTGTGAAAGTCTCTGTCCTGCTCTAATTACCGGTGTCTGCCACATATCTTAGTCCTGGGCCCAGTACAAACACAATCCTCTATTTTGTCCCAACTTCCTGAGCCCAACACAAACACATCCCCCCCTCACACATCTCAGAAACACTACCTAGAGAGCCCCTGATAAGGTCACAACCGTTTGTAGTTTTACTAAATGCACGGGAACAAATAGAAAACTGTTAATTGTATTAACCAATTACCAGCTGTAATGCTGCAACCAAAAGAATTCCTTTGTACCTCTGTAACCTTACATATCCTGTATGCATCGGGCTATAAAAAGCGGGCACATGCATCATTTGGGGCCCTCTTGAATGTTGTAGAACGGAGGGACCAAGTTCGAACTTGCATTAAAGATCCTTGCCGCTTGGCTTTGACTCTGGACTCTGGTGGTCTCCTTCGGGGAACAAACGGTCTGGGCATAACACTACAAACCAGAAAGAGTCTCTTACAAGAGCCAAGTCTCCTGGCATCTTGATTTTGGACTTTTTATCATCTACAACTGTGAGAAATAAATATCTGTTGCTTAATCCATCCAGTCTCTGGGAATTTGTTATAGCAGTCCTAGCTAACTAAGACAGTCTTCTTTCATGAAAGTAACGTTAGCAACTAAAGAAAAATAGAGTTGCTCTTGTCTTATTTAATTGAGTCCTTTTGTGTTTGGATCTGCAAAGTGGCCTAGAGCTTTAATTAGAAATATGACCATGAGAAAGGTACATTATTCTGCATTAGTAAGTAGAAAAAAAACGTTATTCCTAGAAGAGAAATGAAAATATTGACATGGATGAGGGAAAAAGGAGAGAGTTAGGGACAAATAGAGAAATTACCAGAGGACTGAACTTTCAATGGAGATGACTTAAGAAGAATTCCTGACTGTGGCCAAAACAATCCTTGGAAATAGATATTTTATCATCTTAGGGGCTCATAGTAAACCTTACTAATGCTTATACATACAGAAACACCCTATCATGAAGAATGTTTTGTTTGTTCCCTATAAATTGTAAAGGTAGCTGCTTTTATTACTGTATCACTAGTGGTAAAGAATGCAGACAGAATGCAGGGGAGCAAGGAATCCTCCTAGACTAGAAGTCTAGTGCCAGAGATGAAAATGAGAACGCTAGCTGCATAGGAATGTGCACATACGTTGAGTAAATTACATATGGATAATGAGGTTTGAATATATCTGATAGTGTTGATGATGATTATTGATGATTATAATAGTAACCTATATTTAGTAATCACTTACTATGTATCAGGCCTGCAGGAAGCCTAACATGGATTATTGTCCTAAATTTCCTGAGCAATTCCATTCTATTTTCCCCCCACTTATTAATATGTATTTGGGACTCAGTGGGACTGAATAACCTGTGCACATTCACATTTTTAGTAACCGATGATGATGGGACTGAATTCTCAAATTACTTGACATGTTAAATGTGAATTAAGGTCATCATTATTTTACTTTGCAGCTTATTGCACTGGATGCTAAAGAGTATGAGTGATGCTTATTTCACATCTCTGAGATTTTGTAGATATTATTGCTGTCTTGAATAGACTTTCTTCCTTTTCTTTCGGGTTTGCAAGTTTCTAAATGTGATTGAACACAGATTTGCGACAATAAAAGAACAGTTTAAACAAGATTTGTTGACACTTTACCTACAAAAATGTAATTTTTTCTCTATACCTTTATGCATCTTTTTGTGAATACTTTTCCTTATTGAAGCTAATCATGACTGTCACCCTGACTTGTTTACTTGACTGAGCCCAATTTTAAACCATGAGGTCCTAGAAGACTAAAGACTGAGTCATAATTTGAAGCACTAATTAGATATTTGTCAAGATAAAATTCAGTTAGAGTGGGAAGGTGACCCTCAGATTCTATTCTAGTTTTATTTGTTAAGTACGACCATGATAAAGTCTATCAACAAAAAGAGTAATCAACTCTGCTGCTAACTCCTTGCTACAAGTTATAAGAAGAGATACTATGTTGTGACTATTAAAGAGCTTTGAAACAGAAAGGAATTTACTTATTTGTAAAATCTCAGACTTTTTATTTTAGGAGATGCTGATGTTATAAACACTTATATAAGCTATCAGTTATCAAGACTGCTATAGTCTTGCTATAGACCTTGTTGTTCAAGGTCATGGTTAAGATATCAAGACAATAAGGTTAAGAGAAATATTTGCAAGTGTAAAGGAAAACCATAATAATATTTTCTGGGATAGTCTTTCCTTCTTTTAGTGAGTTGGAATATTTCTGAAGACTCAACTCAGTCAGCACTTTTAAGAAGCTTTCACTGAATATCCAAGTGTGACACAGCTTGACATTATGAACCCAGAAAATCTGAGACAGGTCTCAGTTAATTTAGAAAGTTTATTTTTCCAAGATTGAGGATGTGCCCATGACACAGCCTCAGGATGTCCTGACAGCATGTGCACAAGGTGGTCGGGGCACGGCTTGGTTTTATACATTTTAAGGGACACATGAGACATCAATTAATATGTAAGAGGTACATTGGTGCCTTCTGAAAAGGTGGGAAAACTTGAAGCAAAGTCAGGAAAACTGGAAACAGGAGGGAGCTTCCAGGTCAGGAATAGGTGAGACACAAAGAGTTGCATTCTTTTGAGTTTCTGATTAGCCTTTCCAATGGAGGCAATCAGATATGCATCCATCTCAGTGAGGAGAGGGTTGACTTTGAATAGAATAGCAGTCAGGATTGCCTTAAGCAGTTTCTAGCTTGAGTTTTCCTTAGGGATTTTGTGGGCCCAAAATATTTTCTTTTCACATTTCCCCCCTTTTCTTTTTAAAAATCTTTTGGAGAAAACATTTTACAAGAAAATGAGTCTCTGGTCTCTGATCTTTCATGGCTAGGATGGCTTATTCCTAGATGGGTAGGTTCTGAAAGTTCATTTTTAGCAGGTTGTGAAGACTCATATCCTGTGAAGAGAAAATGGGAGGAAGGGAGAAAAAACAACAACAACAAACAAAAGAACAATCCTAGAAAAACTGATATAGGCCACATTCGTCTGAAGCCCACACATTAGTTGGCAGTGAGGAAAGTGGCTTATGTATGTAAATATGTTGCTGTTATTTTATTCTGAAGTTTAAGTTGTCTGGCTTCAGTTCATAAGGTTTTAGGAAAGCACAGCTTAGTTTTCAGTGATTCCAAATTAGGAAAAAGTAAGAAAATGAAAACATTATTTTGAAAACTTGTAGCCAAGAAAATTAGAATTCAGTCCAAACTGTAGAAAATAAAATTGAAGGGGAAAAAAAAAATTAGGCAAGACTAGAATATAACAACAGGTTTACTATCATTTTGAGACACACTTTTTTTTTTTTTACTCTCTCCAGTTTACCACTTTACTAAAGAGAAATTATGGTAGAACTGGTTTGCTTATTATATTTGGCCTAATTATTTGTGTACAGTGCAACAAGTATAATTATTTTTTACACAGGCTTTAAAATGGGATTTGATGGAACTTTGTTCCATAGGAAGAATCTCAGATAAGAATTTTTTAAAGCAAATCCAGGCCATGGATTTGTGCCATCAAATATCTATGAGTTGGGTGAATTTTTTCTCCCCTCGAGGTTCCTAGATAAACCTGGGACTTCTGCGGCTATCAGAAAGTGGCATTTTTTACTTACCACAGTTCAGAAACCTTTTACTTACCACAGGTCAGAAAACAAACAAACAAACAAACAAACAAACAAAAAACATTTTAAGGCAGCCATAGTCAAAAGACACGATTGTCAAGGAAATTTGTTACCTCTGTAGCACACAATAATTTTAACATAACAATTGTCATTATTACTGATTATGTACACTAAGTTATATCAGAATTACATGAGTTTCCCATAAGTTTGGAATATACAACAATAACATATTTCTATAAATACGGTCCAAAGAAAACCAAACACAATTCCATATTTGACAATGTTTCCTGTGTAATTTTTATACCAAATGAGCCAAAATATGTTATTTTTGGACATTGGGGAAGCTAATGTCTTAAAGGATTAATTAGGTTAGAAAAAGACATCGTTGTAATTTAATTTTAGAAATTTTGTCAAATATAAAAGGTTTAAAACATTTGATGTTACAAAATAGGATTACAGTTCATTGTAAAGTCATTTATTTAACCAAAGTGACAATTCAAGGATTTGAATTAAAAGCAAAAATCTTTATTCTTTGAGAGGCGAGACTTAATTTTCTAAACAAGAAACACTAATAAAAACAGCATGAAGCCAGTTACATTTGTTTTTCAGAATTTTGTAAACAATCTGTACAATTTAATCTTAATTATAAATATAACTTCCATAAGCTCTTTATAACCTTTATAGCCTTCATTAGGGAGTAGGTTAATGCTGCAAAAAAGCTTTGTTAATCTGACACAGGAGTTTATATACTGGTTTTGCTTCAGTGTGCCTTTGACACTGATGATTAATTTATAGAGAAGCTAAATTTATTTTATCTTTCAAAATTGGACCTTACAATCTTATGCATTCACCACTTCCACAAGAGTCCCTGGGCCTTGAGGAGCTGAATAGCTTTAATTTCTTGCCCTGTGTCTCAGGAATGCAGTTCGTTTGGTTGGCATCTCTATGGGGCCTGAATATGACGATGTAATTGCTGTAAGTGTTTAAGATTTAGCATGGCTTGGGATCCATTTTAGACCTAGGAGTTAAAACCCTCAACTAAACATTACAAGGACTTTAAAAGCACATACAGGAAGATACATGGATGTTAAAAGCTTGATTTTAAAAAATTCTCAGTTTTTTTTTTCCTAAGCAAACCACAACTTAATAATATGACAAACTGATTATATAAAAGTTTTTGTTTGTCATACATATATATGTGTGTGTATATATATATGCTTCTTATTGAGACTTACACTGACCATTCATGACATGCTCAGACTTTCTCTTTGTCCTGAACATCTGTCCCTTTTAAACAACCAGTTATTTATTTTAGGACTAAATTTAGCATACAAGATACTTTTTTATATAAAAGTATTTATCTTTAAGCATTTTACCTTAAAAAAAAAAAAAAGAAAAACCTCAGAGCTGTGTATGGTGGCTTACACCTATAATCCCAGCACTTTAGGAGGCTGAAGTGTGAGGATAACTTGAGATCAGGAGTTTGAGACCAACTTGGCCAACATGGTGAAACCCTGTCTCTACTAAAAACAAAAAAATTAGCCAGACGTGGTGGTAGGCGCTTATAATCCCAGTTACTCAGGAGACTGGGGCAGGAGAATCACTTGAACCTGGGAGGTGGAGGTTGCAGGCCGAAATGGTGCCATTGCACTCCAGCCTGGGTGATAAAGTGAGACTCCATCCAAAAAAAAAAAAAAAAAAAAAAACACTTTCTTTTCAAAACTTCTTTACATCTTTTTAAAAATGTTCTGGTTTCTTTTACCTTGTTTAATACATTATCTTTAAATAAATTTTGAATTAGAAAAACTTGTTCACTTTTTTTTTTAAAGAGACACACCTTTTATTTTATTATACTTTAATTCTGGGGTACATGTGCAAAACATGCAGGTTTATTACATAGGTATACACATGCCATGGTAGCTTGCTGCACACATCCATCCATCATCTACATTAGGTATTTCTCCTAATGCTATTCCTCCCATAGCCACTTACCCCCTGACGAGCCCCAGTGTGTGATGTTCCCCTCCCTAGTCCATGTGTTCTCATTGATAAACTCCCACTTATGAGTCAGAATATGTGGTGTTGGATTTTCTGTTCTTGTGTTAGTTTGCAGAGAATGATGATTTCTAGCTTCATCCATGTCCCTGCAAAGGACATGAACTCATCATTTTTTATAGCTAAATAGTATTCCATAGTGTATGTACGCCACATTTTCTTTACTCAGTCTATCACTGATGGGCCTTTGAGTTAGTTTTAAGTCTTTACTATTGTGAACAGTGCCACAGTAAACATACGTGTGAATAGGTCTTTATAGTAGAATGATTTATAATCCTTTGGGCATATATTCAGTAATGTGATTGCTGGATCAAACGGCATTTCTAGTTCTAGATCCTTGAGAATTGCCACACTGTCTTCCACAATGGTTGAACTAATTTACACTCCAACCATCAGTGTAAAAGTGTTCCTATTCTTCCACATCCTCTCCAGCATCTGTTGTTTCCTGATTTTTTAATGATTGCAATTGTAACTGGAGTGAGATGGTATCTCATTGTGGTTTTGATTTGCATTTCTCTAATGGCCTGTGATGATGAGCTTTTCTTCGTACGTTTGTTGACTGCATAAATGTCTTCTTTTGAGAAGTGTTGGTTCATTTCATATCATTTGCCCACTTTTTGATGGGATTGTTTGTTTTTTCTTGTAAATTTGTTTAAGTTCTTTATAGATTCTGGATATTAGCCCTTTGTCAGATGGATAGATTGCAAAAATTTTCTGCCATTCTGTAGGTTGTCTGTTCATGCTGATGATAGTTTCTTTTGCTGTGCAGAAACAGTTTAGTTTAAGTAGATTCCATATGTCAATTTTGGCTTCTGTTGCTATTGCTTTTGGTGTTTTACTCATGAAGGCCCATGCCTATGCCCTGAGTGGTATTGCCTAGGTTTTCTTCTACAGTTTTTATTGTTTTAGGGTTTACATTTAAGTCTTTCATCCATCTTGAGTTAATTTTTGTATAAGGTTTAAGGAAGGGATCCAATTTCAGTTTTCTGCATATGGCTACCCAGTTTTCCCAACACCATTCTTTAAATAGGGAATCCTTTCCCCATTGATTGTTTTTGTCAGGTTTGTCAAAGATCAGATGGTGGTAGATGTGTAGTGTTATTTCTGAGGCCTCTGTTCTGTTCCATTGGTCTATATACCTGTTTTGGTACCAGTACCATGCTATTTTGGTTACTGTAGCCTTGTAGTATAGTTTGAAGTCAGGTAGCATGATGCCTCCAGCTTTGTTCTTTTTGCTTAGGATTGTCTTCGCTATGTGGGCTCTTTTTGGGTTTCATATGAAATTTAAAGTAGTTTTTTTTTTTTTTTTTTTTTTTTTTT
>NW_016803808.1:5832535-5847729 GCF_001698545.2 Rhinopithecus bieti | reverse complement strand
TTTTTTTTTTTTTTTTTTTTTCTAATTCTGTGAAGAAAGTCAATGGCAACTTCATGGGGATAGCATTAAATCTATAAATTCCTTTGGGAAGTATGTCCATTTTCACAATATTGATTCTTCCGTCCATGAGCATGGAATGTTTTTGCATTTGTGTGTGTCCTCTCTTATTTTTTTGAGCAGTGGTTTGTAGTTCTCCTTGAAGAGGTCCTTCACATCCATTGTAAGTTGTATTCCTAGGTGTTGTATTCTCTTTATAGTAATTGTGAATGGGAGTTCACTCATGATTTTGCTCTCCATGTGTCTATTATTGGTGTATAGGACTGCTTGTGATTTTTGGACATTGATTTTGTATCCTGAGACTTTGCTGACGTTGCTTATCAGCTTAAGGAGATTTTCGGCTGAGATGATTCAGTTTTCTAAATACACAATCATTTCATATGCAAACAGAGATAATTTGACTTTCTCTCTTCCTATTTTAATACCCTTTATTTTTTTCTCTTGCCTAATTGTCCTCGCCAGAACTTCCAATACTATGTTGAATAGGAATGATAAGATAGGGCATCCTTGCCTTGTGCTGGTTTTCAAAGGGAATGCTTCCAGTTTTTGTTTACTCAGTATGATATTGGCTGTGAGTGTGTCATAAATAGCTCTTATTATTTTGAAATATGTTCCCGCAATACCTAGTTTACTGAGAGTTTTTAGCATAAAAGGGTGTTGGATTTTATCGAAGGCCTTTTCTGCATCTATTGAGATAATCATGTGGTTTTTGTTATTGGTTCTGTTTATGTGATACATTACATTTATTGATTTGCATATGTTGAACCAGCCTTGCATCCTAGGGATGAAGCCTACTTGAGCATGATGGATAAGCTTTTTGATGTGCTGCTGGATTCAATTTGTCAGTATTTTATTGAGGATTTTCACATTGATGTTCACCAGGGATATTGGCCTGAAATTTTCTTTTTTTTGTTGTGTCTCTGCCAGGTTTTGGTATCAGGATGACGCTGGCCTCATAAAATAAGTTAGGGAGGAGTCCTTCTTTTTCTATTTTTTGTAATAGTTTCAGAAGGAATGGTACCAGCTCCTCTTTGTACATCTGGTAGAATTTGGCTGTGAATCTGTCCAGTCCTGGACTTTGGTTGATAGGCTATTAATTACTGCCTCAATTACAGATCTTGTTATCAGACTATTCAGGGAGTTGACTTCTTTCTGATTTAATCCTGGGATTAAACATGTACAGGAACTTATCCATTTCTTCTACATTTTCTAGTTTATTTGCATAGAGGTGTTTATAGTATTCTTTCATGGTAGTTTGTATTTCTGTAGGATCAGTGGTGATATTCCCTTTATCATTTTTATTTCATCTATTTGATCTTCTCTTTTTTCTTCTTTATTAGTCTGGCTAGAGGTCTATCTATTTTGTTGATCTTTTAAAAAACCAGCTCCTCGCTTCATTGATTTTTTGAAGGGGTTTTCATGTCTCTATCTCCTTCAGTTCTGCTCTGATCTTAGTTAATTATTGTCTTCTGCTATCTTTTGAATTTGTTTGCTCTTACATCTCTAGTTCTTTTAATTGTGATGTTAGGGTGTCAAATTTAGATCTTTCCTGTTTTGTCTTGTTGGCACTTAGTGTTATAAATTTCCCTCCAAATACTGCTTTAACTGTGTCCCAGAGATTCTGGTACATGGTACCTTTATTCTCATTGGTTTTAAAGAACTTATTTATTTCTGCCTTCATTCCGTTAATGACCCAGTAGTCATTCAGGAGCAGGTTGTTCTGTTTCTATGTAGTTGTGTGGTTTTGCATGAGTTTCTTAATCCTGAGTTCTAATTTGATCACACTGTGGTCTGAGAGACTGTTTGTTATGATTTCAGTTCTTTTGCATTTGCTGAGGAGGTTTTACTTCCAATTATGTTGTCAATTTTAGAATAAGTGTGATGTGGTGCTGAGAAGAATGTGTATTCTGTTGATTTGGGGTGGAGAGTTCTGTAGATGTCTATAGGTCTGCTTGGTCCAGAGCTGAGTTCAGGTCCTGAATATCCTTGTTGATTTTCTGTTTTGTTGATCTGTCTAGTATTGACAGTGGGGTGTTAAAGTCTCCCTCTATTATTGTGCGGGAGTCTAAGTCTCTTTGTAGATCCCCAAGAACTTCCTTTATGAATCTGGGTGCTCCTGTATTGGGTACATATAAAATTAGGTTACTTACCTTTTCTTGTTGCATTGACCCCTTTATTATTAAGTTTGTCTTTTGATCTTTGTTGGTTTAAAGTCTGTTTTATCAGAGACTGGGATTGCAACTCCTGCTTTTTTTCTTTTTTCTTTTTTTGGCTTTCTATTTACTTGGGAAATATTCCTCCATCCCTTTATTTTGAGCCTCTGTGTGTGTCTTTGCATGTGAGATGGGTCTCCTGAATACAGCACACCGATGGGTCTTGACTCTTTATCCAATTTGCCAGTCTTTGTCTTTTAATTGGGGTATTTAGTCCATTTATATTTAAGACTAATATTATTATCTTGGAATTTGATCCTGTCATTATGTTGTTACCTGGTTGTTTTGCCCATTAGTTGATGCAGTTTCTTCATAGTGTCAATGGTCTTTACAATGTGGTATGTTTTTGAGGTGGCTGTTATCGGATGTCCCTTTCCATGTTTAGTGCTTCCTTCAGGAGCTCTTGTAAGGCAGGCCTGGTGGTGACAGACTCTCTCAGCATTTGCTTGTCTCTAAAGAATTTTATTTCTCCTTCATTTATGAAGCTTAGTTTGGCTGGATATGAAATTCTGGGTTGAAAATTATTTTCTTTAATAATGTTGAATATTGGTCCCCACTCTCTTCTAGCTTGTAGGGTTTCCTCACTGAGATCCACCATTAGTCTCACGGGCTTCTCTTTGTGGGTAACCTGTCCTTTCTCTCTGGTTTCCTTTATTTCAACCTTGGTAAATCTGACGATTATGTGTTTGGGGGTTGGTCTTCTCAGAGAGTACCTTTGTACTGTTCTCTGTATTTCCTGAATTTGAATGTTGGTCTGTCTTGCTAGGTTGGGGAAGTTCTTCTGGATAATATCCTGAAGAGTGTTTTCTAACTTTGTTCCATTCTCCCTGTCACTTTCAGGTACACCAATCAAACATAGGTTTGGTCTTTTCACATAGTCCCATATTTCTTGGAGGCTTTGTTTGTTCCTTTTCAATCTTTTTTCTCTAATCTTGTCTTCACACTTTATTTCATTAAGTTGATCTTCAATCTCTGATACCCTTTCTTCCACTTGATCGATTCAGCTATTGATACTTTTGTATGCTTCACGAAGTTCTCATGCTGTGATTTTTTCACTTCTATCAGGTCATTTACATTCTTCTCTAAACTGGTTATTCTAATGAGCAATTCCTCTGACCTTTTTTCAAGGTTCTTAGCTTTCTTGCATTGGGTTAAAACATGCTCTTTTAGCTCAGAGCAGTTTGTTATTACCCACCTTCTGAAGCCTATTTCTGTTAATTCATCAAACTCTTTCTCCATTCAATTTTGTTCCCTTGCTGGCAAGGAGTTGCGATCGTTTGGAAGAGAAGGGGCCTTCTGGTTTTTGGAATTTTCAGCATTTCTGCCCTGGTTTCTCTCCATCTTCGTGGATTTATCTACCTTTGGACTTTGATGTTGGTGACATTCGGATGGGGTTTCTGCACGGACATCTTTTTTGTTGATGTTAATGCTCTTCCTTTCTGTTTGTTAGTTTTCCTTCTAAGAGTCAGGCCCCTCTGTTGCAGGTCCATTGGAGTTTGCTGGAGGTCCACTCCAGACCCTGTTTTCCTGGGTATCACCAGCAGAGGCTGCAGAACAGCAAAAATTGCTGCCTGTTCTTTCCTCTGGAAGCTTCATTCCAGAGGAACACCCGCCAGATGCCACCTGGTGCTCTCCTGTATGAGATGTCTGTCAACCCCTGCTGGAAGGTGTCTTCCCCATCAGGAGGCACAGGGGTCAGGAACCCACTTGAGGAGGCAGTCTGTCCCTTAGAAGAGCTGGAGCACTGTGATGGAAGAACCGCCTCTCTCTTCAGAATTGGCAGCCAGGAACTTTTAAGTCTGCTGAAGCTGTGCCCACAGCAGCCCCTTCCCCCAGGTGCACTGTCCCAGGGAAATGGGGGTTTTATCTATAAACTCCTGACTGGGGCTGCTGTCTTTTTTTCAGAGATGCCCTGCCCAGAGAGAAGGAATCTAGAGAGGTAGTCTGGCTACCGTGGCTTTGCTGAGCTGCAGAGGACCCTGCCCAGTAGGAACTTCCCTGAGGCTTTGTTTACACTGTGAGGGGAACACTGCCTACTCACGCCTCAGTAATGGTAGACACCCCTCCCCGAATCAAGCTCTAGTGTTCCAGGTCAACTTTAAACTGCTGTGCTCAGGGTGAGAATTTCAAGCCAGCGGATCTTAGCTTGTTGGGCTCTGTGGAGGTGGGATCTGCTGAGCTAGAACACTTGGCTCCCTGGCTTCAGCCTTCTTTCCAGGCAAGTGAACGGTTCTGTCTCGCTGGTGTTCTAGGTGCCACTGGTGTATGAAAAAAAAAAAAAAAAAAAAAAAAAAAAAAAAAAAAAACGTTTGCAGCTATTTTTGTGTCTGCCCAGACAGCCGCCCAGTTTTGTGCTTGAAACCCAGGGCGTCAGTGAAGTAGGCACCCAAGGGAATCTCCTGGTCTGTGGGTTGTGAAGACCACGGGAAAAGAGTAGTATCTGGGCCAGAGTGCACCATTATTCTCCGCAGAGATTCTCACGGCTTCCCTTGGCTAGGGGAGGGAGTACCCCAGCCGCTTGCATTTCTTGGGTGAGGCTACACCCACTCTGCTTTGTCTCACCCTTCGTGGTCTGCTCCCACTGTCTAACCAGTCCCAGTAAGACGAGCTGGGTACCTCAGTTGGAAATGCAGAAATCACCTGCCTTCTGCATTGATCTCCCTGGGAGCTGCAGACTGCAGCTATTCCTATTCAGGCACCTTGGTAAGTCCTGACAATCTTTTTTTTTTAGCAAGAATGTTTTCCTACAATATATGTTAATTGGAGAATACACAGATGATAAAATATCTGTTATCTAATTTAATAGACCTTTATATTTTAAATTATAACCAGTTTGTTTATAAGTATTTACCCCATTACATCTACCTAATTATTTTATTTTAATCATTTACCTAGATTATTTATGTAAACTGTGATAGCTATGATTTAATGTTGTAAAACCACTATTGCAAAATTGTGACAGAGACAGTGAAAAAATATTTGACCTAACTGATTTCATCTTGCTCTTAACCTCCAAGCTGTCCTTGGTCATTCCTGGGCATAGGGAGAAGCAACTTTGGGAGAAACTTACTTTATAGTTTAGCTTTGAAACAAAGATGATAACAGTTATTTCCCAAAACAAGCCTTCTTGTTGTCTGTGGACTATAATGCTTAAAGCCACAGGATTAGAAGTTATGATAATCTTACTACATTCGAGATGCAGTATTTTTATTAAACCCATATCAATGCCTTATTTATTAAAAATTAAACAAGAAAAGATCATTCTCTTTGGGGCTGCGTTGATAGTTTTGTAACCTCAATGTCAAATTTTGACACCCTATAGTATCTGACAGTGATAGGTATGAAATTGCTTCATTAATAAATGCAAACAAAAACGTATGCTGGCAACTCTTAAGACATTTCTGCTATTACTTTACCAACGATTTTAAAGCTAGCTTATTTTTTAAAATGTTACTTAACTTACATAAACTTGAAAAGCATTCAACTAGTCTTTTCTTTTTTAGTACCTGATATAAGTGCTTTTATTTTTTAAACCAATTAATTAGAGCTCTTTTATATATTTTTAATAGTGAAACCTTGTGTACACAATACATAAATATACAAAAAGATGTATAGGCATGCCAGTAGAAGTACGTTGTATAGATTTATAAATACCTCCCCCCACCCGCTTTTTTTCCCTTTCTTAGACTTTCAGCTTCTTGACAACCTGTTTTATAACCCTAGGCAATTCTCAGCAAAATATCCTTAAATTTTCACATTAAAGGAAACAACTCAGTGAAAATCAAACAGCAAAATTTATATTATAAAGTACAGGGAGAAAAAAGTTTCATGGTGCTAGAAAGAGATGCTTTAATTTTTGGGGGGCCACAACACAAAATTAAACTATACTCTTCCTTAAAAACTCAAGAGTAGCCTCTGTTTCAATAACTAGTTTAGTCAAAAAATCAGGTGAAAAAAGAATTCAGTCAACTGAGAAGAAGAAAAAGAAAAAAAAAAACTATTGCTCAGGCCGGGCGCGGTGGCTCAAGCCTGTAATCCCAGCACTTTGGGAGGCCGAGACGGGCGGATCACGAGGTCAGATCGAGACCATCCTGGCTAACACGGTGAAACCCCGTCTCTACTGAAAATACAAAAAAAAAAAAAAAAAAAACTAGCCGGGCGAGGGGGGGGCGCATGTAGTCCCAGCTACTCGGGAGGCTGAGGCAGGAGAATGGCGTAAACCCGGGAGGCGGAGCTTGCAGTGAGCTGAGATCCGGCCACTGCACTCCAGCCGGGGCGACAGAGCGAGACTCCGCCTCAAAAAAAAAAAAACAAAACAAAACAAAACAAAAAAACAAACAAAAAACTACTGCTCAAAAAAAGACAAGGTATTAGGAAAGAAAAACAAACAAAATAACAAAAACATGAAGGCCTTTCAAATACAAACATGCACACATGCATACACACATATCTTACATGTTAAAGTTTTAATTCAGCCAACTTTTAACCATTAAGCACCTATTATTACCGTATTTAAGCTAAGACAAAAAGCTGCTATTTCAGAAGTACAGCCGTTGCTCTTTCAGTTTGGTCTTCCTGGCAAAAATGTGGCCTTGTTATGTAAATATAGCCCCTTTGGTAGTTAATATTAAAAATAAAGTGGTTTCCTTTTGTTGGCCATTTTCCTCCCGCTTCAGAGGCCTTGTTTCCCATAATTTAGGGTTCCCCTTCAGATTTGACCAGGGCAGAAATAAACAACAAAACAGTTAAGCAAAACTAACAATGATCACACAAATGATACAATTTCTGAGCATTCTAAGTATAAGCAGAAATTAACACCAGCTGGCTGTTAAATGCTAACTTCAGTCATTTGGAAATAATTTGCAAGACAGGATCCCAAACCAGTTTGTAACCTAGTGATGAGTCTCATGCTCTCTACCATCCTAGAAGCAGGGGGGGAAACCCTATCTTTCCTGTTGGAAGCAAGCCCAAACTCCATAAAGGACTTACCTGCCGTCCATCCTCATGAAAGCAGGAAAACTCGCCTTCTTTGTTGAGGCAATGAAAACTCCAGGAAAACAAAAAAAAAAAAAAAAAAAAAAAAAAAAAAACAGTTGTACAGCAAAATAAAATTTAGATCTTGACCAAATCTGGGGAGATAAAGGATCTCTGGAGGGGATGCTCTCAGACCTTAGCAATTTGTCCTATTCGTTTGAGCCATAAATTTAGCTCATGCTGGTAACAAGCACTGACAGAAGATTTGTCAAAGGTCAGGGACATTTCCATTCAGAATCCTTCCATGGTCACTAAATTTTGAACCCAAAAACTCTGAGACAGGTCTCAGTTAATTTAGAAAGTTTATTTTGCCAAGGTTGAGGATATAACTGTGACAAAGCCCCAGCACGTCCTGACAACATGTGCCAAAGGGGGTCAGGGCACAGCTTGGTTTTATACATTTTAAGGGAGACATGAGACATGTATCAATATATCTAAGAATACACTGGTTCTGCCTGGAAAGGCGGGACAACCTGAGGCAAAGGCAGGAAGACTTGAAGCAGAAGGGAGCTTCCAGGTCATGATAGTTGAGATACAAAAGGGTGCATTGCATTCTTTTGAGTTTCTGATTAGCCTTTCCAAAGGAGGGAATCAGATATGCATCTATCTCAGTGAGCAGAGGGATAACTTTAAATAGAATGGAAAGCAGGTTTGCGTTAAGCAGTTTCCAGCTTGAGTTTTCCTTAGTGATGTTGGGGGCCCAAAATATTTCCTTTGACAACATAACATTTCTGTTTATTTGTGATCTCTGTATTGGTCCATTTTCACATTGTTGATAAAGACATACCTGGAATGGGGCAATTTAAAAAACAAAGATGTTTAATGGACTTACAGTTCCACATGGATAGGAAGGCCTCACAATCATGGTGGAAGGTAAAAGACACCTCTTACATGGTGGCAGAAAGAGAATGAGAGCCAAGCAAAACTAGTTTCCCCGTATGAAACCATCAGATCTCATGAGAGTTATTCACTACCATGAGAACAATATGGGGGAAACCTCAGCCATGATTCAGTCATCTCCCTCCGTGTCCCTCCCAAACACGTGGTAATTATAGGAGTACAATTCAAGATGAGATTTGGGTGGGGACACTGAGCCAAACCATATCATTCTGCCTCTGACACCTCCCAAATCTCATGTCCTCATTTCAAAACTTATCATGCCTTCCCAACAGTCCCCCAAAGTCTTAACTCATTTCAGTATTGACTCAAAAGTCCACAGTTCAAAGTCTCATCTGAAACAAGGCAACTCCCTTCTGCCTATGAACCTGTAAAATCAAATAGTCTTACAAATCAAAATAAGTTTGGAAAATGTTCCAATGGGTAATAGGAATGAAAACTCTTTGAGGAGGTTTAATGACTGTATTAAAGGTTGTAGTTGTCACTCTATACTGATGAGTCAGTTCCTTCTACCATCCTCTTGCACAATTTTTTTTCTTTCCTTTTTTTTTTTTTTTTTTTGAGACATTGTCTCTCTTTCCTGCCCAGGCGAGAGTGGTGCAGTGCTGCTATCTCAGGGCTCCCAAAGAGCTGGGATTACAGGGGTGAGCCATTGTGCCTGGCCCATTGTGCATAAATCTTAATACCTTCCAAATCTTACAGTAAATTTATTCTACTCCAAGAGTAGAGTCCCATGCTTTCACAGTTATTCACAAGAGCTGACAGAGCCATAAAATTACACTTGCAGAAGTCATATGTGAAGAACTTGTCTTTTGTTTACTTGTAGGGAATTATAGTTTTAGAGTCATGAAGACAGCATTTTAGCATCATATATGTGTGGTTTGGCAATAGGATTAAGGGAAAAAGAAAAAAAAGCTTTCGTTTACTTTATAATAGTTTGAGTAAAAATTGTAATGCTGTATAAAGGTTTTGCTTTGTTTTGTTTGAGACGGAGTCTCACTCTGTCGCCCAGGCTGGAATGCAGTGGTGCGATCATGGCTCACTGCAACCTCCGCCCCCTGGGTTCAAGTAATTCTCCTGCCTCAAGCTCCCGAGTAGCTGGGATTACAGGTATGTGCCACCATGCCTAGCTAACTTTTGTACTTTTAGTAGAGATGGGGTTTTGCCATGTTGACCATCCTGGTCTGGAACCCCTGACTTCTGGTGATCTGCCTGCCTTGGCCTTCCAAAGTGCTGGGATTACAGGCGTGAGCCACTGCACCAGGCCTAAAGTTTTTTTATTACTAAGCAGAAATGACATTTAAATTGAAAGTGAGATTGTACCGGTATCATTCAGCTGTGCAGTTTGAAAGGTTTTTTTATTTTTCTTCTTTTTTTTTGACAGTTTTCTGGCTTAGAATGTACTTTAAAATTGGTTTCTTTGCTTCAAGACTCGTTAACTAATAATGTATGTTTTTCTTAAGCTAGTTTGTTATTTCTGTATGTGTAAATGCCATCTTCTGAAATTCGTTGGAGAGACAGACATCAATAGCCTTCAAATATTGAACTGGCTTGGGGTCTCAGTTCTCCAGTCAGAGGGGTTAGTGCAAGGAAAGGGGCTAGCGGGAATAAAAGTCTTTTAAATCTTCATAGTCTTTAATATTTAAACTAACATTTCAAACTCTTCAGACACTTGTTAAATAATTGGGTGTACTTTTGTAAATTGCCTTTGAAACTGCTGAAACATTTTTTCTTACACTGTTTTTCTAAAAATAGCATGATAGTCTTCATCATTAGTATGATTCAAAGATTGTCATTAGTGGATTTCTGATGAGATTCCAGTTTGTTCACTACCTAAATAGAATGATAGTCATTTTGTTGTTTGTTTTATAATAAAGGAAGAAAATATTATTTGCAATAAACCTGGTTGAATAAAAAGGAGACACAGGAAATCTGATGTCATTCAGGGTTGAAACCACACCTGTAAGAGAAGGTCAGTTCAGACAAGGGGACATCTCTTGTTTTACACGTATTCCATCTTTGGAAGGCAGAGACACCTTCAACGACAAAGGAGTCTTCTTCCAGCTGGGAATGGTGCTTCTATTTAGACATTCCTTTCTAGCATTTCTCAGGACATATATTTCTGGATTTTGAATCCTGAAGAAAAATGGTTAAGAAATCTTGAAAGTAAGCAAAAGGTTTACAGAACCCATATGGTAACATAGAAATGTTACTGCTTTGAAGGAATCTCTGATTCCAAGTTAAAAGCAAGAAGAGGAATGGTGACATGCTGAGTTGAAATTTAAGGTAGACATTTCCAACAACTAGGATAAGAGCACATGGGAGAAGCAGTAACAAGGTCGTCTTGGGGACAGCAAATTTTTTCTGTAATGAGCCAGGCAGTAAGTATTTTAGGCTTTATAGTCTCTGTTGCAATTATTAATCTGTTTTGTGGTATCATAAACAATATGTAATTAGATATGTGTAGCTATTTTCCAATAAAGCTTTATTTAGAAACATTAAAATTTGAGTTTTATATATATTTCAAGCTTGATCATATATCATTCTTTTGATTTTTTTTGACAATTTAAAAATGTAAAAAATTCTCAGCTTGTGAGGCATACAAAAATAAGGGGAGCTTAGTTGGCCAATATCAATCTAATCAGTTCTGCTGCCATGTTGTGTAAAGAGTGGGCCTAATTGTTGTTAACAGTGAGTCTTCTTTGCATATATATTACAATAATATATATATATAGTAAATATTTTAAAATTCTATAAAAGATGTTTCAAAAGAAATCTACAAGCAAAGTCAGTCTTTAAATTGGCAATTTTGACAAATGATTTTGTGAGGTGTTGTTAACTGTGCTAGAAATTGTGAATGTTAAGTTGTTTATATGCTACCCAATTAAATGTCATCCAATCACTCAAAATGTTCTGACATTTTCAGTGGGTTTCTCCAAATTTGCTGTCAATATCTTTTTTTGGTAAATACGCCAAAAAAAGAAATGCAAACAGAAGGTAAGAATTTTGTTGTATAATACTCCAAAATGAAATCGGAAACTGATCTAAAATCTGAATTAGCCAATGCAATATGGATTTTATAGCTCAATCAAAATAATGAAAACAGATAAGCTTTTCATTATGAAAAGAAAATGAGGATAGTAGACATAATGACATCCAACTTCAAGATGGTTTTGGACATATTTTTAACAGCCAAACCAGTGCCAAACCAAAATGAAAGAAATGTCTTTATTTTTGAAATATGTGTTGCTAAAGGTCAAAAGAGTTGGTGCTCTAGTCCCATCAATTCAGGACTTATTTATTGAATTAAATTGAATTACAGGAATCAAAAAAGATATGCCAAAAATTGTGAATACTTCAATATGACTAGAGAATACAGTCTTCAATAAGCAGAAAGCTATATGTGATGAGACTGGAGAAAGATTTGGAAAAACTTGATTTACTTTATACTTCAGGCTAGTTTTATCAGAGTCCCTTTTATTCTTACCAGATGTGTATATATCTATTTCCCGCCACACATGGGAAAAAATAAATATTTTAATAAAGTTCTAAAAAAAGCCATGTGAAGATTTTGAGTTGAGTACCAATAAAATCAGATTTTTATTTTTAATGTAAAAAACAACTTGGGTTATTGACCATTTACATTTGAGAAAACCTAACAATTTTGGTTTGTTCATTAATTTTAATTTAAGGTATTATTTGGGCAAAAGATTATCTCTTGTGTGTTAGGGACAAGGAAAATATTTAATTCTTTTTTTTTTTTTTGTTTTTTTTTTGAGATGGAGTGTTTCGGCGCTCTTGTCCCCAGGGGCTGGGGAGTGCAGGTGGGTCCAGGATCTCAGCTCACCTGGCAGATTGCTCGCCGCCTCCCGGAGGTTTGACGGCCATTCAACTGCTCAGCCTCCCGAGTAGTGGGACTACAGGCGCCCACACCCTCGCCCGCTAGTTTTCTGTATTTTTTAGTAGAGACGGGGTTTCACCGGTGTTAGCGCAGGATGGTCTCGATCTCCTGGGACCCCGTGATCTGCCCGTCTCGGCCTCCCAAAGTGCTGGGATTACAGGCTTGAGCCACCGTGCCCGGCCTATTTAATTCTTTTTTAAATATACTATGCCCAGTCATGTAATATACAATAAAAATACTAAAATAATATTTTAAGTGACATGTTTTGTTTTTTAGATGTGGTTGATTTAAAAGTCTTTACTTACAAGTTTTGTAAAAAATAAACAAAGATAACTAAAATGAAAACAAACAGAAAATTCCAAAATTGTTTTATTTAGAAGAGTTGATACCATTCCCACTTGCATTTGCTATAGACTCAAAGGAGACAGGGAAGTGAGGGAGCTCTGTAGAGAAAAAGGGACAATTCCAACTATGCTTTGACTCGAGGTTCTTGTCATGGAAAAGGTAGAAATGAGCAGCAGAACATCTTAGGCATGTAAACCTAAAACAAAATTCTGAGCTCCCGCAACCATCTGAATGAATCTCTCCTCTCAGCAAGGGCCTTCCTAAGTTAACCTGAAAAAATAGTTCAGGCTACAATGTGAAGGGGAATAGAGATGCCTCATTATATATACCCTTCTCCCTTTTGGAATTACTGATAGAAAAGAATCTTTAAGTCTGATAAAAATCATTTTTAATCTACTCTCTCTGAAATCTGCTACATGGAAGCTACATCTGGAAGATAAAACCTTGGTGTCCACAACTCCTTAGTACAACCCAGACATACCTTTCTATTGATAATAACTCTTTCAACCAATTGCCAATCAGAAAATATTTGAATCTGCCTGTGACTTGGAAGCTCCCACTTTGAGTTTTCCCAACTTTCCAAAGTGAACAAATGTACATCTTACAAGTATTAATTGATGCTTCATGTCTCCCTAAAATGTATAAAACCAAGCTGTGGCCTGACCACCTCGAGTACATGTTCTCACAATCTCCTGAGTGCTGTGTCATGGACCATGGACACTCATATTTGGCTCAGAATAAATGTCTTCAGATATTTTACAGAGTTTGACTCTTCATTGACAGGTGATTGCTTTGGAAAACATACTTGGCTTTCTCTGGTTGGTACTGTCTTGAAACTGAGGTAAAGAGAAGTAGCAATCACTGATCCAGTTTGGATGCTTTGGGGCCAATTGCTGTAGTTGGGGTTTGGTTTCCTGGCCAGGTTGCTGTAGACATGGTGGATTAGAATTCGATTGTCCTACATGATCTGGCCATTGTCCATTTGTACACTAATTTCATCACAGCTTTCATCCCTTTCGTAAATGCTAAGCACTTTATATCATGACTAAAACCTTCAGTCCTTGGGGAATTCAAATGCTGTATTTATGCTAAAATTCATCTTTATTTTTGCATAGTGATTGCTTGTTAAAAATACAGATTATGATATATAATTTGAAAAAAATTTTCTCAATCACTGAGCTGGATTGATGAATGCTCGCTTTTATCTCTTAAATTTTGGGTATCTTAATTTATTAAAAATATGTGTGTATTTATATTTACTTATCATCTCACAGTTTAATATCACAAAAACTGTTTTTTTAAATAACCTTTGTTCATTAGCATTAGACTCATTAAACCAATCTCAACTGTGTGATTAAATTGTTTATATGCTCGTAAAAAAGTATAATAATGCAATGTAACTGCCTGATGGGTTCTTTCTGGCCACTGCCCAAAGACCACAGCATTGCAGTAAGAAAGAGTTTAACTGATGCAAGGCTAATCATGCCATATGGGAGATAGAGTTATTGCTCAAATAAGTCACCTCGAGGCTTGGAGGGTGGGAGTTTTTCAAAGACAGCTTGGTGGGCAGGGAGCTAGGGTAGTGGCAGTTCTGATTGGTTGAGTCAAAGATGAAATAATAGGGGAGTCCAAGGTGGCCTCTTTGGCTGAGTCACTTCTGGGTGGGACCACAGGAGTGACTGGCAGGTGAAGGTGGAGCCATCAGTCATCAGACATGAAAAAAAAAAACTGAAAAAATATCTCGAAAGGCCAGTCTTAAGTTCTATAATAGTTATGTTATCTGAAAGGGAAATTGGGGAAGTTGCATATCTTACAACCTCCAGAATAATGCTTGACAATGGTTTCTGGGTCTACACCTTAGCATAATTCAGGCTTCTCTCCTACCCCTAGCTTTGTGATCTCTCATTAGCTTTACAAAGGCAGCTGAGTTTTGGGAAACGGCTACTGTCATTTAAATTATAAACTAAATGTCTCCCAAAGTTAACTGGGCTAAGCCCATGATTACTTAAAGCAGTTTGAAGGCTAAAGGCAAGATGGGGGTTGGCTAGATCAGATCTCCTCAACCACCATGGTTATCTGACATAATTTTTGCAAAGGTGGTTTCAGCAGGAAATCAATAACACTTGTTTGGTAAACAAACCCTAATTTGTTGTTGGAGTTTTAAAACAGTACAATGGATTTATAACAATACATTTTGATAAAAATCTAATTATACTTATTTAAATGTAAATAATATGAAAAAAGTTTATGCAAAAGGCAACTGTTGAATTAAGTTTAGAACTTTTGTTTTGGACATCAGTACACAAATACTTTTAGAAGAAAATTATGAAAAATGGACATATAAATAGAGCCATGAATGCATAATAATTATGGTTTATTTTAAAGTTTTAAGTGGCTTCAATATTTTTATTATATCCAGTTTAAGTAATCTAAATATTTTGAGCTAGTAGCTATTTACTACATTTCACACGAGATATATAAGGAGTCATACAACGAACTGATTCATCTTCTGAACAGGATGCCACTGATGTTTCATTGTGTTCAATTACTATTTACCAAGGATCAGATATTGTGCTAGGTTAAGGGAGCATAAAAATAAAACACCCACCATCACTGTTCTAATGTAATTTTCAAATTTGTGTGGAGGTGTGTGTATACACTCATGTATGTATAAAATACACACATTATATAATTTATATATAATATACATTATATATTATGTATAATATATAAATACATTATATATA
>NW_016803808.1:5799963-5832432 GCF_001698545.2 Rhinopithecus bieti | reverse complement strand
TTCAAATTTGTGTGGAGGTGTGTGTATACACTCATGTATGTATAAAATACACACATTATATAATTTATATATAATATACATTATATATTATGTATAATATATAAATACATTATATATACATTATATATACTATCTATAATACAAATATATATTAACCTCTAATTATTTATTCAAATAATATTTCATGAATGCCTACTATTTGCCAGCAAATCTTCTCAGTGATAGAGGAACAATTATATTCAAGCCATAAAAGGTTCTTCATGCAGCTAACATTTAGTGAAGAAGACTGATAGGGTTTGGCTCTGTGTCCCCACTCACATCTCATCTTGAATTGTACTCCCATAATTCCCATGTGTTATGGGAGGTATCCAGTGGGAGATAATTGAATCATAGCTGAGGTTTTTCCCATACTGTTCGTAGTTATTATGTCTCATGAAATCTGATGGTTTGATAAGTAGAAAGACGTTTCATTTAACTTTCATTCTTTCTCTTGTCACTCCCATGTAAAAAGTGACTTTTGCCTTCTGCCATGATTTTGAGGCCTTCCTAGCCACGTGGAACTGTAAGTCCACTAATCCTCCTTCTTGTGTAAATTACGCAGTCTCAAGTATGTCTATTAGAAACCAATGATTTAACATAGAGTATGAAACTTGCAGAAGTCTCAGTGACAAGGTTTCAGGGAAGAACAGTAAGGTAAATCTTTTACAGAGAAAATATAACTGGATCTCTCCCATAATAGTAGCAATTCAGTGGAAAACAAATAGTGTTTTCAGCAAATGGTGCTAGAACACTTGGGCATATATATTTTTAAAACTAAACTTTGATCTATACTTCATATCAAGTACAAAAATTAACTCAAAACACATCATAGATATAAAGGTAAAACCAAAACTATAAAACTTTTAGAACAACTAATAGAAAACGTTTGTGACCTTGGGCTAAGCGACCATATCTTAAATACAATAGCAAAAGCAAATATTAAAAAAAGAAAATGTTGATAATTTAGATTTCACCAAAATTAAAAGTTTCAGTTTTCAAAAGTTATTTTCAAAGACTGAAATGACAGGCCACAGATTGAATTAAAATATTTTCCAATCCAATATCTGATAAGCAATTAGAAAATAAACAAGCCACTTTAAATAATGAGCAAAATATTTGAATAGTTATTTCACCAAGAAGAGAGCTGGATGAAACATAAGCCCGTAACAAGACTTTCAACATCATTAGTCATTAGGGAACTGCAAATTGAAACCACTACATATCTTTTAGAATGGCTGGAATTATAAGGAGCGACAGCTAATGCTGACAAGGATGTACAGAAACTAGATATGTCATACATTGCTGGTAGGAATGTAAAATGGAACACCCACTTTGGGAAATAGTTTGGTGGTTTCCTAAAATATCATGTGTATGCCTACCTGCTCCAACCATCCCACTCTAGGTTTTTATGCAAGAGAAGTAAAACTCGAAGTTTATATGAAGACTTGTACATGAATGTTCACACCGTTTTGTTTGTAATAACCCTAAACTACAAACTACCTAAATTCCCAGCAAGAGATGAATGGATAAGCAAATTTTCCTGTATCTTTTCAATGGAACAATACTTAGTTATGAAATAACCATCAGTGCATTCTATAACATAGATTAATCTCAAAATGATTATAGTGAGTGAAAGTAACTAGACAACATGCATAGTTTCAGCATGTCATAGCAACATTCTTCCTCCAAGGAAATAAAACTATCACCTTTGAAGCAAATAACTTTTCTAAGATTACCCTTTTTTGAGAACTAGGTATTTCATTTCTAATATTACCTTTGCTAGGAAATCAGCGGCTTCATCCAGTCTCATTAAATCAGCAGTAAAAAGATTAGGAGGGACCTCTATTACCTCTGTAAATTTACTGTTTTTTAAAAACGAAAGCACAATGAGAAGTTTTCTTAAAGAAAAGGATAACTCTGTAGAGCTCAGCATTTGAAGTAAAATTTTTTTCTATCTAAACTCTAAGTTAGCTTTTGCCTAATTTTTTAACTTAAATTTTACTTTACTTATCCTTGCTTTGAAATATCTAACAGATTCTGGCCAGGTGCAGTGGCTCATGCCTGTAATCCCAGTACTTTGGGGGACCTAGGTGGACAGATCACAAAGTCAGGAGTTCAAGACCAGCCTTTCTAACATGGTGAAACCCCATCTCAACTAAAAATACAAAAATTAGTCGGGCATGGTGGTGCACTCCTGTAATCCCAGCTACTCAGGAGGCTGAGGCAGGAGAATCGCTTGAACCTGGGAGGCAAAGGTTGCAGTGAGCCAAGATCGCACTACTGCACTCCAACCTTGGTGACAGAGCGAGACTCCAACTCAAAAAAAAAAAAAAAAAAAAAAAAAAAAATTAACAGATTCGAAAGGATTAAAGATTATGATTAAAAATTAGGCCAAATACGCACCCATCTAATCAACTCGGTAAGCTTCTACAACCCTCCAGTTCCATCATTCACAGTTTTAGGGAGATGAATTACCCAAATGTCAAAGCTCTAGGGATATTCTTTTTTTTTTTTTGAGACAGAGTCTCGCTCTGTCACCCAGGCTGGAGTGCAGTGCGCGATCTCCACTCACTGCAAAGCTCTGCCTTCCAGGTCAGCCATTCTCTGCCTCAGCCTCCGTGTAGCTGGACTACAGGTGGCCGCACTGCGCCCAGCTAATTTTTTTTTTTTTTTTTTTTTTTTAGTAGAGACGGTTTCACGTGTTAGCCAGGATGGTCTCGATCTCTGCCCGTGATCCGCCCGTCTCGCTCCCAAAGTGCTGGATTACAGGCGTTAGCCAGCGTGCCCGGAAAAGCCTTTTTTTTTTGGGAATTCTTAAAATAAAAATAATCTATCGTATTTTTTCCGATAATTACATTTACATGTATTAACATTATTAAAATTGATATGCTATGTTTGTGATGGACCGTTTTGTGTTCCATTTTTATTCAGAATTGAATTGCTGCCAGCTCTGTATCCCATTCAGATCTCGTTACCTTTATATAAATCTAGCAGTTACATTGCCTCTAAAAGGTATCACAGGAAGAATAATGACTAGAATTACTAGGACTAATCTCATAGGAAGAACTGTGCTTGAAAAAGAAGTGGTTCATATTCTCTATATCTGATAATTTAAATCTTTATTGAAAATTTCATAGGCGTGGCTGCGGCGGCAGATGGCTCAAGCTGTAATCCAGCCACTTTGGGAGGCCGAGACGGCGGATCACGGGTCAGGAGGACAAGACCATCCCTGGTAAACACGGTTTGAAACCTTTCTCTTATAAAAAAAAAATACAGAAAAAACTAGCCGGGCGAGGTGGCAGGCGCCTGTAGTCCAATACTCGCGGAGCGCGTGAGGTCAGCGAAATGACTGTAAACCCAGGAGCGGCAGTTTGCAGTGGAGCTGAGATCGCCACTGCCGTCCAGCACTGGGCGAACAGAGCAAGACTCCGTCTCAAAAAAAAAAAAAAAAAAAAAAAAAAAAAGAAAATTTATAGGCAAACTTAATCATTGTATATTGATTATAACAAAACTGTCATAAACAAAAGCAATGACTTCAAAGTATTTCAATTAAAGCAGCAGAAGGATATCATCAAAAAATTTCCAAAGGAAAATGAATTCAGAAAATTATTCTGGTGTGTCATGTTCCACTGTATTGGATAGAAGCGGCCACATCTTGTCATCTTCTTGGGAACACAATTTGAGTCTTGAAGTCCTAGGCTTCTGGGGTTTTTGAAAATAGTATTAGTTTGAACTCACTCATGAGCGTAAAATTCCGCTGCTCTGAAGGTTAGTAGTATGCCTGCACTGTTTTGAACCTTCACTGCTATTGCTATAATCAGAAGGGTATAACATGTTCTCTTCAAGCAAGGATAAAGAACTTTTCATTACTATTAGTCTCTCTTCTAGTAGATCCAGTTTCCATGCTGGAAATCATGCAATGTTTGGAAGGTGGCTTGTACTTGCTAAATCTAATTATAAATATAACAAGTAAGTCCTTGACTGTGTTTAACTAGATCTATGTGTAACACCAAGGCAGTTACTGGTAGAATTTTTCTAAATATTACAAATTCCATGAAATGTTCTGATATTATCTCACAGGGAGAAAGTTGCTTTGTACTCTGAGATTTTTTTCCATGACCTTTAATGTTAGTGAAAAAAATCTAGGCCAAGAGAGAGCAACAAATTCTTATATTTTGGACAATTTTAACTTCAGCATCATGTTTACTGTTACTGATTTTCCTAATAACTGGGGGTGAGATAAACAGTGAACTCATTTCTGAAGTAAGAGAAGAAGCTTGATGGGCTCTTTCTATGTAGGGAACAAAGAGTGTAGTATTTAAGTTGGTGCAAAATTAATTGCAGTCTTTGACATTACTTTTGCATCAACCTAAATAGTATTTCTGTCACTTCATCAGTTGTAGCCCTCTATCAATGAAAATATCATAGCCAACCAGAAACTTTATAAACAAGAACTTTATACAATATACTCATAGTCTAAAGATGTGAGCTGTTGCATGAAATTCGTTTGTAAATAAATGCTTGGTAAGACTTTGAGGAGGAAGTCCTGAACAATTTTTCATCTTTACATATTCTCAGGATTTTGCTGCTTATAGATGAGCCAGGTAGAAACTATCTTTTTAATTATGTAAAGAGCAATAAAGAAGCAATTTTACCAGGATCCATTAGATGAAATGTAATGTTTCTAGGAAGCCAGGATAAAATCAATAGTATCTATCATTAAAGTGGGAGAAGGCTTCTGATATTGGATATATATTTTTTTCAGAAGGTTGAGCTGATTGCTTTGATTCAATCATAATTTTATAAATTTATTAGCACTTAATATATTGAGTGGGTAAATGCCACATTTACCGAGGCCATTGCCTTTAACTTCAGGAGTGGTCTCTAATATAAAGTACTGGTTTATTTACAGATATCTCTTTGCTGCATTGAATAGTTTTTAAAACTGCACTGCTTTATTTACTACTTTCAATAGACCTGCATATTTCAGCCATAAATTGCCAAATCACACAAAACTCGGAAAGCACATCTACTATTTGCATAAGTGTTTACTTTTTAAGCTTTTTCCAGGGTTAATGCTCAAATTGGAGATGTTGAGTTTAGTTACCTGAGCAGATTAAGGGTTAAGAATAGAACTTCTCTGATCACTGCAAGTTCAGTGGTAATAGCATATCCCACATAAGGTATGCCTTCACCAATTCTAAGATAAGGGTCATATCAAATAATATTAATTTAGTATTGAATATGAGAGATCTGTAAAATCATAACTGAACATTCTTAATTCCTGAGTTACTGATAAATAGTCACGTGGTTCTCCATGTAGAAGGAGTAAACTTGCAGGATTAAGATTTTAATAAAGTTTAATGGTAGCATAAAGTAAACAATAAAAACTTTTCATGAGTCTTCATGCGGTAAATTAAGAATTAACCAGAGTTATCTGCATGTGGAACCTGTCAAGTTAGCACAAAGCAATTTGGCTGCTTCACATAAGCAGAAAGGCTATGCTTTACGTTTTGAGTGGAGGGTTAGGCTAACGGCATAGGTCTGGTATAAAACTACTTTACCATGTTAGTAGTCCTAATTCACAATCTCCTCTTTCAGAAACAAAAAGACAGAAGGATTTAGCACAATTAGGGATACCCAAAGTTGGAGGCTGCTGCAGACAGATCTTTAAAGAGAAGGAATTGGTTTCCTTTTCTATCCCATGGGATATACCACTATTAGTAAACACATGTGAAGGCTGATGTAATTTAGGGGAAAAGGCATTATTGCCTATACAAAGCAATCAACCCTAAAAAATAAAATGAAAAAGCTTTTGGTTGTTTTTAACTTGCAGTCAACTGTAGTCAAAAAACCTTATTCTCACAGAGTAGAATATATGTCTGCTGAGATCACAACCTAAATATTGCATAATTTGTTCACAGATTTGCAAGTTTTCTCTCGGTGCTTTCTGTTCCTCTTCAGTTAATCTTCTTGAGTGATATATGGAGTTCTCCTGTGGACTCCTTCAAGAGAGCACAGCACTAAATCACCTACATTTCATTCCAGGATGTATTTTCAAGCAAGAGTCAAATCTGTGATTATTATTTAGACATCAGGAGAAATATAAGGGAGTTTTCATAAATAACAGAGGCATAACCAACTAGGGAGGTTGCTGATTGTCCCAGAAAAGAGTAAATAAATACTAACTGCCCTTACCTACTAGTTCCTAAATAAGACTGCAAATAAATCTGCCATCTTAAAGTGTTTACTTGGTGGTTAGAAGCTTCGGGAAATCTAGGGATCACGGATCTATTGATTGCCCTGAGGCCTTGTACACATAAGTAGCCTTTTACATTAAGCTGTTTAACTGGCAATATGGGAGTACTGCAAGGACTGATGTCTGACACAATGAGTCCTTTTTCTAATAAAGGATCAGTAATAGGTCTTCTTCCTGAGGTTGCTTGAGGTCTCAAAACACATTGAAATAGAATTCAGGCAAGGGCTTATATGGAATAATTTTAATTTTAATAAAGTAAGCTCCATGTATTCTGCTCAGTTCAATAAAATCTTAGGCCCAAAGAGTAGAGGGTGAATAATCTAATATTTGATTTGTAGAGGTCATTGGGTGCACAGAAACTGGGGTATACATGATTGCTATAAATTGGTTTTATACAGCCTATTCCTTTGGGATCTCTAGATATCTGCCAGCTTAAAAAGAGTTAATTTGACAGTTTCGACCTAATAAATTTTGCTGGAGCAGTGTTGCAAAATAGAAAGTCATGTTCTTCCTCCAATTATTTGCTTCAAATTGTTAAGGTTGTGAGGCTGCTAGGATCATAGTTTCATTTGAGATGTCCACTGCCTCTACTGCATTTGTATCTTAAGGAATATTTTGGCATAAGTCACAAAATTTATTCAGAAAGAGAAGCCACTGTATCTGTTAAAAATTTGTCAGCCTGTCCTCAGCAATCATATTAATTTCATTTTAATTGTCTAGAAAAATCAGTAAATATATTAATTTGATCCAGATCCATATAGATGGGGCATTGTTGAATCCCTAAGTTGGCTCATTAGACCACCTTTTTAGTTTCTGAGGATCAGTAAATTTTTTAGTGTTCTCACTTTCCACTCAAGTTCTCCATACTAGTCTACTGCTGGTGTTTGCTTTGTTAATATAAATTATGCCAAATTTTTTGCCCAAATCTACTTTGATAAAGAAGACATTTAAGATGTCCTGAGGCTATCCTATTTCTTTAGTGTTCAATACATTTTCTTCTGACTTGTGATACGCTAATAATCTTCAATTGAGTTTCAATTTGCTCTTTGGAACCATCTATAGCCTTCTGATGGTGAGACTATTATATTTATAGGTGGATAAAATTCTAGCAGAACTGGACTTTAGCACTAGAAAATATTTTAATTCCAGGAAATGTGTTGGGTCTCTGTAGGCTTCAAGAATCATTTTACTGTATTGTGGAGCTTCACTTGTGACCAGTTTTCAAAAACAATGGCATAGACTTTCCCTGGAGGGTGGGAATAGAATCTTAGTGGTGATTGTGAGATAGCTTTTCCTTTACTGAGATTAAGCTCAACAATGAGGAAGAATATGGGGCTAACAGACACAAAGAAATGAGGAGTTTGGAAAACTACATGAGGATGATATTGGGAGAATATTGCAAAGTTTTAGTCTTCTCAACAGTCAGAATATTATTATTTTGCAGGATACAGTAGAAGTAGATTGTAAGGTCTAGGAAGACAAAATGGAGAGAGGTAGAGAAAATAAGTGGTACAGTTATAAAAGGTTAACTTGATAGTTAGCTAGCCTTTTGCTTAGTATTTACTACAGGATTCTTTTAAAAAGTTAATTTTGAGTTATGAAAATGCTTAAATCCTTTGACCCACACTCAAATACAGAGATCATGAAAGAGGCTTACTTTCTGTTTGTCTTAAGATGCAACAGAAGTGTAAGACCTTGTGGAAAAATGAAGGTTATTCAAAATTCAATTCTAAACATTTTTAGATATATGTGTGCAATTTTATTAGCTATGTACATGAATTTGACATGTAGCAAACATAAATATAAGACACGGATCCTGGCAGTTGGTAAGGTTTGATTTTTTGAAGGGACAGAATGTTATTATAAACAACAAAAAGGAGATTATGTCAACGCTTGCTAGACACCTGTAAACAAGGCACTCTCCTCACTCCACAGTTTGGGCTGGGCTACTGGTCTGATTTACTGCTAGATGCTGATTCCAAGTAATGGCATAGCTTATGTTCCAAACAATGAGCTATTTGAGAAACTCCTTGACAATACACAGATCCACTAATAGAACAGATCAGACATTGCAGAGATTCCCTCTCTTTGTGGCATTCAAAGGAGAAATTATATTACTTCTCTGTATTCAAGCATGAAAAGACCAGAAGGCTGTGAATCAAAATGAACAGAAACTCATAAGAAAGAACAAGAAAAAACTCACTGACAGCAAAAATTAATGTAGTAATCATGTACTCAGTCAAACAAGCCAAAAAATAGTTGAAGTCAAGACTTGATAGGCCCCTGAAATATTTATTTCAAGAGTCACAGGTTAATGTACTTTAAAAGGTAGTGTGATCAAGTAATTTTGGTGGCACTTCTAGAATGTTAAAGAATATGAAGACCAAAAGCATTGCTACCAACAGTATAACCTGATACAACACAGAGTCTAGGTACCCTCTCAGGAATAAGATAAGTAAAGTAAAAGGGAAGTTGATCTTCAAAAGCCAAAAGACTCATAT
The DNA here is from genome assembly GCF_001698545.2 of Rhinopithecus bieti. Lineage (NCBI taxonomy): Eukaryota > Metazoa > Chordata > Mammalia > Primates > Cercopithecidae > Rhinopithecus > Rhinopithecus bieti. Next base: position 5,823,633 of record NW_016803808.1, on the reverse strand, counting down.
TAAGAAGTATACTGACTGGCCAACAAAATCTAGATTTGTTGGTTATGAGAGCACTGCGCCGGTAAAACGTGTTCTGTCTGTCTCAAGATTATAAATACCTTTATTGGATACCTGAAGTTTCCACCTTGAGATTATTGCTTTCTGCTGTCTCTTGACATGCCCAGTTCACAGTTATTTCACCCAGTCGAGTCTGCATCAATGTAAACAGGGTAGGTGGCCAGATCAAGAATTTTCAATCAGGTCTACAACAGTATCAGACAGCTAGATGGTCAGTTTGAGGACTCAGTCAAGACACTTTAATACTCACATGACAAAAACCTTTACTTAATATTATTATAAACAATGACCCATAATATAATTGGAAGTCTAGGAGTAGGTCTGATTCCAGTGATGTCTGAGCAGTAGCTTAATAATGTCATGAAAGACTGAAGCCCTTCTATTCTATGTGTTTTCTGATAGCAGTATCACACAGGGGTTAAGAGAACAGGTTCACAAGTAAAAGTGCTTGCCTTGCTTGAACTCTCTTACTAATGTGCCATACAGAGCCCAGTAGAAACTACTGCTAGTAAAACAGACGCACACACACACACACACACACACACACACACACACCATAGAAAAGTACTTTAAACTAAATATTTGTTGTTATTCCATCTTATTTGCTTTAGCATTTTGTTGTAGTAAGATGAATACCAATGCCATATACAATTTGTTCTTCCTATTCATTTATTCCATGTGTACATAGCATGACTCTTGTTCCATGCCACAGAAGGAAAGAAACACTTTATCTTAGAAAATGAATTATTGGTCTTTCTACTTAATTAAGTAAAGTAGATAAATATGCAATGAAAGAAAGAAACCTGAATCAGAGAGACATTCTAGTAGGAAAGAGAAAGGCAGAAAAGAAGGTTGGGAAGGCAAAACATACTCACCACACATGTAAAAATTAACACATAAGTTACAAGGATATAAAAATAAAATCAGTAAAAGTTAGTGTATTGCTATGCCATTAATATATCTAACATCTCTAAAAGTGAAATGGGAGAGTTCTCTGATTCCCCTCACAGGACATGTGATGAGGGTGTGGCTCATCCGTTTGCACTCAAACCCCTTATGGGAGAGGGAGCACGCAGACAGGCAGGGGTTGGAGTCAGGATGAGCACTTTTGGCTTCAGCCCCACAGTAGCATCTAGGGGTGGGTGCCGGCAACTCCCAAAGCGCGTGTGCACATTACAGTGCTCTTGTAGCTCTGCCATCTGCAGATAGCTTAAGTGTTAACCAACTCAGTACCCTCCCAGGTTCTTATCCATCATCCAGGAAGAATCAGGTCACAGGGACAAATTGAAGGATGGTAAATGCAGGGGTTTTATTGCTGGGAAAAGGTGGCTCTCAGTGGGATGGATGGGGAGCTGGAGGGGGATGGAGTAGGAAGATGATCTTCCCCTAGAGTTTGGCCGTCCCATGGCTGATCTCCTCCCTGACTGTCCCCAGCTGAACTTTCAATGTTCAGATGTTCCTTCTCTTCTCTCCTCTGCCACACTGCTCTTCTGCTACTCTGCTCATCTGCTCATGGAATCTGTGGTTTGGATTTATGTGATGATATGGTTTGGCTGTGTCCCCACCCAAATCTCATCTTGAATTGTAGCTCCCATAATTCCCAGGTGTTTTGGGGGGAGTACCTGGTGAGATAATTAAATCATGGGGGTGGTTTTCCTCACACTGTTCTCATGGTAGTGAGTGAGTCTCACGAGATCTGATGGTTTTGTAAAGGGAAAGCCCTTTTGGTGGGCTCTCATTCTCTCTCTTTGCTGGCCATCATTTAAGACATGCCTTTTGCCTTCCACCATGATTGTGAGGCCTCCATAGTCATGTGGAACTGAGTCCATTAAACCTCATTCCTTTATAAATTACCCAGTCTCAGGTATGTCTTTATCAGCAGCGTGAAAACAAACTGATATACATGGGTAAAGGATGGGGTGGGGGGCGTGGTGGGCCGAAAGGCAATATTTGGGTGCAAAAACAGGAATGCCCATTTTCATTTAGGGCTGTAGGTTTCCAGGCTTGACGGTAGGGCATTTGCTGGGGAATCACTCTCTTCTATCCAGTATCTACCTGCTTCCTGTCTGTATCAAAGGGTTGCTATGTTCTAAAAGTTCAGTTAGTCATCATTATTTCATTTAATCTTTAATCACTTTTCAGAGATACTGTATTAAATATTTTTACCTGAGAAAATTAAAACAAAAGAATTTCATAATTTACAAAATAGCTTATAAAAGGTAAAGCTAGTAAGAAAACCTAAATTCAACTGATTCTAGAACTTAAGCTCATAAACCCTATTCTACCTTTGATTACTTGAATTTTCATTATACATAAGCAAAGTAGAGTGTTACTACAAGTCATTGGGAAAAATAATTATTCAAGAAAAAACTCTGGAAAATGAGACTAGTGCACAAAATCATTTCACTAACCAAATACATAGTCATACAATACAAGCATGCTAAAGAATTAAATTTATAAATAAAACTGTCAATCAACTGTCAACAACAAAAGAAAGCAAATAGATTATTTATTAGCTAAGGTATAAGGTTATAATTTTTAATCATAAAAGTTTCAAAATCTGTTATACAAATTTTAATAACTTTTATTAATATCATTTTAAAACTAAATATTTTAAAGCAAAATATTGGAATGGCACAAATTAGAAAACATTTTGGTATACAATATATAAAAGTCTAATTAAAATCAATAACAAAAATACACCTTAATAAAAAGTAGTGAACATGACAAGAGAGCTTACTAGAGAAATACAAATACATTTAGCAATGAAAAATTTTATTTGTTTGCTTTGAAAGAATAAAGAAATGCCATTTCATTCGGTTAAAAGTATACTATCTTGAAATAAAAACAAAGATAATTTATTTGAATAGGGTGGGCATAATAAGCACTCTATTATAATTCTTCTTGGAAAGTTTATTTTTGTAATCATTCTAGAAATACTTAAGGTAGGGATCTACCAGTCACCAGTGCTTTCTCACATAAGAACTTAAATGAGGATAATCAGAGATTAATATTCTATGTCCCTATCAGCTTATAAACTAGTGAGTAGCTTCTTTTTTATTTTATTCCCTAAAGATTTAGGACACTTTAGGCTCTGACTAGACCATGAATACCCTCACCCAATGAGATCCTGAGAGAAGTATATTTAGAAGGTTAAATAGCAATAAATAAATATAAACATTTCATAGATAGCTCATATGTGTAGAATAGAAAATAGAAAAAAATTTATATGTCAAAATAGCAGGATAATAAATATATATTTGTTATATTTTTAAAATATTATATCCAGCTATTTTAAAATTATATGTTATGAATATTCTTAATATTTGGGTTAAAATGATTAAAATTATATTTAAATTTAATTAAATATATTTTACATATGAAAGCATGATTCCAATTTGTAAAACATAAATATAAATGCTACTTTGATGATGGGTTTTGAGTTCTGGTTCTGTTTGTCTAAACTAGTGTACATGAAAAGATAAAGATGGTAATGATTTCTGTATCACAAATCTTCCTCTATGGAAGATTATTCCGTTTAAAACAGAAGTAAAGAGTTATACAGTTGGTCTTTCATATCCATGGATTCAGCATTCACAGTATAAACCAGCCATGGATAGAAAATATTTTTTAAGAAACATAAAAAATAACAATACAACAATCTAAAATAACCCGAATAAAAAAACATGCTGTAAAAACTGTGTACATAGCATTTGCATTATATTTGGTATTTTAACTAATCTAGAGATGATTTAAAGTATACAGGAGGATGTGCATAGTTTACATGTAAATACTACACATGGTTTTATATAAGGGGCTTGAGCATCCCCAGATTTGGTATCTGAGGAAGTCCCGGAACCCATTCCTTGCAGAAGTCAAGAGCTGACACTGCACTGATACATTTGGTGTCCTTGGGCTTAACATACATCTTGAATCAATAATACTTTAGTCTGGTTAGCACCATTTGACTGGGAGAATGAAACAACTTATTAAAATCATCTTTCTCCAGTAAAATAAGTGGGTGAACAAATGTTAATTAGTATCAGAGGGTTAAATGAGCCCATCACAGATAAGATGTCAATTTCAGAGAAAACATGGCATGATGATGAGGCACAGGGTTGCACAGCACACACAGAAAACTAAGCCTTGGTTCTGGGGCAGCTGTCACTACACCCACCTCACTTGTTTGTATCATGCTTGGAGGGTCAACTGATCACTTACATCTTCTTCACAGAGAAATATAATTTCTGTAAAGTGGATCTCCAGCACATCCAATTTTAGTGCCAGGGGAAAAGAAATTAAATTCTGGAGTCATACCAACATTTTCTTCTCTACATTAAAAGTCAGTGTGGGGAGCTTTCTATAGGTACCAGCAAGGATATTTTGGTGCCATTACCATCTTTTCTTTTCTGAATCTATTGTATCCTGTTGACACAGGTGGACTAGATAGGATTTAAGCAAACTTTATGCATATAATTTAAGCTATTGTAGAATTAATTCTGCTAAAGTCAGTATCTCCATTCATATTAAAACAGGAGTCTGCCAACTGTGGTCTCTGGGCCAATCCAATCTATTGCCTGATTTTGTACAGCCTATAAGCTAAGAAACATTTTTAGTTTTTTAAATGGTTGAAAAAAAGTAAAAGAATAATATTATGACATGTAAAATTATATGACATTCAAATATTAGTATCCATAACTAAAGTTTTATTGGAACATAGCTATGCTCATGTATTTGCACATTGTCTCTGCCTGCTTTCATACCACAATAGCAGAGTTGAGTAGTTGTATTAGAGACTGTTTGAACCACAAAGCCTAAAATATTTACTCTCTGGCCCTTTACAGAAAAGCTTGCCAACCCCTGTATTAAAGTAACCCAAGACGCTAACCCTTTTATATTTTTGAGCTTGATAGTATTTTGGAATATAACCTGTATACTAAACAGGAAAGATATGTACATTATAATGAAAATGGAGAACTTGGGCCAAATGCAGTGGCTCATGCCTGTAATCCCAACACTTTGGGAGGCCGAGATTGAGGCCAGGGTTTTGAGACCAGCCTGGTCAATGTAGTGAGATCCCATCTCTAAAAAAAAACAAAGAAAATGGGGAACTCCAGATGTAGATTTACCAGAAATTTGTTGCTTTGAATAGGGTATGTAATTTGGAATTAGGTTAATATCAACTACCATTCAACTGTGTGTGTGTGTAAATATAGTAATAATTATATACCTCAGTAATGTGTAAGTAAAATGTTGGTTTGATCGAAGGAAGTGGTTACTAAATAACTGTATTTAGCAAAATAAGGGAAAATGCATGGATTATTATTTCAAAATAAAATTTTAATTTAACTTGGTCTAACCTTCCTTTTTTGAAGCCCTCTTATTTCTGTGACATTAAATATCTTTCTTTTTTATGAAGATTCCGTGACAGTAAATAGAATTTGGTATTGTGATTTTTATTTTTCATTTACAAAAGGCAAATTAAAAACAGGAACCCATTTACACAGACATGCAAACTCACACATGCATGCACACACAAACACAGATGTACAGACACACATACACAGAAATATATGTATATGTAAATATACAGACATAAATGCACATGTATACATACCTGTGCATATATTTACATGCTAAGTATTTTTAAGTCTTCTGAATAATTTGACTAGCTGCCACTTACGTTATATCCATCTTTAAAATACATGTATGTTTTATACCTGTGAGTTTGCATAATTTTTGAGAAAATGTCCAACCCTTCTAGAACATTAGGGGAAATTTAAAAGACTACTACAATATTGTGTATTCAATGGTACAATGGTTACTTCACTGTCATGCTGTCTAAAATATTGACTTCGGTCATATGAGTTAAATCATTTCTCCTTTTTTTTCTAAGATAAAATTTACACCAAGGTATTAGAATTCATTGTGATTCATAGCTTCTGTGTCTACAGAAGTATTTCAAGTGCATTCTTCTCTAACACAATCACCTTGTGAATTGATTTGCTATATTACATGTTAGAACAAATGACCAGCTGCTCTAAGAAAACAGCAATTCCCATCACAGCCTCCACTCTAAACTTTTTATCTTTGTGGGTAATTTGAAGAACCTGACTAAGGAATTATATCTATTCTTTTCTGACAGTATGTGCCCAATTACTTAAATATCTAACTTGTATCTATTGATCTCTATTGAATTTCCTTTGTCCTCAGAAGCCTTTGAGGAATTATCTAAATTCAAACAAGTATTTTTTCCTGAAAGGTAAAAATGGAAACCCTAGGGGCCTGATATGTGCAAGAATAATTCTGAAATGTTCTATTCGTTGCATCTATACAATTTCATGAATTGTTTTTCTTCATGTTCACAATTTTATATCTTTTTACAAACCTCTTGGTGAAGTTGATTTTAGTTCTGTTCATGACTGATGTATAAAATTTTATGAATTATACACATCACACAGAAAAGCCCAAGTCATTAAAAAGTAAATTGTTTAAAAAAATAAAAACAACCTGGCTGGGTGTGGTGGCTCACACCTGTAATCCCAGCACTTTGGGAGGCTGAGGAGGGTGGATCATGAGATCAGGAGATCAAGACTGTCCTGCGAAAACGACAAAACCTTGTCTCTACTAAAAAATACAAAAAAATTAGCCGAACCTGGGAGGCGGAGCTAGCAGTGAGCCGAGGTCACGCCACTGCACTCCAGCCTGGGCAACAGAGCAAGACAGTGAGAGAGCAAGACTGTCTCAAAGATAAATACATAAATAAATAAAAATAAAAAATAAAAACAACCTTTTGACCTGCATCAGATGTTATCAATATAAGTAGCTAAAAAATAGGTACACCTGACTCAAAGTACAATTAACCCTCTTTAAAGGGCAATTAATAATGGGAAAATATGAAAATAATAAAAGGAGAAAATACTGTCCTTTTAAAAACATATGGGTGAGGGACATTCTGTAAACCTCTAGACTTCTTAGCTTCACCTTGATGCAAGATAAATTTTAAATTAAATTATTGTAAAAGAGTTTATTATATTACTTGTGTCTAACAAGCAGCATTATTTTAATGCGTTAAATTCATATGAGACAATTGTCTTTCTCTTCCTTGATGAGGCAACTGACTTTGTAAAGCATAATTGGAGGAAATGTGATTACAGAAGAACCAACGTGAGGCTGACTTCAACTTGTTGATTACTCAGTAGGATAAATTGATGTGATGTGGCTGTCAGCTATAAGCTCTTCACTTGCATAAAAAATTTTAGCTTACATTACTGCAAGCAAAAATAACTTTTCAAATGAGAGGAATATAAAAAATAGAATTTAGGGTGGAACAAGCTCTCCATAGTATGAAGCCATTACCGTGACTCTTAGTAATTCATTGCATATTTCAGCTTTTGAAAAGACCCAGAGTATAAATGGTACTTCATGTTGGATGAAAGATATTACAGAGCAGGATTTGCAGTCTGGTTTATGGTCTTTCTTCACAATTCCTTGTGTTGTGTTCTCTAATGCTAAAAAGTATGCATTCAACCTTATGTTCCTGACACATAGTCATAGTTGCTTTATTTTATACCTAGAAGGGCAAAGCATATCTTCAAGTTGCCTTGAAAGTGCTCAAAGATAATATAGGCAGATAATTAATTTTAAAATATAAAAAGAAGCTATCATAAATTAAGTTTTCAAGAAAAAAATAAAACCCAGTCATAGGGTTGGTTGGCTGGTGCAAGAGAGTGGGTCAGAGGAGAAACAGATGACTCTACTCAATTAAGGTTTGGTGGGGCCAGTAAGTCCTGAACTAAACTGTTTGTGCAAAGATGGGTTTCATTTGGGAGATGGAGAATCATAATAGTAAACTGTGGGATGATGTCACCAGTATCTTTGCTTTACTACAGTGGAGGAGCCATAGATTTATAAATCTCATGAAAATGAAATCAGAAGAAACGGTCTAAAGAGTTGACTAGCAAAACCATGTTGACTATAGAGGCTGCCGTTCTTGAATTCATTCATGAAATTAGTAGTTTTTCCACCAGGTATGTTTTGAAGGCTGGCTACTCTAGTCTTTCCAAGACTATTTAAGTGTAGATACGTCATAACAAAATGACCACTGAAAAGCCTTTGATTCTTCAGGAATTAAGGAACCATATGCACAATTTATTTTGTAAACTATTCTGCTTAATTTCTATCATTCTCTCTAGTTGCCAGCCACAATTCTCACCACATTTCCTTCACAGTAACGTTTACTTAAAATCATATTTCCTTCAGTAGTGCTTTAAGCTGGCAACCTCATCAAAGGAGACATCAAGTCTGTAAGACTTAAGACTTACAGATCTGCTCAAAAAATCTGAAGGCATTCTGTTTTCTCTCATTTGCTGTATTAGATACACTCGTGTTCTGTTGTGGGAAAGGTATGTATCTATGCTCTGCCTGGCTAATTTCTCATCCTGTAAGATTTGATTCAGTCACAATGCTCACAAGGATGCTTCTTCTGATTATCCACTGGTTGGAGTTTAGTTCCTTTCCTATGGAGCCCCTTCCCGTGTTTTCTGCTTTCATAATACTTACTCAAGTCTTCCAAAATATTTGGTTTATTTGCCTATTATTAGAGTAGACTAACCTATTTCGGGGTGGGAACCATGATTTCTAAATGTTTCCATCTTTTGCAATAACATAATACCTGAAAGGACATAGCTAATTAATGAATACTATTAATAGTTAAATAGAGTGAGTTAACCCACATAAACACCACACACACTCACATCCACCTAATACACAAACAGGAAATTGCCCAAAACCATGTTCAGAGCAGCATGACCCTCGAGGTGCATAGTCTTCCAAGTCCTCTTTAGATGTCAGTGTCATCTGAGATAAATATAACTCTGAAGGACATGTTGGTGTGGAATGATGAATAATAAAGAAGAGCTCTAAACTCATGCAGCCAGAGGGTATGTTTAATGATGCTGTATATGAAGAAGAAAAAAGTCTACATTTCTACATAACAAAGGAACCCATTTTCAGCTCAAACATCAAAAAGAAAGTTATTTGCAACAAAAAGAACAAATTGTTGTAGCACTTTTGTCACAAAAGCATGTAGCAGAATGCAAAACACAGAGGCAGAACACAAAATTATCAAGTCAGAGAACACAGAGTCCTTGAATTGGAAAGAAGCAAGATAAAAAGCTGCAGGGTAACATGGAGAGGCCAAACATATGACAATTATTAACTCATGAACTAAGGGGTGGCCTTTTTAAAAACACATTTAAAGGACAAAGACTGATTACTGCAAGTGAACCTGAAAAGTTCAATAAAAAATTCAGAAAATCATTTAAAATTGAGCCAAAGATGAAAATTATTAGGCATACTCAAAAGAAAAAATACATGGCAATGATTCAGTCAATTTAAATAAATGCCTCAGAAGGCAGAATTGTTTTTGGGAGCAGTGACAATAATTGTAAAATTCATCTTAGGAGGAAAAAAAGCATGAGAACAATAAAATTTTTGAAAAATAAAGAATATTAACATAATCTGTCTACAAAAGTACAACAATGCATTATATGTTATTTCAAATGGGTAATATTGGCACCTAAAAAGAAAAATTAATAGAGCAAATTAGGATCACTATTTATATAATTTTGATATACTAAAAAAGTAGATTATTTTACAAAATTCTTATCTCATTTCTTAGTTACTTTGGTTGTGACCTTATAATTAATTCAGTTGATATTCCAGAGTATCAATGCTTTCAGCATTTCCTGCATAATGTTTTTCTTAACCACATCCTTTATCTTTCTTTCTCTTTCTGAAAAGTCATGAGGATGGAGTTCTCATGAATGAGATTAGTGCCCTTGTAGAACAGACCCAAGAGAGACTCTTGCTTCTTCCATCATGTGACGACACAGAAAGAAGGTATTATCTATGAACCAGGAAACTGTTCCTTGATCTTGGACTTCCCAGTCTCCAGAGCTGTCAGAAATAAATGTTGCTGGTTTATAAGCCACTCCATTTGTGGTATTTTCTTATAGCAACCTGAACAGACTAAGACAAAGGATAACTTGCTTTACTCAAAATCTGCCTACGTAAATGTTAGTCTTACCTAAAAAATATCTTCACAGCAACATCTAGACTGGTATTTGACCAAATCTGGATATCATGGCTTTGCCAAGTTGACATATAAATTTAACTATCACAAGTCCACCCTTTGTCAACTTGGCATTGGTATACATATCCTTAAACTTGACATACTTAATCTCCAAATAGAAACAAATAACAATGTCATACTTCCTCCTAACATGATACAACCGTCCTGCATACAACCTGAAATGCATAACCTTTTTTTCCAGAAAAGGATACAGAGTGCTTGCTTGGTTGATGTTCACTCTTCTCCTTAATATCTTGCAACTTAAATATTATAATATTAAGCTGGCAATACTTAAAACTATAATGTAAAGTCAATACATATTATAAGATAAGGGGATACAAGAATGAAGAAAATATTTTATATATGTGATATATATTTTATATATATAAAATATGCATACACAAACATATTATAACAAAATAAGGAAGAAATACTCATGGCAATTAGTCTTCTTTTCTGTAAATGTTTGTGTGGTCATAGCTAATATTCACAATTACCCTCTACCACTGCTCATTTCATTTCACCTCTTTCCTCAACAAGCACCTCAGCTGGTTGTTATTATTTACCTGGTTGGGTAACCCAAACTTTCATTCCTGAAGTATCTGGACCATGAGTAGTCCTGCCTGAAGGGGGTTCTTGTAGTTTTCCATTGACCTTAATCGCAGGGTATGGGAATACGAAGAAATGCCCTAAGGGAGCTGCTGTCTTTTAGATCCACCCTTTCTCACTTCCGTTGTGGATTACCAGTTCAATTTTCCCTTGGTAATCAGGATCAATCACCCCAGCCAGCACAGTGATTCCCTTTTCTGCCTGTTGATTTGGAGACCTGAGAAGCCTAAGTGGTCTGAGGACAGTCTTCACTTTCAGCTCAATTACATCATTGTGTGCTTCCTGGTGGAAGCATTTCTCCCTTTGGAACTAAGACCTCAAGGTCAGCAGAGCATAACGTTTCAGGAAGCAAAAACTTTACTAATGGATCACTAGGGGTAATGGTAAGTGGTAACTCTTCCATTTCCAGCTCTTTGATACCTGAACACAAGAATCCCGGCTACGGAAGAAACAGCACCATATATTGGATGCTGACTCAGAGCATACACAGTCATAAATTAGTGTAAGCATGGACTTATAACAATGAAGTTGGCCTTATCCAAATTCATGTTGATTCCATCATTATTCTACATCCTTAATATTCATTCTCATACATGCTTGCTAGATTTCTGTCCATATAAATTTGAGATATCATGTAGTTCTTTTGGAGTACAGCACGTTTCTTCATTGGTTACACTTAGTACATCACTTTTAGTGACTGGCAGAAACACGAGTCTAGTAACAGGTCTAGCAGCAAAAAGAAGCAGGCAACAGTTGATCTTGAGATTCAAGTCCTAAAGCACTCTGGTGACAGAATTCTCTCTTGGAGGATCTCAGTCCTTTTCTCTTAAGTCCTTCAGCTGATTAGATGAGGCTTACAACCTTAGGAAGAGTCACTTATTTAAATGATAATCTCATTTTAACAGCAACATTTGAATGGTATTTGACCAGATATCTGGGTCCTGTAGACTAGCCAAGTTAACACATAAGATGAGTTATCACAACAATCATTCTTCTTCACTTATTTGCTTCCTCTTCTTGCCTTCTTTCACAGTTCCAACAAGAGGCCCAGTATTTGAGTGAATCATTTCTGCACTCTACCTGTAGTTTGCAGTGCCCCTCTCTTTTTTTGGCTATAGCTGGAAAATGGAGTTATCTTTTCAACAGTACCAAGAACTTTAGTGATGATAAATCATGGTGTTCTATATTCATGGCCCTTGCCATCCCTTGAAAAACACTTCCTCCACCTCTTAGGATATCTTGGGTTTACCTGCTGGTGTTTCATAGAATTATGGTCACTTTCTAATTGGAAAACACTTAGCTTGTTATTAGTTTCAGGAGATCTAAAATCCTTATGAGTAATCATGATTCATTTTACAAGAAAAGTTCCAAAAATTTCCTATAGCTATAAACTGTGTTGATTAGTAGTTAATAGATAAACAGGTAACTAAACTTGATAAATCTAAGCGAGGCTTTCAATCAATTGTTTCCATCAAATCTTAAAACATAAACTGTTGGACAAATCTCCAAAGAAAAACAGAAGCCTTTACAATTTCTCTGGTACATCAAAGGCAAGAAAACGAAGATGGTGACATGGTGCAAATAAATGTTTTAATTTTAAGTTGTTATCTTTGTAACAAGTGCCTTCAATTTACAAGTTGCTATCTTAGATATTTTAAAATATATAGTATCACTTAATTGTTATAGAATTATTATGAATTGATTAGTATATCCATTTCAAAGATATATAAATCAAGCCTTGAAAAGGTTAAGGAAGTAGTTCAATAGGTATTGTTTGTGTTAGAGCACCCCGTATGAACCCTTATGCTTTTTTCTAGATCATGTATTCTCTCTTCACCTGCATCTAGTCCAAAATTAAAGTTATATGACATTTGGATCTCAATTGACATATTCTTATTTCTTAGATTTCTATTAGAAATAGTTTGAATCCTGCCTTGCCCACATTTTTGTCTTTGTCTTATTTATTAAAACCAATGAACATAAACAAAACCATTTTTTATTTGTATCCATTATTTAATGAGTTTGAGGATTACTCTAGGTATAACTTTTTTGTACTACTAATGAAAGCATTATCTTGTATATTTATTATGTTAGTATTAATATTAGCCTTCTATTTTGTCTATAGGAATTACTTGAAATATTTAACTTCTGATGAAAATTTTTCTTTGTTTCTTTCAGGTTTCTGCAATCACTATAGATCTATGAGGTAGGATTTTACACTGTGTTTGCCACTTGCATCATTTTGGGTCATCCAGATAGTTTGCTAGAGATATCTATCTACCTCAGGACTAGTGCATGGTCACAAAATATCAGGAAAAAGAAATGAATTTTTGCTTTTAATCTCTGCTCAGGGTCAATTTTTCTGAACAGATGTTCTCTTATCAAGGCGATAAGACAGTTACTGCTAGTTTTCTATTAAGAGTAATTTTTACTTCTGTGTCAGGGATGTATTAAAGACGTTTGTTTGTTTTATAACAGCATTTTTATTATTATCAGCAGAAGTACCAGTGTAGTCAACTGGGTATGGCAAGAATTGTAAGTTCTTTCTTTCAGTGTGATTTTCAGTTTATCATATTTTGTCCTTAATTTTAAAACCACTACTACATCAGAAATGTCCAGTTTTTATTTAAGTAGTGTTATCTTGTGAAATTTCTTGGTTTGAATTTACATTGCCAGAGGCTTTTCTATTTGGTTAACCATTAAATACGAAATCTTTTGGGTATTTTGAACATATGTGTGTGTGTCTTTGTGTATATAGATACATATATTATTATATGTGTTACATTTATATGATATATATATAGTATTCAGTATTCTATATTCTATATTATGTATTATATATCATTATGTATATATAATTAGTTCCATTAATTATTAGTCATAGTATTTGCTCTCTGAAATGCTAAAAAGTGTTGAGTTCAGACTAAACATGAAGTTCAAATGAAATATGATGTTTGAAATCAATCTGAAGAGCCAGAGAGTAAACATATTTTAGTCACCTGAAAAGGCACCCTGGAGTAGATAGACTGGGAATTGAAGTTTGAATGAACAGTTTGTAGGGAAAGTGGAGAGCTGAGGTGAGAGAAAGTATTGCATAAGTTGTTTCCTGTAATTCTCACACATGTGTGCATGTTCAAGTAGTGACTATCTCCATTACTTATGGAAGGATAGTGAGGTTCAGAATGATTAACTAGGCTTAAGTAAAACCTACGTTTACTTAAAATTTACAATTTGTAAGTCATAGGTAGCTGGATCAAAAGATTTGGGGTTTTGTTTTGCTTTTGTTATTTAACTTCATGATCTTACTTATTGGTTTCTTATGTCTTATACTCTTCTTAACCCATATGTCTAGTGTTCTATTATTGGAACACTAAGCATGTAGGAGTTATTTATATCCTACTGCTCAAGGTCATTGCAAAGCTCTGACTGCAAGAATTCAAAAAATTGCAACATCAGGCATAATTGAGTTGAGGCTGAGAGGAGAACATGTACAGGATCAGAGGCAGGGTGAGTCCATCATGCCAGGGTGGTCACCTCACCAGAGAATTAGGAGGTAAAGCATGAGATGTTCGGTTTTGCTTGATTTTACCCTATGTGACACAATAGAGGTTGTTCAATGATAGATAATAGATAGCTAGATACATAGTGAAGCCTTAACAAAATAGCACAAAGCAGGATGCTTAAACAACAGAAATGTATGTTCTCACATTTCTAAAGGCTGGAGGCATTGACAGGATTGGTTTATTCCAAGTTCTTTCTCCTCGTCTCATAGGTGACCCTCTCCTCCTTGTATTCTCACTTGGTCTTTCCTTGGTCTCAGAAAGCAGAGAGAGAGAGAGATAAGGTCACCAATCGCACCAGATTAAGACCCCACCCTTATGACTATATTCAACATTAGTTACCTCCTAAAATCTCTGTTTCCAAACACTGTCACATTGCAGGTTAGGGCTTGAAGATTTAAATTTCGGGGAGTTACATACAATTCAGTCCATAGCCAACAGACAGTTGGGTCAACAGATAGAAAAATATTGTATCAAGAAATGACAAGACCCACTCACATTTTTCAAGAAAAAACAAAATCTGGAATCATTAATTAATAGTTCGTGTTATTTTAGCCAAAAAAATATGAATACAAAGAAATTGGAAATGCTAGATTCCAACAGATTCTGGCAAGAATGCTGTTGAAGAACTACACTAGTGACTTTCTCCTGCTCTGCATTTTGGGCCAGGTTCATGCTGTATGTTAAATAATGACTTGCATGTCTCGTAAAGAGCACTCTGAAGACATTTAACTTATTTTGACTTGAGGATAATGAGATGTTTCCCACACATTGGCAAGGATCCCCTGGTACACATACTATGCGTACCACCTCCCAACCTCTTTTCAAGTAACACTGGCTTTGGAATTTTCAAAACAGAACCTTAACATTTAATGCTTTTTTAAAATGATCTCTCACTTCTTTCACTCCAGTCCCATGATTTAATGGGCAGTCTAACATCTAATTATATTAAGGTGAAATGTATCAAATTTCTGATATTTAATGGTATCTGACCTACAAAAAGAAAAAATTCATCTGGGTTTAATATAATACCCAATATTACACTGAGTGTGGTATACACATAGATACACTAGAAATGATTTAATGTAAATTATTTTAGAAGTGAAGGATATTCAGCTACTTGGGAGGCTGAGACAGGAGAATCGCTTGCACCCAATAGGTGGAGGTTGCAGTGAGCCGAGATTGTGCCACTGCTCTCCAGCCTGGCAACACAGCGAGACTCCAGAAAAAAAAAAAAAATTAATAAATTAATTAAAAAACTGAAAAATATTATCATTTACTGTTTCTAAATTTAATGGATTCTAGCATGAACATATGCTTACTTGTCTCTCTAATATTTGCCTCACTGCCACTCTTACTGCTGAACATTCTGGTTCTAGTCATCCTCATCATCTTTGTGACAGTCATAATAACTTTGTCTCCTTCCTGACCATTTCTTATTTCCTCCCACTCCTTTTCAGTTATCTTTATAAAATTATTTCTGGGCCTGCCATTTTCATGCTCAATCATTTTAGAGACGTTTTCTGACCTACAGAAAAAAATCTGATAGCTTTACCACATCATTCTATATTCCTAACAATGCCCAACTTACATTTCTGCTCTCTGTGTCTGTCTGCCTGTCTCTCTCTCTCCCCCCACCCCCAACAATTGTGCTACAGCTGATCATTTTATACAGCTAATGTCTCACTGTTATCCAAGTATTACTACAAAATCTTAGGCCTCTACTCTTTCCCAAATAGTGTTTACTGGGCTTGAACCAACCACTTCATTCTTTTCCAATTGGTGAAAGACTGATTATATTTCATTATTTAACTGAATGTCACCGCTGTTCTTATTTTCTCCTCAGAAGGATCATATTCTATCCCTAGTACAATAAGAAAGAACTCCCTCTTCTGTCTGTCCTCAAAACTTTCCCATATACCTAACTTATTGTATTGTGTTATGGTTATTGCATAGGCTATTTTCTCTCCTGGATTGTGATGCCTTTTATGGATAATTAATGTACCAAAATTTTAAGCATAGAAAGGAACTTGAAATGAACTCTCCTTAAGCAGGTATTCAATTTAATTAAATTAATTTGGGATTGGTACTTAAATATTTTATACACACACACACACACACACACACACACTTCTATTTTATTCTTGGAACTCTGAATATTATCTATGGAGTGATTCCAAGGTCACGGTTCATTATTCGTTTTTTCTGACTCCATGCAGTTGCAATTTAGGTAATTGTTTAAAAATGTTGGAAATTGCGGCCTCCAGGCTTGCCCCATATGTAAGCCCTTTCTCCTTGAAATCTATGATGCAGAGTTAAAAGCTGGGGACAAACTTAAAAAAACAAATTTATAGTTTTGGATGAAGCTGATCAACCTACAGATTTCAGAGTAATGTAGAAATCTCTACACGAGGAATATCTGCAGTTTTAGTTGGTAACATGGATTCTCTGTTTCCCAAACTGCAGCACAAATTTCTTTTCTAGGCTTACCCTAAATCTTTCTTGCTAAAATTCTAACTCATTCCCTCAGTTAACAGAAAAGGCCACTGCTCATTGTTCCATAAGCAATATTTCTTTTCCTTGAAGATTAGGTCTCCATTCAACCTTCTCCCTTTCCATCGATCATGAACGTCTTTCTTCTCTCTCTCTCCTGCGGGGCCAATTCCATGACTTTTCATCACTCTGCTTGCTCCTCTGTGGTTTCTTGCTCAAATCCCTGTAACCACCTTCTTGCTTCTTGCAAGGTCTTCTGTTTCATCCAAAAGCTGTCCTGGGTCCATCCTTTTTCATCCTTAGGTGACACACATGACAATCAACTGTGCAAAAGTCTGTGCTCCTATATAGAGTTCTCCAAGGAAGCAAAACAACTTCTTGCTCTCGCACAGTGAACACTATAGTTTTCATAGGTTTTATCAAATCCACAAGACGTCTGCAGATAGGTCCTTAGATAAACAGTTTATCACATCAGCTTGGTGCCTTGTAATGCAAAAATGCAGTGGTTTCCAGTGACAGTTTTTTGTGGTTTCCTAAAACTGTGGGCCTTCTCTAAATATTTTATTTCCTTTTAGGAAATGCAGAAATGTTGTTAAACCTAACTCAATTCTTTTAAAACTTTAGAGTCTTTGGCTTGTCAGCAGAACAAATAGACATGGCTCCAATGAGCCCTGCATATGAAATCACTAGCAGAATAATCCTACAGGATGTCAGCTTCTATGCTCCAATGACAAAGCACTTCAATAATAGTTTTCTACAGAGGTATATTTTACAATCCAATGAGCTAACAAATTCTAACCCACCAAGCTTAAAACAAGATGAAATAAAATAAAACATAAAATGTTCTTGTTCTGCGGAACTGGGAGTGACAATTTTTTGTAGCTTTTGTTAAAATTGAGTTTCAAATGGCTCTTCTCATATGTTTGGGTAAAAATAATTTCATACAAAGAATATGTATTAATAGTTGTGTGTTATTAAAAGGCGGTCCAAGTTATTATTTTCCCCTCATGGTATGAGAAGATTTTATTTAAAGCCTTCAGTAGGACAACGTAATGTTCAGTTTATCCCTTCTGCTGTCTTCACTTGTTTATTAATTAGCACGATCTTCTAACGTTTAGTAAGACAAAGCCTGCTGAACACTAGGAAGATATATTTGGAAAAGAAATATAATAGTTGGTGAAAATCCTACCTCATAGCCAGCCTTCTCAATTTATCACTTTGAGTCAAGACAGATTTGGGTATAAACCATCATCACTTGGTATTTATGTGCAATGCTTCCTCATTAGCAACTAGAGAGAGACTGAGGATATGGCTGATTAAGCTGTTTGTCCCACATTGTGGCATCTTGGAGTAACATGGAAAGTGAGATATTTGAAGTTATATCAGAGAAAAATTGTTTAACACTTGGGGCACCATGGCAAGACAAGCAAGTTATGTGACATGACACAGTTCTCCTTCTCAGAGGCTGTCCTGGAATTATTCAATTCCCATGTATATGGTACTCCTATCATATGTTAATCACTGGATGTAAAACAGATGTAGACTTTGCTGTCGCCTCCAAGACTTGTCTGTCAGGGCATATAAACACTAATTAAATAATCATGTGATGAATATTAAGTTAAAATCTGTGAGACTTATTTTAAACAACCACAGCAATAGCAACAACAAAAGGGATCTGGGAAAAGCTTCCCTGAGATAATGCTTACTCTAAATATCTAACAAGGTGAAGACAAGTGAGAGCATTTTTGGTTTTGTTTGTTAGTTTGCTTGTTTATTATTACACGATTATTTGATGGTTGTTTTCAAATAGTGTTCTATATTCACAGAAAATATGCTTACATTTCTTCACAGCTTTTTTAATAGAAAAGATTTACTATAAAAGTTACCTTTTTTGGCAATCATTTTTAATCATTACATGAAGGTCTGTAACTGCAAAGCAATTTTTTATGCTTGTGTGTGTACAGATTTGCAGACTTCATGACAACATAAATATTTGCAATAAGAATTTAAGTACACACACACACACACACACACACACACACATCTCATTTATCCATACTGAAATTTCTCATTAAATGTACAGGTAAAAGAAAGCAAAGAGAGGAAAAGAACCAAATGATGTCTCAGAAGGCCAGTCATGTGTCACTAACCTAAAATAGGTTTGGATTCAAAAGCATATCTGTCATCCCAATCTGTACTCAAGTGACCCAGTGCCCTTATGGGGGTTATGAAGCATAATGTTCCTAGATAGCAAAGTATGTAACATTAATTCTTAATCTGTATTAGATCATTGGTTCAAAGGCCTTGTAAATTCAGAAGAGGAGCCATGTGACCTATTACTCCATATTTAATTTTCCTCAAATAATATGCTAGGCTTACTTTTGCTAATTTTGAAACTAGTAGCCCTGGATGGTTTGGAGGGAGGCCTCCGTGCTCTTGCACCTCCTCTGGCACCTCAACCATCTTCATTTGCCTCACTTCTCATTTTCATCACTTTTTCTTTTCTTCCTTCTTTTTTATTTTCTTCATATGCTATGTTCCTCCCCTTGTTAGAAGTTATATAATTTGTTCCATAAAGCTAAATCTATTAACTTGGTTCTAACAAACATAATTTCTTGGAACTTAAGAAAAAAGAAAGAAATTTACTTCTATCACTCTATGTTTTCAAATACATTTTTTTTATAAATTATAGAATTTCCATTCATTTCTTCTTAATACTTTATTTTTGATCCAATTGTATTGCTATGTTTCAAAAATTAAAAGCCCAGTTTTCCTATTAAAGCACTAGTTCCAAACATGTATTATAATGAAATACAGTTATAAATCTTCATAAAATCTTGAATATCTGCCTGTTCAGTTCTTTGAAAATCCAAATGCCTAATAAGTTTTGAAAGTGAATATAGAAATTGAAATAAGGGCTTGCTAGTACAACTCAAGCAGTGGTGATTATTTAACAATAGATAATTTCCATCTACTTCTAAAGTTAAAATGTTTCTTGATACTTTGACATTAACCCAAAGCAAAAAAGGAATTTCCATTTAAAAAAATTAAATAGTCAAAGAAACAGATTATTAAATTGAATAAATATGCAAAAGTGACTAATGTTTCAGAAGGTAATTAGAAGAAATATCTGGAAATTAATTACCTAATAAAAATAATTAATAAAAAATAAATGAATTCCTAGAATGTATTTTATAGAATTTGAAACATCAGAGTGAAAACAAGAAATGAAGGAACAGTATATAATAGTGGAATTAAATGGAGGATAAGCACATAGGAACATGTGAGATCAGAGAGATTGGTTTACATATCAGCTGGTTAGAAAATAAATTTAGATCCAGGCTCTCTTGAGGTGGGAAGGAGGCAGCTACGTCAAGTAGTTTGGCCAGGTCCTCTCTAATCTTAGCTGTTAAATAAATGACTCTTCCTTTTGCTCTGTATTAGTCCATTTTCACACTGCCTTAAAGAAATACCTGAGACTGGATAATTTATAAAGGGAAGAGGTTCAATTGACTCACAGTCCACATGGCTGGGGAGGCCACAAGAAACTTACAATCATGGTGGAAGGTGAAAGGGGAAGCAAGCACTTTCTTCCCAAAGTGGAAGGAGAAAGGAGTGCAAGCAGTGGAAATGCCAGGTGCTTAGAAAATCATCAAATCTTGCGAGAACTCACTCACTATCACGAGAACAGCATAGAAAAAACTTCCCCCATGATCCAATCATCCCCCTCCCTTGACACATGGGGATTACAAATCCCTCCCATGACACATGAGGATTACAATTCAAGATGAGATTTGGAAGGGTACACAGAGTCAAACCATATCACCCTCCTTCTCTAGAGAGTTGAGCATAGTTTGCTCACATTCTTATTGTCCCTGGACCACAGTATTATTGACGTTTTAAACTCAAGAATCAATTATCGTAGGGGGCTGTCTTGTGCATTGCACAATGTATGGCAGAGAGTCCTGACCACTACCACTAGATGCCAATGGCACTCATGCCCCACTAGTTATTATAATAAAAAAATCTCCAGACATTGGCAAACATTATCTGAGAGTAAAAATTGTCCCCTACTTGCAAACCACTGGCTTACATGTAATCTCCAGGTTGGGGCAGTCCCTAGGCTGTCAGAGAGTGGTCAAGGTAGTGTGTCTTTTCATGTTCTTGGAGGCAACATGCTAAACTTTGGAAGTGATACATACGAGTGAGAGATCCTCAAGCTTAATCTTCATGGTAAATTTGCTTGTCAGTCCATACTACCTATACATCTGTAGTACAGTATGTTTAACAGTTTGAACACTTTAAGTATTTGTCTGCATATCTGTAGGCTGACCACCAACACTCTGAATCCAGGGAATGTCTCTTTGCTTGTCTCTGTTTGCTCAGCACTTCCAAAATGCCTGGCAAACATATGACCCTTGATAGGCATTTATGATAAAATCACAAAACAATTCCACTGAATTTCTAAATTAATTAGCAATAGCATCATGTGTTCTTCTAAAAAGGAAAGCATAGCTGATGAATTTTATCAAGGTAGAAGTCTACCCCTCAATTAATATGGTGAGAAATTTAAAAAATATGAAGAATCCTATGGGAGAATTTTTCTCATACTAAGTCCATCATGTGTAGGTCTCCTTTCTCCTCTCACAGTTAGTGACTCACAACTTAGAACAAAATTTTGCTTGTCATGTCCTGTTATCTCATAGACTCCCAGTAGTGTGGCTTATCTCCACAACCCCAGTGCTGAAGCCACAACAAAGTCATCACCAAAGGTTGCCCTCTGTGCTCAGTACAGACACACATTGAATGCTCAGCAAAATCTTAATCATTTGATTGAAAACTTTTTTAGTACTTTGTTAAAGTAAATATGAGCTAGTCTATACAAAAATCCAAACTGTTTAGACTTTAGGTTTACTTAAATTACTCTGCCACAGCCCGTGTAGTAATTTAAAATCTGAAAGAACTGAAGACAGATATATTTCATTATGTCAAAGTTTAGTTACTACTCTTCATTCATTCTTTCATTTACTAACAAAGACTGTCTGTTCTTTTATTTAATGCAGAACTCATAATCTAGTCGTCAAGGTTGCCATGGAAATACACAGATGTTATAAAACACATAAATGTTATGATAAAAATAAATGGACAAAGTCAGTACAGAATAATGGATAACAACATAGACTCTGTAGTCATACTGTCTGGGTTCATACAGCAACCATGACACTTACTACTAATGTGACTTTGGAAAACTGACTTATTCTCACTGGTGCCTCAATTTCTTCATCTGGAAAATGTCGATAATGACAATGACAGTCTCTAACGTCAGAGTTGTCACAATACAGATTTCTACATTGTTTATTTTTCTTTCAATATTTAAAACATTTTCCTCCACACTGTCTTTGCTTGCATGGTTTATCACGAGAAGTCTGCTTTTACCGATGTTGGCTTCTCTGCAAACAAGAAGTGTTTTATGCCCTCTGGATTCTTTCAAGACGTTTTCCTTTGTCTTTGGGCTGCACCTGGTTGAAGATGATTGTGTGTGAGTGTTTTGTGTGTATATTTCTCCTCAGTTTTCTAATGGGCCCCGGAAAAGTCATTCATTTTCTCTTTGTGTAGTTTTTCCTTGTAACCATGGAAATTCCAACTTCTACACTCTTTACAGGTCAAGACTGAAACTGGAAGTTAGAAACAGGTTTGAAAGGAGATCTTCTAGACTTCTCTTCATAATCCTTTTCCATAGTAAAGACAAAAGGAATGTTTTCAGTTTCCTCTGTCATATTTCAAAAAACAATACAAAAATATGTCATAAAGGAAACATAAAGTTCACATCTAGAACATAAGTCACTGCCATCTGCATTTTCTTTCTTTCTTTTTTTTTTTTGGAGATAGAGTCTCGCTCTGTCGCCCAGGCTGGAGTCTCACTCTGTCAGCCAGGCTGGAGTGTAGTGGCGCGATCTCGGCTCACTGCAAGCTCCGCCTCCTCGGTTCATGCCATTCTCCTGCCTCAGCCTCCCAAGTAGCTGGGACTACAGGTGCCCGCCACCATGCCCGGCTATTTTTTTTTTTTTTTTTCTTTTTGTATTTTTAGTAGAGACGGAGTTTCACCGTGTTAGCCAGCAGAGTCTCAATCTCCTGACCTCATGTTCCGCCTGCCTCAGCCTCCCAAAGTGCTGGGATTACAGGCATGAGCCATTGTGCCCAGCCAACCTGCATTATTCTTTTAGACTCATTATTTGAAGAACATGTTCCTTTTTTATCACTCAAAATTGTACAAGTAAAATACCTCCTTTTAAAAAAATTTACTGTTGAATGGTAGTCTAGATTTTCTATATTGCCTTTCTTTCCTATAGAATATGTAATTCTCTGCGTGTGTGTGTGTGTGTGTGTGTAGCTTTACTAGTAAGTTCTTTGGAAGCAAATGTATTAACTCTTTCACCTTTAAAACAAAGTGTTTAACAGTGAGTTGGCTATGTAATGGGGCTAGGCAAAATTATTTGGAATAAACGAATGAAGCATTAGTGTTATTTCCTTTTTAGTATCCATACACACAAGGCCAATCTTGAAAAAAATGTGAGTTTGTATATTAAATTTCCATCTATTAATTTACTTGTTTACACAGAAATGCTCTCCTCTGGGTGCTTTTTGTGTCATTCTCTTAACTTTCCTTTCTACTCAAATTTACTTGATCTAGGTTTCAATTCTTCTGGTCCAATAAGCAATTCCGATGTCCTGATATAGCCTCCTTTAGATTAAACTGGTCATCCATGAAATAATATATTTGGAACTAACTACTATCTTTTTTTTTTTTTTTTTTTT
>NW_016803808.1:5782713-5796822 GCF_001698545.2 Rhinopithecus bieti | reverse complement strand
GTATTAGCCAGGATGGTCTCGATCTCCTGACCTCGTGATCCGCCCGTCTCGGCCTCCCAAAGTGCTGGGATTACAGGCTTGAGCCACCACGCCCGGCCTAACTACTATCTTTAAAAAGAAATTTGCCTATTTGCAGGTAGTCTACACATCTCCGCATGTCAAGTCATGCCCTTTGTTGTCAAGTTCAAATACTCACATTGGCATATTTGAGAATGTACTTGTAATCGTATAAATGCCAGAAGGAAGTAAAAGATTAAGCCTACTAAAAAGTACTTGTGAGAGAGATAGTAAAACCTTAGAAATTTGAAAGTCTGAGGCAAGTAGATAGAGCAGTTATCTCCCTATGCAGTGGGGACTTCTGTCTCACAGAATTTATATTCAACTATGACCATTCAAGCACATTTTAGAGAAAAGCATATAAAAATCATCAATAGTAACCAAAAGAATGTTTGTATGTTAGAAAATATTCTTTAGACAAATGTTCCTATTTTCAGAACTTTAATACTAAGAAAGCAATCAGGATTAATTCACATTTTTGTGTAATTAAAGCCTTACTTCGACCAAATTGTTTTTTAATATACATAATTGGTCTTTGTAAATAGACATAGTTCAAGTTGCTATGTAAAAATAATTCTATATGTCTTCAGATGATATTCCTGAGCATTTGAGGTTATTCAATTTTTAATCTGTAGAAATTGTGAGCTAGTGCTTTAAGGATGCAATTACTATGGTCCAAGTAAAACACAGGAACAAATTTAGTAAGAATCAGAAATCTCTTTCTTGTTCTTAATGAATTACAATTACAAAATATAATCACTATGGTAGAGTGCCACAAATGGCAATGGACAATAAAATTATTTTTTTCCATCTTCATTGTTTTGTGCAACAGGATTCAATATATTTATATATATTTCAATATACAAAAGGTACAATTTCAAAAGCAGAAAATTTTAAAGTCATGAATATTTCCAGCAGTAAATTCAGACATTACCTCCACCATATGCATTCCTGCTGCATTTTAATCAGCAAAAAAGGTTGCAATTAAGGCCATGCATCTTATTAATTCTGTAAAGAAATGAAGTGCTCCTTTTTGATACCTCTCACAAGGAAGACTTGGAAATGTCAGAGACTGAGTTATAGGAAAAAGATCATTTCATGGCCTAGTAATTCAGGCAATACATGCCAAACAATCAGAAGGGGAGAAAGATAATTGAAGCAGGTAGGATAGAGGAAAGATTGCAAGATAAACATTATATATGGAGGCATACTCCTCAGGTAATGAGCTGATAGATCTAATCTTTTGTAAAATGTAATATACAAATAGTCATTTCCTAGAAATACACAATACCTGCAGCTATAAAAGAACAAGTAATCAAGCATTTGTTATTCTGTAGCTCAAACAATAAGCAGAACCTTACGAGGGTGAAAGAAATTTTTTTAGATTAAGAAAATGGTTCAGTTTAGGCTTTCTCATACTGCAAATCAGCTCTCAATTATATGCACCCCAGTCTCTGTGTTTTTCTGCCTTATGCTCCTCACTCAAATTCTTTTTTCTGAGGAGGCAAGATTTGAGGTTGCCGAAGACACATATGGATTCACCACCAGTAACCTGGTGACCTTCCATCCCTAACAAAGGGTTGTAAGAGGAAGGAGAGGCAGATAGAAGCAAATGGAGAAACAGAGAAGATTCAGTTGACTGAGATGTTGTACAGAGAAAGAAAAAGGGTCTTAAAAGAATACCTATGTATACATAAATAGCCCAAATGTCAGTTTTAACAAAGTTGACTTTTGTGTATAGAATTTTTTAAGAATAACATTTTCCTAGTTGTAATTCCTACTTAAGCCATTTTATTCTGCTTCCTGGGTTCCAACACTGACCAAGCAGCCCATGGAAGCAGCCATCCACTGCAGTAGCTGCTGGCTGCCCTTCTTACTGCATGTGCTGTCTCTCAGCTAACAATCACTGAGAACAGGAGTAAAGGTGACTATTAACACTTCACATTTTCAGAGCATCTCCACACTCACCCACAAGCATTCGAAAGGTGAGCCATGCCATTCAACATCGAAGTGGCTGCCACCGGGATTTTGCCTGAAAATGCCTCAGGTTGTTGTGCGTTTCTTGGTCTCTCACTTTCTGGCTAGGGCTTGCCACGTGTTTCACAGTTGGTGGGTCTATGGAATCGCGCTTCAGGGCCCAAGGAAGCTGAGAGGGCAAAGAAAGAGGGTGATAAATCCAGTTTCTTAGAAAGGAACATTTAATAGTGACTAACGAAGCGATGTGTATTTTGTTCAGCGATGAGATGAGATGGTGGATCCCTGCCTTTTTAAATTATTCTTCATGTTGGAAGCTTTATGTAGTGATTTGAGATCTTTCATGTTTTTTAATGTAGGCATTTAATTTTATAAAAATCCCACTAATCACTATTTTAGTTGCATCCCATACATGTTGTTGTGTTGTATTTTTTCTTTTCCACTAAGTACAAAATAAAATGAATTTCCTGAGCAATTTCATCCTTGATCTAGTTATTATTTAGATGTATATTGCTTAATTTACAATTACTCAGGAAATTTCTAGATAACTCTCTGTTATTGGTTTCTAATTTAACTCCATGCGAACAGAGTATAAATTCAATTATTAAAAACTTGTTGCGCCAGGCATAGCGGCTGACATGGTTTGATTGTGTCCCCATGCAAATCTCATCTTGAATTGTAACTCCCACAATTTCTAGCTGTCATGGAAAGAACCTGGTGGGAGGTAAATGAATCGTGGGGGTGGGTCTTTCCTGTGCTGTTCTCATGATAGTGAATAAGTCTCACAAGAGCTGATGGTTTTAAAAATAGGAATTTCCCTGCACAAGGTCTCTCTTTGCCTGCTGCCATTCACGAAAGACATGACTTGCTCCTGCTAGCCTTTTGCCATGATTGTGAGGCTCCCCCAGCCACATGGACCTGTAAGTCCATTAAACCTTTTTTTTTTTTTTTTTTTTTTTTTTGTAAACTGCCTGGGTATATCTGCAAAACCCTATTTCTGAATAAGGATGTAGTCACAGGTACCTGGGGTCAGAACTCCAACATATACTTTGGGAGGACACATTTCAACCCATCACACACTAGAAACTTTAACCCAGAAGTCACAGTTATTTTAAAGTCTCTGTAGCGTAATTCCACTTATGTCATCTTTGAGTTTATGTCTTGAAAATACATAATTTTTGTGCTTGTTTACATACATTGTCATTTTCAGTTAGGTAAAAGGTTTTGTATAAAAAAGAACAGTAGATACGGAGTCATAGCCAGCTGAAAATGGGCACTTTTATGTCTCATCCAGTCATTAGCGTATGTATCATATTGGATCATTCTAGTCACCGGGTAAGTTGGGTCTGAGTTTTGTTTTTGCTATTGCAATTTATTTTCCCACACACTTCACACTTCTCCAGTGGCAGACTTTTGTTGCTTGTTATTCGGTGCTAGGCTCATGGTGCAGGCAGGAAATATTTCTCAATCTTCTTGGTCCACCCTCCGTTTGAGGTAAGACCTGAGCTTCTGGGTTCAAGACTGAGCCTTTTCAACTCCCTCATCCATTTTCTCATTATGGCCAATACAACCTCATGTTTGTGTGAGATCTTGAGCATGAACAATTTTCCCACTCATCTCCCACTTACAGGTGGCTTTCACTTTTACCCTTCTTCCAAAAATATAATGATCACTAACAACAGTAAAAACCCTGGTCTTCACTTGGTTCCTTGAGATAAAGAGAGACTTTTCTGACCTTGGGAAGCCAGAATGTTCTGCTTTTACTTCTTCAAAAGTGACTTTAGAAATCAAAAGTTTCGATGCCCTTTCTTTTGTGGTTGAAAGTCTTCTTTTTAATGTGTGAGAGAAGAGCTTTAGGAAGTGGGTGGTGTTTATCTCTTGCATCAGCATCTGACACGTCTCATAAAACTGTGCCACTGAGAACAGCTTCTTTGGCCTTGGTCTAACCCCTGCACTTTTTTGTGAGTACCCAAAGAGGAACTTCTGAGGAAGTATGTGCTCTGATTTCTGGACTTGTAATTATGTTAAATTGGTGTGCTATTGAACACTTCGCCTTTAGAAATTTGTAATAAATTCAGCTGATTTATTCTTAACCTCCTCTATGGGGGCTGCTTCTTCCTCCCATGCCTGGTAAAGGTGAAACAGTTCGTATGTCTGCTCTCCCTGGAGGCACGTGTTACTCTTTGAAATTCAGCCCCCTTTGTTGCCTTGTGACCTCAGCTCTTGGATAGGGTCAAAGAAATTTTTGATTTTGTAGATTAAATGGCTTTTCTCATTCTTAGCATGAAAGCAACATTCTTTTGCATCTTTCTACATCCTAATCACATACCGAACTCTCAGTCATTTTTAGGTCTATGTTGCAATTCAAAGCAAAAGACAAATCTCATAATTGATTCTTTATTTTTCCTATTGTTTGTTTCACCCCACTGGAATAAAAATGCTTTGAGAGCAGGGGTTTCTGTCACTTTTATTTATTACTATAGTTCTTAGAACACTTAGAGGGGAGTCTGCCATGAAGTCTGCTTCTCAATAAATGTTATTGAATGAATGAATATTTAATAATATAGTTGAAAACATAAGTATGTTTTCACAGTTTGTACTCAAAATATTTAATGTAAGTAATATTATTCCCATATTTTAGAAGAAAAAAGATTTCCAAATATATTAAATTCATTGACCTGCATAGCATAGTTTTACTTGGCAAAGAGAGAGGCAAAGTATTGTCAGAGAAGAACAAGAATATTTATGGAGGCAAAAATAGGCTTAAATCCTGACTTCTCTATGGACTATATTTGAGCAAATCACCTAAGTTTTCTCATCTTCAGTATTTTTCCCTTCTACAGAGGTTAATACTTTCTTGTTTAAAATGTTATATTAAATAATTAATGGAATCATTATTTAAAGCAAGTACCACATGGTAGGTACTAAATAAATGTTGTTATTTCAATTAGTCTTAATATTAGCATTATTTTTGTATTACTTTTCTTATTATCTGGATCTTGATTTCGTTGTTCTCTGATACAAAATTTTGGGAAGGTTTTACTTTATTATGCTGCATCTATTGAGAAAATAATGACATTTTTGTTTTTAGTTTTGTTTATGTGATGAATCACATTAATTAATTTGCATAGCTTGAACCAACCTTGCATCCCAGAGATAAAGCCTACTTGACTATGGTCAAATAGTTTTTTTGATGTGCTGCTGAATTCAGTTTGCTAGATTTTGTTGAGAATTTTTGCATCAGTGTTCATCAAGGATATTGGCCTGAAGTTTTCTATTTTTGTTGCATCTCTGCCAGGTTTTGGTATCAGGATGATGCTGGCCTCATAGAATAAGTTAGAGAGGAGCCCTTCCGCCTAAATATTTTAAAATAGTTTTGGCAGGAATGGTACTGTCTCTTCTTTATACATCTGGTAGAATTCAGCTGTGAATCCATCTGGTCCTGAGCTTTTTTTGGTGGATAGTCTTTATATTACGATTCAGTTTTGGAACTCATTATTAGTCTGTTTAGGGATTCAATTTCTTCCTGATTCAGTCTTAGGAGCTTATATAGTCCGGGAATTTATTAATTTTTTCTAGATTTTCAGTTTGTGTGCATAGAGATGTCCATAGTAGTCTCTAGGGAGTTTTTTTGTCTTCCTGTGGGATCAGTGGTAACATCCCCTCTGTCATTTCTAATTATGTTTATTTGGATCTTCTCTATTTTTTCTTTATTGGCATTGATGCTATCTTTCTGGCATTTTGTTGGAGTTAGAATACATGTATTTTAAATTTTTATTGTAACCTGCCCATCACTTTCCAAATGAAAAGTGGTTGAAATTCAAAATTTTAAATATGAGAGATTGGTGAAAAACAAAATAAGCACTTACAGAAGGTTTTTAGTTTAACACTCAATGAATAATTTTGAGAAAAAAATTTTGAAATAGAAGTTTTTATTAAAAAATAGACAATAAAACATAAATACCATTGAGGAGAGTGTCAGTGATTATAATGATAATGATATGATAAATGAATCAGGATGAATCTTCTAGGCCATATTACTTGGGACTTTATTAGCAAGAATAGGAGTGTGGAAATGATTTAAACAGAATAATAGATTTATATATCTTAAATTTATTTCTCACAGCAGAATGGAGTGGTGTAAGAGTAAAGTCATAAATACTTTATTCAAATTCAAATGTTCTATTATTGTACGTTGTTTGAGACACAGTGCTTTTGTATGTCCAGGGAGTAGCATGACAGCCAAAGGGGGTTGATGGGAACAAACGCACCATCATGAAAATTGCAATCACAACTCAACTACTAATGCAATAATGATCACACTGACTCAAGAATGAAACCAACTTTCTGTGTCAAGTATAAGTTCTGGATTCCTTAAGCAAACGGTCCAACATGTATCATTTTACCCATTTTGAAAGAAATGATAGATGTTTTGTGTCATTTTAAGAAAACAGTTTATTTTCTCTCAGTGCAAATGTCGTGATAAAGACAAGAAATTCTGAATGAACACATTTTGATGATAAAATACATTTTCTTTTAAGAAATAGAATTCTGTAGGGCTTTACTTTGTGTGTTTAAGAAAACATTCTGAAGCATTATGTTCTAACATACTGGTTAACATCTACTTTTCAAAGTCCATTAATCAAAGAAATTCAGGCTGAATATGAGTGTTTTCTTATTTAAAAAAAAATTAGAGATAACTGGGGCTATTTTGAAGGCTAGAAAGACGTTATAGCTGGAAATAATCTCAATGTCATGAAGAAAAACATTTATTTCATAGTTGAAAAATCTAAGGCCTAAATTTAAAAATGCTATAACCAAAGTCATGCAACGATTACCTTCATTGGCTAGGTTTTATCATATTGCCTTGACTGCTAATTAATTGTGCTTTAAATTGTAGTTCAAAACTTTTCAGTGAATTTTCACAAATGATATTGTTACATTGATTATGTAGCAATAAAACATTATTTCATCTGTTAGCTTAGAATTTCAACTAATTACTTTTTATTTTTTCAGATAACTTAATGATTTACATGTTATTTTTTCAGAAGAAAAGTTTACCTGCAGAACAAATGACACTGACATTCAATGAAATCCAATTTTAGTAAGACATATACACTTTCTTCAATGAACTCATTATCTAGTAGTGAGGCAGACACTAAGCAATTTATATATGTATTTTAATAATTGAAATAATAGAATGATAGAAATAAAAGGCTTTTTTGAGCAGCAATTTGATTGTGCAGCTGAAAAGAAAACATGATATGTATGACATGCTTTAAAACTGTAGTATAAGATGCTTAACACAGGGTTTTCTGAAGAAACGCTGCAATTAGAAATTTTTAGTAACAAACTGTACATAGAATAACATCATTATTACAGAGAATATCTACTATCAGTTTGGACCCTAATTTAGAAATGACTTTGACTCCAAATGGTTTGAATACAAGTCTTTCCAGTAGAGAGACAACATGAATGTAAAATATTTAAAGAACTCTCAAAACTCAGGAGTACAAAACAAATTGGCAATTACACTCATAAAAAGATACTCAAGATTATCAACAATTATAAAAATGCAAAATAAAACCATAATGGAAATTCACTGCATATCTATTAGAACTGCTAAAATGGTGGGGTAGGGCTCCTGTCAAAGCCCTCTTTGGGGCTATGGAGATGCAGACATGGTATCATTAACTGAAGCAGCCCAAGGAATCAACTAGTGAAGGAGTCATCTCTCGCCCCCATCTCCCCTCCCCAGGGCACTGCTGCATATGCTCTGTAATACTAATTACAAAAGAGGCATGCCCTGATTAAGAGTCTATCAGCCAACCCTCTACTGGATTGGAGTCTGAATTATACTACCAAACAAAAATAAATTCCTTCAACACACAAAGTCCATGAAACCCAATGCAGGAAATTATCTACAACTAAGGAACCCATACAGAGCCTGGGCCCTCTGAAAGCACACAGAAACAAAGGCAATCTACTATACACACCATACACCACAGTTGAATTCTCAAGGGGGAAAAAAACCTGAGAAGCCCCATTTAAACAAAAGCAATTTCCAAAAAAAAAAAAAAAAATAGAAAAGAAAACACTAGTGACCTCCAATGAAACAGAATCAGCAATTCAAAAAGCCAGAGTGTTTATCTTCAAATAATTGCACTAATCTCCCAGCTATGGATTCTAACCAGATTGAAAAACCTGAAATGACAGACCTACAATTCAGAATCTGGGTGGCAAAAAACAATGAAATTCAAGAGAAAATAGAAATCCAATCCAAGGAAGACAGAAAAATGCTCCAAGACATGAAAGATGACACAGTTATAATAAAAGAAAAAACAAACTGAACTTACAGAATTAAAAAGTCACTATAGAAATTTCAAAATACAGTTGGAAATCTTAATCACAATAGACTCAATGAAGCTGAGGAAAGAATTTCAGAGCTTAAAGAATGGTGTTTTGAATCAACCCAATCAGACGAAAAGAAAAAAAAAATTGAAAAAAATCAACAAAGACTAGAAAATATGGGATGATGTAAAGAAACAAAATATATGAATCACTGACATTTTTGAGACAGAAGAAGAGAGAGTAAGCAAATTGAAAAACATATGTGAAGATATAATCCACAAAAAATTTCCTAAGCTCTCTAGAGCAGTTGACACAGAAATTCAAGAAATTCAGAGAACTGCTGTGTGATACTATGTAAGATGACCATTACAAAAATACATAGTCATCAGACTTTCTAAGGTCAATGAAAAAGAAAATATCTTAAAGACAGCTGGACAAAAGGGTCATATCACTAACACATGGATTTACATCAGGCAAACAGTGGACAGATCAGCAGAAATTTTACAAGACAGAATAGATTAGGACCTATTTTTAGCACTGTAAAAGAAAGTGAATTCTAAACAAGAATTTCATATTCCACCAAACTAAGCTTCATGAGGGAAAGAGCAATGAAATATTTTCTGGGCACACAATTGCTATGATTTTTTTTGACACTAGACTAACCTTACAAGATATGATTCAGGGAGTTCTGAACATGAAAACCAAAGAACGATACCTTCTGTTACAAAAAACACACATAAGTACATAGGCCCAGGCCGTATAAAGCAACTATACATTCAAGACTACAAAGCAACTAGCTAACAATTCCACAAAAGACTCAAAACTTCACATATCAATATTAACCTTAAAGATAAACAGTCTAAACACCCCCACTTAACAGGCATAGAATAGTAAGTTGGATAAAAAACAAGATGCAAAATTCTGCTGTCCTCAAGTGACCCATATCACATGTAATGACGCACATAAACTCAAGGTACAGAATGGAATGAGATCTTTCAGGCAAGTGGAAAACAGTAGAGAGCAAGATAGCTATTCTTATAGCAGATAAAACACACTTTAAGCCAACAAGAGTAAAAACAGAAAAAGAAGAGCATTACATAATGACAAAAGGTTCAATTCATCAAGAAGACTTAACAATCCTACATATATATGCACCCAACATTGGAGCAACCAGATTCATAAAATAAGTACTTCCAGACCTATGAAAAGACTTTGAAAGCTCCACAATAATTGTGGGGGACTTCACAATCTTATTGAAGGTATTAGACAGATCATCAGAGCAGAAAAACTAACAAAAAATTCTGGACTCAATGTTGTCATTTGACCAATTAGACCTAATAGACATCTACAGAATAATCTATCCAATAATCACAGCAAATATGTTCTTCTCACATGCACACAGAACACACTCTAAGATCGATGAAATGCATGGCCATAAAGCAAATCTCAATAAATTAAAAAATATCAAAATCATACAAAGCATATTCTTAGACCAAAGTGAAATAAAAAATAGAAATCAATAAGAAGAGGATGTCTCAAAACCACACAATGACATGAAAAGTAAACAACTTGTTCCTGAATGACTTTTAGAAAAACAACTAAATTAAGGCAGAAATCAAAACAACATCCTTTGAAATAATTAAGAAAAGAAACAAAACATAACGAAATCCCTGGCATGCAAGAAAAGCAGTGTTAAGAGGAAAGTTTATAGTGCTAAACACCTACATCAAGAAGACAGATCTCAAAATAAAGAATCTAGCATTGCACCTGTGGAACTAGAAAAATAAGAACAAACTAATTTTAAAGCTAGCACAATAAATCACAAATAAAATCAGAGCAGAATTGAGTGAAATTGAGACCCATGAATCCATACAAAGAATCAATGAAACCCAAAGCTAGTTATTTGAAAAAATAACAAAGGGCAATAGATTGCTAGCCAGATCAATAAAGAAAAAAGAGATAATCCAAATAATTACAACCAGAAATGACAAAGATTTTCTATTCAATTCCATGGAAATACAGAATATCCTCAGACACTAATATGAACACTTTTATGAACACAAACTAGAATATCTGGAGGAAATATATGAATTCCTGGAATTATACAATCTCCTAAGATTGAATCAGGAAGAAATTGAAACTCTGAACAGAATAATGAGTTCCAAAATTGAGTCAGTAGTAAAAACTCTACTAACCACACACAAAAAGCTTCATACCAGATGGATTCACAGCCAAATTCTACCGGACATACAAAGAAGAACTGGTACCAATTCTATTGAAACTATTCCCAAAAAATCTTCTCTAACACATTTTACAAAGCCACAATCACCCTGATACCAAAACCTGGCAAAGATACAATGATGAAAGAAAACCACAGGAAAATATTCCAGAAAGAACATATACTGAAAAATTCTCAACAATATAATGGCAAACTGAATTCAGCAGTATATAAAAAAGCTAAATGACCACAATCAGGTAGACTTTTTTCCTGGGACGCTTTCTTGGCTCAAAATATGCAAATCAATGGATGTAATTCACCACAAAAATAGAGATAAAAGGAAAAAAACCACATGATCATCTCAACAGACACAGGAAAGGCTTTCAATAAAATCCAGTATCCCTTCATGATAAAAACCCTCAACAAACTAGGCATTGCAGTAACATACTTCAAAATGATAAAAGTCATCTATGGCAGAACCATGGCCAACATCATACCAAATGGGCAAAAGCTGGAAGCATTGCCTTAAGATCTGGAAAAAGACAAGAATGCCCACTCTCACTGCTCCTATTCAAGATAGGACTGGAAGCCCCGAAATAAATGAAAGGCATTGAAGTAGAAAAAGAATAAATCAAATTATCTCTTCACTGATGATATGATTCTATTCCTGAAAACCTCCAATGACTTCATCAACAGGCTTCTAGACCTGATAAACAATTTCAATAAAGTTTCAGGACAAAAACCACATACAAAAATCAGTAGCATTCCTATATATCAATAACATTCAAGTTGAGAGCCAGATCAAGAAAACAATCCCATTTACAATAGCCACAGCAATAAAATATAATACCTAGGAATGTATTTAACCAAGGAGATGAAAGAGCTCTACAAGTAGAACTATAAAACATGACTGAAAGAAATCAGTGATGACACAAACAAATGAAAAAAAATTCATCCTCATGGATTGTGAAAATCAATTATCATTAAAATGTTCATAATGCCCAAAGCAATCTGTATTTCCAATATCATTTCTACAAAACTACCAATATCATTCTCCACAGAATTAGAAAAAAAAGTATTCTAAAATTCATTTGAAGTCAAAAAAGGGCCCAAATAGCCAAAGTAATCCTAAGCAAAAAGAAGAAAGTCCAAGGCACCACATTATTTTACTTGAAACTATACTACAAGGCTGTAGTAACCAAATAGCATGGTACTTGTACAAAAAACAGACACAAAGATCAAGGTAACAGGACACAGAACCCAGAAATAAAGTCGCACACCTACCACCAACTGATTTTCACAAAAGTCGACAAAAAAAGGGATGTAGAAAGGATTTACTATTTAATAGGTGGTGTTAGAATAACTGGCTAACCATATGCATAATAATGAAATCAGACCCTACCCATCATCATAAACAAAAATTAAATCAAGATGGATTAAAGGATTAAAGTAAGACCTCCAACTTTAAAAATCCCAGAATGAAACCTAGGAAATACTCCTCTGGACATCTGCCTTGACAAAGAATTTATGACTAAGTTCTCAAAAGCAATTGCAAAAGAAATGACAAGTGGAACCTAATTAAACTAAAGAGACTCTGCACAGCAAAAGAAACTATCAACCGAGTAAACAGAAAAAAACACAGAATGGGAGAAATATTCACAAACTATGTATCTGATAAAGGTCTAATATCCAGAATCTATAAGGAACTTAAATCAACAAGCCAAATACAAATAACCCTGTTAAACAGTCGGCAAAGGGCATGAATAGACACTTCTCAAAAGAAGACATACAAGTAGCCAACAGACATAAGAACAAATGCTCATCATCACTAATCATCAGAGAAATTCAAATCAAAACCAGAATGAGACACCATCTCACATCCGTCAGAATAGCTATTACTAAAAAGTCTAAAAACAGCAGATGTTGGCAAGGCTGGAGAGAAAATGGAACACTTATACACTGTTGGTAGTAATGTAAATTAGCTCTGTCACTGTGGAAAGCAGTTTGGAAATTTTTTAAAGAATTAAAAGTAGAACAACTATCTACCCAGCCACCCCATTATTTAGTGTATGTGTACCTAAAGGAAAATAATTTTTTCTACCAAAAAGACGCATAAATTCTCATGCTCATCATGTCACTCTTCAAAATAGTGAAGACATGAATCAACCTAAATGGCCATGAACAGTGGATTGAATAAGGAAAATGTGGTACCTATGAAATACTACACAGCCATAAAAAGAATGAAATCACGTCTTTTGTAGTAACACTGATGCAACTGGAGGCCTTTATCCTAAGGGAATCATTTTGACTTCAAAAGGCAGCTTGAGGGAACATTTTCTGCTGGTGTAATTCTTCTGTATCCTGATTGTAATGGTGGTTACAAAATCTACATATAACTTAGATTCATAGAACTATATACCAAAAATATATATTTAATTGTATATAAATTTAATAATAAGAAGAAATGACATTATTGTAATAATACACCACTAATTCAATGACTATATTGGAAATATGTGGACTCCAAGTGCTGGAGAGAATGTACAGGAAGTGGAACTCTTCTATTTTCTGATGTAAACTACTTTGGAAAATAGTTTTACATTTTTTTTATTATTATTTTTTTTTTCAGACAGGATCTTACTCATCACTCAAGATGGAGTGCAGTGCTGCAATCATGATCACGGCTCACTGCAGTCTTGAGTTCCCTAGACTGAGGCGATCCTCCCACCTGTCTCCTGAGAAATAGGGACTACAGGTGTGAGCCAACACATCTGGCTAATTTTTGTATTTTTTGTAGAGATGAAGTTTTGCCATGTTGCCCAGGCTGGTTTCAAACTCCTGGACTCAAGTGATTCGACTGCCTCAGACTCCCAAATTGCTAGGATTACAGGATGAGGCACCACTTCTGGCCTTATATCCATTTATAGTAAACACAAGCCAACACTATGACCTAACATTTTACTCCTAGATTATATAGTTAAGAGTGTGTATGTCAATCAAAAGCATACATTAGAGTGTTCATAGCAGCTTCTCATAATTCCAAAATGTGGAAACAACTTTAAAAACTAGTACATAAAGAACGTTTAAATGAGGTGCAATATATTTACATAATAGAGTTCTATATAAAAATAAAAGTAAGCTATTGATAACACACAACAACATTGCTGAACCTCACAGATATGCTGAATGAAAGAACAGAAACACAAAGAGAATATTTATATAATTCACTATGTATCTCAATGACAGAAAACACTAATCTCTGATAATAAAAAATGAGAACAGGAATTACTTCTGGAAGGTACTGGGTGAGCTGGAACAGGAGGAGTCATTTTTTGTTGATGGAAACATTCTATATCTCAGTGTGAGTAGTGGTTAAATGGTTACAAACATATAAATTTCATTGAGTTTCATGTTTAAGATTTGTATACTACACATATGCTATATTCAATTTTAAAATAAAACTTTTAAAAAATGAGATAAAAGAAAGGATTTTAAAAAAAGAAACAAAG
>NW_016803808.1:5762601-5779771 GCF_001698545.2 Rhinopithecus bieti | reverse complement strand
GAAAAGGAAAAGAAAGGAGAAAAAATTTAAAACTTTCAAGTATCCCTTTCTATTGAGTTCTAATTATCTAAATGCTGATGCTAAAGTAGATAAACTTGGTAAGCCGCCTTCTGCTTTGAAAATATCCTTTTTCTGGCTTATCTTCATATGCTATTTATTCCACATAGATATTTAATTATTCCACAACCTCAGTTATTAGCCACATGAATATATAAAAAAGTATGCCAATCGGATAACTTAGTACTAAGTGACCTTCCTGAGCAGCTAGAGTCCTGAATACAGTTCACACCGTCCTTGCATTGCATCTGGCAACCTGCAGAGTGATCAGATAGTTGCTTGTATAGCAACTATAGTTGCATGTGCACTTTATCATTGTATTTTATTTCATCCTCTTGATTTATTAAACACAGCAATCCTAGTTATCTGGTAGTCATGGACCCAAAAGAGGAAAATACAATGAACACAGCAATCTTGGTTATCTGGTAGTCATG
The DNA here is from genome assembly GCF_001698545.2 of Rhinopithecus bieti. Classification (NCBI taxonomy): domain Eukaryota; kingdom Metazoa; phylum Chordata; class Mammalia; order Primates; family Cercopithecidae; genus Rhinopithecus; species Rhinopithecus bieti. The sequence goes on along the minus strand of NW_016803808.1, from coordinate 5,779,280 downwards.
GACCCAAAAGAGGAAAATACAATGACTGAGGGAACTTGTTATTCTCTATCTTTATCTGGTAAAGCCTGTGATTGTTAACTCACTATTTCCACCAGCTTCTTCTAAGATCTCTGTTGTATTGTATGGTACAAGCCAGGGACAATATAAGCTTTTCTTTTTGCTTCCTCTTATAAGAGTCACTAAGGTGAGATTTGAAATTTGGAGAGAAGACACCACAATTCTGTTGATTAATTTTCAGGCATATACATGATCAGAGGACTCAGGCAGGGAGCTAAGCAGTTTCTAAAGCAATGCCTGAGAATCACCAATTTTGGTGCTTAATGGAACATAGACACTGGCATCTGTGACCTTTGCTTCCCTAGACTTCCCTAGAGCCAAAGCAGGAACACCTCACCTAAGTAAGGGAAGTCTTCCTAGAAGAAAGGACATTTAAGTTGACAAATGGAATTGGCATTAGTTTCATAAAGTTGGAAATGGAAACATTACTGGGGTCCTCTAGAAGATAAATATATCTAATCTCTTCCCAAACAATACCAATAGATTAATTTAGAAATATCCTCAGAGATATGAGAAATATTCTGTAATAACACACAAGCCTGTATATTTCAGAAATAATTCTTTCACAAGGAAGAAATGTATTTAAGACTGGAGTCAATCTTGGATCCATTTGCACAATGCCCATATTGCACTAATACATTTAGGCACTCTGACAGGTAGAATACATCTTAGCCTTTCAATAGGATGTAGTTTTAAATTAATCTGTATTGAAAGGTGCTAACAACTTATTTAGTTATTACTAGCTACTGTGGCTTGAGTATCAACTCCCTGCCTGTTACTGTGTTTGGCATTTTGTGTTTGTTATTGGATCTAACGCTCCCCTCAAAACTGTCCTATAATAAGGCACCTATTTCACCAAGAAACATAAAGTTGTAGGGAACTATACAGCTTGCCAGTGGGATGCATCTGCTGTGTGCCAAACAGGGGAATGATTCTACCTCTGAATGCAGGACTTGCATTATTTTCTCTACTATACAATGGCTCCAAAGACTAAAAGGCACATTTCTGGATCTCCTATAACTGATGCAAATCAGTTGTATTTATCTTTTGGAATCCTGGGAATTAGACTACATTTATTATTTTATAGGAAGTAATATTTGTTGAGGACATGTCATGTACTAGGTCTTTTGTTAGTTGTCTTAAAATAAAGTATCATTTTCTTTTAAGCCTTCTGAGTAAATATTTTACCTTTATTGCAGAGAATAATTAGAAACTCAGAGATACAAGTTCATAGAGTTAATGTAAGAGTGGGAATTTGGATTTGAACTTGGTCTGGTTTGGTATTAAACCTCTATGTTTTTTGCAGCTGTCCAGTAAGTGTGACCTCTAACAGAAAATTCTAAGAGATACATTAATAGTTAAAGGTATTTAAATAAAAGTAAATTTCTCAGTGACAGTAGATTTAATTCCATGTGTTAAAGAAACTGAAAATTCATTCTGTCAAGCTGCTGAGATAATACACAAAGTTGGGCTGTGAGACATAAATTAACATTCACTAGAAATTAAATATAGGTGTTACAGCAGAGATAGGAAACTAGGTTAACAGACTAGAGTTTGAGGGATGAATAGTTGGTGCCAAATAGGATGCTTATCTAGCTGAAAACTTTACAAGCAAGCTGCCTTAGTGTATGAGCCACTATGTGGTTTTATGAAACAACAACAGATCTTTGGAATAGCTGGAAAAAAAGTTATCCTGGTGTCTGGACCTGAAGAGCAGATTCCATTGTTGAAAGACAAAAACATCTTCATTTTCTATAAAAGAGAGAAATATAATAATACAAAGAAAAGGCATTTTTTGTTCATAGACATTTTTCTAGCTGGAAGGCAACTGTAAAATCACTAAGATAATGTTAGTGTATACAAGTGAAAGTGGAGAGCAAGAGAAGATTTACATACCTAAGCCCACAGAGCTTATTACGTGTAATAACTTAAGTTTCCTTTTCTGAGCTCAGTGATTTCCTACAGCCCACACATTAGTATGGTTTGGGGGTGAACCTCGATGATACTCTTTCCAAGAAATAGTTATTGATTTTTTACACACAAAAGCATGGTGCTACACAATGAGAGTACATTTTCCACTCAGGCCACAAAAGAAGTGAGTCTCTCATTGGATAATATTTGTAAGTCTTTTCTTATTTCCACTGCTTGAGCAATATACTGATCATGACAGAGACAAATGCAATCTGTAAAAGACACATAGGTGTACTGAAAAGCCTTGCAGTTCAGAGAGAAAGAGATTGATTAACAACTGCAGAGGATATTGTATGAAACTAAAGCATAATGTGGAATTCAATTAAGGGTTTTTGTTAATTAAAGATTGTTGCTGAAGCAAGTGAATAAACGAATACCAAAATATACTGAATAGGCCGGGCGCGGTGGCTCAAGCCTGTAATCCCAGCACTTTGGGAGGCCAAGACGAGCGGATCACGAGGTCAGGAGATCCAGACCATCCTGGCTAACACGGTGAAACCCCGTCTCTACTAAAAATACAAAAAACTAGCCGGGCGAGGTGGCGGGTGCCTGTAGTTCCAGCTACTCGGTAGGCTGAGGCAGGAGAATGGCGTGAACCTGGGAGGCGGAGCTTGCAGTGAGCTGAGATCTGGCCACTGCACAACAGCCTGGGCGACAGAGGGAGGCTCCATCTCAAAAACAAAGAAAGTATGAGCAAGAGCAGGGAAAACTGCCTTATAAACTCACCAGATCTTATGAGAACTTACTCACTNCTCAAGCCTGTAATCCCAGCACTTTGGGAGGCCAAGACGAGCGGATCACGAGGTCAGGAGATCCAGACCATCCTGGCTAACACGGTGAAACCCCGTCTCTACTAAAAAATACAAAAAACTAGCCGGGCGAGGTGGCGGGCGCCTGTAGTTCCAGCTACTCGGTAGGCTGAGGCAGGAGAATGGCGTGAACCTGGGAGGCGGAGCTTGCAGTGAGCTGAGATCTGGCCACTGCACAACAGCCTGGGCGACAGAGCGAGACTCCATCTCAAAAACAAACAAAAAATAAATAAATAAAATAAAATATATATATACTGAATAAGAGCACTGAAGAAAAAATGTCACATTCTCACCCACGTGCTGGAGACTACAAACAGACCAAAATAAAAGTTTGGAAATTTGAAAGACAAATTAACAGGATTAGCCTGGAAGAAAACAATTCTTGCACAAATGTAATCACACATTTATTATGAAGTTAGGAAAAAATGATATCAAAATGTGCTTGTCTTAATTTAGGGTTATAAAAAATGGACAGAAAAAAGAACTTGCATACAGATAATTTTCAGGGAGATGATCTATGGAATAACAGATTTTAGAGCATGAGACAGAAAAAGAGGAAAAGCTAACTTAAGGTCTATTATTGCTATTTCATCAGTAGGCAGCATGAGACTTCTGACAATCATAGAGGATGCTTTTAGATTGTTCACCTAAAAGCTAACGCCTTTTCCCACTGTCTGCAGTAACTATTAGTTAAAGGTTGCCTTGAGGATGATAAGCTCCTGCCTTTCCAGATGAAACTGCCACTGAAGAAGACCCGGCAACTGAATGCAGAAAGTTGGGTGGGGTTGATGCGAGGTGAGTCACTGGCAGCAGGAAATGAGTCTGAGCTCCTCGTAACAGTTCACAACAGCTGTGGCTGCATCTGAGGTGGGCTGAGAGGGCTTGTCATAGGCACCAGAGGGATCTACTACAGCACTGTACTTCCTATATAATTTGTTGTAAGCCATTTTTATTGAAGACACTCTTCTTTTTTATGCCTATAATTAAGAGAATGTACCCATCCAGGCTGTAAGTTCATTCCCATTTACCTGTATGTGGGTCCCATTTATACTTCATAAGAGTCTAATGGCCAGCCATGCTGAAGTCAGAAAAGCAGCTAGCCCCTGCCATTTACTCCCTCATCTGCCTGATTATTTAATGCTTTCTGAATGTTTCCTGATTGATTGAATTTGTATTTTGCTTCGTGTTGCACTTCTTCCACATGATTCCAAACTACTTATTCCACATGCTGATGGAGATGATGACTTATTCATGAGTCACACAGTGATCATCTGATTATTTGTTTAAATTGTAATACTGAGCAAGACAATTTCAGTGATCATTTGCTTTAAAAATAAAAAATATTCTAGCACATTATTAATGAACTTCTAGATAATGATAGTAAAAGGAAAATGAATTTTATAATAAAAGATAATGAGTTAGTTTTGAATATGCTGTTTGTTAAACAGATAGCAGAAAAAATTAATATGCAAAATAAAACTATCTCTAAAGCTAGAGATCTAGATTTGGGAATTATTGATAGTAGATGACTAGAAGATGAATTCCCATATATAAAATTGAGAAATAAAACAGATAAAGACAGATTTCTTACAGGTGCACACAAAAGGCAGAAGAAGAGTAAGAGAGACAAGAAATAGGGTCAAGATTTTTTTGTAATTTGCATGTATGTTTTAGGAAGCAAAGAAATATTTAATTCAAGTGTTGAGTATTAGCTGTAAATTTGAAATCAAGAAGTGACAAAGGACTCTATATTTAGTGATGTGTCATTTTTCCCCTCATGAGTGCTTTTGGTGAACTGATGGCAAAGTTTATTTGCTGCAGAAGGGCTAGAAAGAGACAATCTGAGGACATGGTGAGAAGCTTGAAACTGAAACCCATAATTCTGAGTGTCTCCTATTATCATGAGTAGATTTTTAATTTAGCATAGTTTCATTTTCATAGAATTTTAAAGACCTTTTCTAGTGAGAAAGAAACAGTGGAAACAGAGAAATTGAATCCATTACAGGAAGGCAATCATTGATACATAAATTGATGGAGGAGGAGTTAATCACATAAAAGTAGCCATATAATGTTTCCTTTTCGAAAAGGTGTGAGACAGATACGGTGAAAATACAAACTATCTGTAAATCAACTGAGGGGAAGTTGTAGATATGATTGATGATCCTAGTACTCGCAGGTAGAACATAAAAAGCATAAGTTCACTTGTTAGGGGGAAGTGCTGTTTTGGTACTTGAGAAGAGTAAAATAAAAAATGAAACTGTACATGATAGTACATATTTATGAGATAACAGTGAGGTTCTGTTTATATGCCTGGTAGCAGACAAAGGATTTAGGATTTCTGTGGATTATGAGTGTCTCAGAAAGTCAGGATGGGATGCAAACCATTGCTTTACCACTAGCCAAATAACCTACAAGTCACTTAACATCTCCCCATCTTAATGTATCTTTTTCTGTATTTTTTTTAATGCTGTCCAAAAAGCTTTTTAGAAGTAAAAGTGATAATAATATGATGAAAATGAAGAGTGACAAATCCAGTAAGATTCACAGAGGAATTAACCCTTGACAGCTGTGTGGGATGGCCGGCTAATATAAACACCTACACACCAGGATGGCCTGTCTCCCTTGAGACAAAAGATTGGACAGAGAAGAGAGTCTTAATGGTCATAGTGGCAGGAGGCAGACAAATGCCTAGGCAGATAGGGGCAGGTTCCCAATGAAACCTCACCTTCAAACCAAAAACAGCCTGAAGGCTGAAACACCCAACTGTTCATTCTGGATGAAAAATGTGACACAGAGTGAGAACTTCTTTCCTGTTTTCTTGCCCTTTCCTGCTTGGTTCTTTCTGAATAATGCTTTTTAATGAATCAAGTGTTTCCTTTTCCCGTATTATCTACAGCCCACCCCTCCCCATTCTGTGCCTCTAAAACCTCAGATTCAGTCACCCTGGGGGAGAAACCACCCAACCGTGGGAGTGGGAGACCATCCCATGTCCCCTCTGCTGAAAGCTATTCTGTCACTCAATAAAATTATTCTCTACCCTCCTCACTCTTTGAGTCAGAATATCCTCATTCTTCTTGGATATGAGACAAGAGCTTGGGACATACTGAATGTGTGTATAGAAAAGGCTGTAACATCATAGCCCTCTGCTCTCTGCTGGAGGAGGGCAGAAGCCCAATGTGACAGAAACACTGGCAGGGCCTCACCTGCCTTGATGCCTTGGGCCGAGGTGCAGCAAGGGAGTTTCTGGCCAGGTGTTTCTGGCTGGCAAAAGTGGTGAAGAGTCCTGTGTCATTTTCTGGGAGATCATCTGGGATCGCTGAAGGGTGAGTAAATGTAGACCTACACTCTTCACTTTTTTCTGAGGCTTCTTGTCCTCAGACTTTTTACTAAAGATATATGAAGGACCAAACTTCTGATTAGCTAGTTAAGAGTGAATGGCACTACTACAGAGGACAGGATGCGGGAGAGGACACTGCCACCACCACCCTCTTCACTCTCAGGGGTTGGGAATGCCAGTTTCAGTATAATCTAGTCTTTTTTATGGCATTTTCCTTCTTCCTTTTAGGAATATCACGGCACCTATCTTTTCTTTGACAATGTTGGGGTGTTGTTGGACCCTCCCCTTGAATGCATTTATCTCTATAACTATCTAGTTATAGGCATCGAAATATGTAATTCAGAACAGTCATCAAAAATGTAATTGAGAACAGTGCAGTTTTCATCTATTCTCAGAAGCAGGGAGGAGTCAGTAATTAAAAGCTGTTTGTTTTTTTTTTTTTTTTCCTGTTGAAGGAACCAATTTGCATGAGAGCAAGAGACTTTTTTCACAGGCATCTTCCCCTCCCTGCATTTAAACTGTTTTTACTTCTTTTCTCTACAATGTCAGGAATTAATACAGCCTTGTGAATACGAAAGCTTTTCTATGTTTCTTTTTTTTTTTCTTTTTGGAAGGCATGTTCCTAGGCCAGGTCCCAAATTCTCAGGGACTCCCTGTTCTCTCCCTTGCTTGAGGAGGATTCAGTTCCACAGCTTCACCTTAGCTTTTGGCTTATGATAAGAAAGCAGTGAACAAGCAGCCCTCCTGGCTGCTGACTGCAGTCTGGCGAGGGCCACCTGGAATTTGTCTTAATGAGTTCATTCACCCTCCTGCAGTTTTTTTTTTTTTTTTTTTCATCCCAAACTCAATTCCAAGCTTTCCGGTTGAAGCCCTAGAAAGGAAATTTGGATTTGAGGGATCCAGAGGCAGATGACAACAGAAGTCAAGGGGCACGATGCACATAAGTATGACTAATTCCAGCTGATTAGAGTCCTCCCACCCCCACCCCATTTCATGGATGGAGATCATGCTCCTATACACGGCATAGATGAGATCTAGGGAACTCAAAGGTTACTGAATGTGCAGAGGATAGGACAGTGCATAGGTGAGTGCAGAAGAATCCTACCCTGTTGGACTCCCTGTGATATGGGTGGAAACCACATTGGCACCCACAAGTGGTACCTGCCGAGGTTGCCAGGACTAAGAAATATAAGTATGGAAGAAAAAACGGGGACACGTTTTTTGTCTCTCTCTCTCTCTCACATACTCTGTTTATTCAATGGGAAGAGAAACAAACTAAGCGACATATTTTTCCCGTTTCCAGATGAGTAACCAACCATCATCAGTCTATATTTCTCTTGAATGCATCCTGAATCATTGGGACTCCTGTGGAAAAAATATGCCCAATTTTTCCTGTTTCCTCCTCTATCCTCTCTTTGTGGATGAGTAATTGTGTGTCCATACCACAGGACCCTCCCCTTTAATGCATTCCTCAAACTGAGAAAAATTTAATTTCCCCAAACCTTAAACTGTTTGGTTTAAAAATGAATCAGGAAGAAATTACAGATCTAACTAAGCAAATCTCTTGAGGAGGGACAACTTTTACAGTATGCAAATAAAACCTCTTTGTCTGTTCTCCCTTTACGGGACTCCAGGGTCAAAAGGGCTCCATAGGTCAAGGAAAGGAAACCCAGCAGCCTGACATGCTGGCAAAAGAGTAAAAGCTCTTACCAGTCAGACTTCTGGCCTCTGTCTCTCTCTGTGCAAACTGGTCGTAGGTATGGTGAAAATCACTGTTTACATCCTCTGTAAAGTTATGACTAATGGAAATGAGAATTTGTGAGACTAGTCTCATGCAATAGCCAATTTGGTGTGCTTTGTGTGTCTTTCTTTATGGTTCTATCAGAAAGGGGTACCTTAGGATAGAGTGCGGGCCTAGGACCCCATAAGCTCACTGTTGAAGTCAGCCTACCAAACAGCCTAAGAACTTTGCTACAGCTCTCTGAAGAAAAAAATAAACAAACTGGATGAGGTCTCCACCTTGTTTTCATCCTTGGGAGCTTGACCTTGTAACCATGTGGCAGTCCTTTCTTTTGGTCTCTGCCATTTTATAATGACAGCCTGGGTTCAACCCTGGCTTAGGAAATGACTACTTTCTGGTTAATACCTGTGTGATATTTGCTGATTCTCTTCCCTTCCATGAATGACTTCTAGATTCCTTTCTTAAATCTTTCTTTCTCTGAGCTACCATTGAAGATTCTAGATATTGTAAAACTCCTTATCACCTCCTTGAAAATACCTTATATACTCGCACTTAAGTCACAACTATAGGTAACACTTGTTGGTTTCACCTGTGAGGTTACTTTTGGTAAAGTTCAAAAGCCAGAAATATTAGTCACTTGGTGGGGCTAAAGTAATGTAATAAGGGATTGTAAATAATTTTTTTAAAGAGTGCCATGTTTAAAAGTCAGCTTAATTAAAAATGGATATCTAGGCTATTGATATATTTAAAGGGTCTTTATGGTTTTGTTTTGTTTTTTGTTTTTTTCTTGGATCTTGTTTTGCTGGAAGAAAGTTTTTTTTTTTTCTCTCAGTCAGCTGAATTATCTTTATTCACTTTTAATGTATACACGAGAGGTCCTAACATAACTTCTGATAACTTGGGACTCCTTGGGAGAAACAAAGAAGGCACCAGAGACCCAATTTTGTAAAAAATTATCTGTTTTCCTCATGGAACCCCAAGAATTAGAAGTGGGTAGATCCCTCTAAAATCTGTTTTGTCTTCCAGCTATACCTGCTTATTAAACCCTAAAAACTGAATGTTTTCCTAGCCCTGTTTTCTTGAAAGTCTTCACCATGAGGCCAATAATTTAATTAAGAGATTGGCAAATAAAAATGGTACAACTACTGGATCTTCTTCTGTCTGCATGTATGGTTTATGTGTGTGATGTTTATATATAAAAGAGCTCTAAGCAATTGGCATAGAGAAAAATAAGTGCTTAGAACAAATATTTTAAATAAAAGCAAGCTGTAATGTCTTTCAGTTCACATGATTTTACTATTTGAAAACAAAACAATTTTAAAGATTATTGGTAAACTACAAATGTTTTCAAAATGTGAATATGTGGTCTAAATCATGTTCAGATATTAGGTTTGCTAAATGCTTTAAAGTAGCAAACTGCTTCTTTGGCTTTTGAAAATTGTTCAATTTGCCTGCTTTACAGTTTGGTAAGGCCTGAGGACATATGAAACTAACCACACCTCCAACTATGCTGGAAAAAGTCAGACCTTATGTGCAACTAGTATGTAATTAAAATACCTTACCAGGTTGTACATTAAAATTAAAAATCGCTAAGAGTTACCATTATTACATGTAATTGTTATACTGAGACTACTGAAAATAGATTTACATTCAAGGTATGTAAGGAAAGTAAAATGTGTTTTAGTAAAAGATTATAAAAGGCATGAGAATGTAAATTTTGCCTAGTTAGAGGGTTAAAGGATTGTCTTAAATTAGATAAGATAAAGTTGAAGGTTTAAACAAGTTATGAAACATTTGTAAAATTTAATCTTAGAAAAGAAATCTTGTGTGTGAACATATTGACAAAATTCAAAACAGTATTATATGGTTTTTCTGTAAATTGAGCATGGAAATGAAAACACAAGATTTTCTTAAGGCATTGATCTGCTCTTTATCAAAAATGTGTAAAGGATTATAGAGGGTTTATAGGAATCTCACCTCGTAGTCAAACTGATTAAGATTGGATAGTATTATCTACAAGGTTTCATTTAAAAGTTGGGGTTAAGATTGATAGTAGACTAATGCAAGGGTGAAATCTGGCTTTCTCTCCTTTGAACAAGATTTTCATGTAATTGTAAAGGATAATAAATGATTTTTGTTTGCCTTGTGAATGACCTACCGAAAAGAAGATAACAAGAAACAAATTGTTTGGAAAGTTAAGTCTTCCATCTTAATGAGTGCAGGTTTTGCCTTGTTTTAACATATTTGAGTCATATTTTGGCTAAATGAAAACTTAAGGTAATCTGGAGTTATATTTAATAATATGAAGTGTTTTAAATCTGTAACATACTTAACAGGCTTCCCCAAATCAAACTTCAGCTTCAAAAGTTTTTTTTTCTGACCCCTAACTTTTGAATGCTACAGAGGGCCTTTGGAGCATCCAAAAGAGAGGTGAACAGGGCTATTTCACGTGCTTAGTTACATGGGATTGCCAAAATAAAAATAAGGTTTAATCCTCTTCAAGCTATATTTTAGTGAATAATGTTAATATGTTTCAAAATTGTATGGCATTTATAAAATTGTGATGTCTGAGTATATGCTACCAATCATAATAAAGCTTATAATGTTAAGTTATTGTAAACCACAGATATAACCAAATTTCTTTATCAATCATGTTTTTGACTGTAACTCCTCTGGACACTTTGTAACTCACAGAGAATTGCTGTCTTGCTTTGATCCCTTACAAAAGATGGTTTATAATCAGCTGTAGGACTTTGGCAGGTACTCTCAAATGCAGGTTTCTGATAACTTTGGATATTGTGATAACGGAATAGAGGAAAAATATACAGGACTCATGAAGAGCTGCAATGTTCATGAATATCAAGCAGAGAAAAAGTAAGTGGGATTAATTAAATAGAAAACTGTAGTAATCCTTTTAACTTTTCTTAAAACATTGCTGAACCTTGTTTTATTTTTCAGAATTGTCTAATAATCTAGTTTGTCTCTTCTTGCCTTCAGGCCATCAAACTCCAAATGGTCATGCAACTGGAGCCCCATATTATGGCTGCCATTTACCAGAGACCCTTAGATAGGCATATGAGAGAGATATGACTGCCCTCTTTCCAAAACAGCTCACCTGTCAGCAGAAAGCTGTTAAGAGTGATCACCATCCTTTTCCTAAGGGCAGTGTACCTCTTGATAGGGGAAAATTAATAGTGGCAGGAGGCAGACAAATGCTTAGGCAGATAGGGGCATTTCCCTGGTAAAACCCTACCTTCAAGCCAAAAACAGCCTGACTGAAAGACCAGACTGCTGGTTCCTGATGAAAAACATGACCTGGAGTGAGAAATTCTGTTTCTGTTTTCCTGCCATTTCCCAATTGGTTATTTCTCAATAATGCTTTTTAACCAATTGAATGTTGCTTTCTCCAAGACTACCTATGGCCTGCCCCACCCCATCCTGTGCCTATAAAACTCCAGACTCAGACACCCTGGGGGAGAAACCACCTGACTTCAGGGGTGGGGGACCACTCCTGTGTCCCCTCTCCCCTGAGAGCTGTTCATTGTTCAATAAAGTTATTCTCCACCCTCCTCACTCTTTGTTCATCAGCATATCCTCATTCTTCTTGGATGTGAGACAAGAGCTCAGGACCCACTGAACTTGTGTACAGCGAAGGCTGTAACATCGTGCCCTCTGCCCTCTGCTGGCAGATGGTAGCCATCCCATGTTACAGAAATGTTGGCAGGGCTGAGCCAGCTCCATAGTCGCAGGCCAAGGTGGGGGCAAGGGTATTGTCAGCTAGGTGTTCCCAGTTGGTGAAAGTGATTAAGATAAGTCCTGCATCAATGACAGATTAGATACTGTCTGTTCTATGTATCTCACATGCAAGGAGCCCCGTAAGATAAATTTTTATGTTATTATCTACAGAAAAGCAACCCTCGACTGTGAATATACATAGAAAAGTGTCCTCACTGTGCCACATCATGGGTGGACCAGGAAATCATCATCTTTAATATGAACATTGGAGTCTATAGATATGTAAGTTTACACATTTTGTTCCTGGTCAAATTAATCAGTCAAAAAGTTTGAAGATTGTGATATTCATATTTGAGATTTTACAATTAAAATCAGTGTATAATTTCCTAAGAGAAATAGTAAGATATGATGGAAAAATACAAAGATATTTTGAGGAAAACACAGGCAATATTAAAGTTCTAGTGTCTGTAATTTTTCCCTAGAAAATCATGTTAAAATTATCCATTCATATTATCAGGTTTAATCATTTCCTTTAGTTTAGATTGACGGTTTCCTTTACTCACAACCCCAATCCTAATACTTTTTAATAGAGGCAATTTGTAAAGACATGCCCTGAGGAAAGTTATATTAATGCACCATGCTTTCCTAGTATTTAAATCAAAAAGAGCCTTCTATTATTTGACAGAAAAGGTAATGAATAAAATAACACCAGGATGAAAGAAACACTTTCTAGTGAGGATATAGCTATTGACAACATAGAAATAACTTTCTATCTTTGACAGTCAAAATGGTTCACAGTTAAAAATCTTATAAATGTATTTTGTGGGATTAGAGATGAAAGAACTGATTCAGTTCCTACTTTGCTGAGCTGTTTTTGTTTTATTCAGCTTTATTGACTTCTTTTTCCTACACCTTCTCCCCTAGATGATTTCTTTCAGCCCTTAAGAATCAGCTCCAGTGTCATTTTCATTCTGAATGCTTCCTGTTCCTCCCCAGGTTGTATTGGTTCCTCTTAAATTTGTGCTCTCACATCACATACTATTTCTTGTACTGCATTTGTATTAGCCAACATCAAGTTAGGAAAATATACACAATGCTACTTCTTTCAAATGGGAAATTGAATACCAGGAACTAGTTTTAATGTGCTGAAAGAACTGGATGAACAATAGAAGGTTAAGTTCTCTCACCAGTTGGTGGCTGATTCAAACCTAATGATTAACCAATAAGCTGAATTGGAGATCAAGTAAAAATGTATCATGAGCCAAGAAAGTATTATCTCAAAAAAGGGACTAAACTAAGTTAAGGCAAAAATACCAATGACTTCACTTTACAAAAGGGAAACTCCACCCTTAGCACAGTAGTCATTAGCGTACTTGAGTCTTCCTCCTCTGAGTGTTCCATCTCAGAGATATTAACATATTTAGACAGAATGTCCAACATAATTAACATAGAATAGAGTGGTGTGAGTTATTAGGAAAAATATTCTAATGTGTATGAGCTTTAGAATTAGAAAGGTTGGTTAGTTTGCTCTATTCTTTAAACTCAAATGAGGAAATACAATTTGTATCTCACAGAATTGCTGATAAGATTGGAGAACATAAATCCAAAAAGAATAGTATATAGTGTGTGCTCAATCACTGAAAGCTACTCTTTATATTACTATTTTTCATTAAAACTCTGTTTCCTTTTGCTCTGATTCTGTCTTTAGAAATTCACATTTAGGATGATTCATTTGCTTTCCGGATATGTTGATTCTGATCAACTATAGCCGTACATGTAATTATTTTCACACATAGATTATCTTTTGATTCCTTCTTATTTGGATCACCTTCAAGCTATAACCAATATTTCTGAGTGAACTGAGAACCTACCCTACTTTTTGGTTGGCCCTGCTTGATGACCAAATCTAGGGTATGATGAATTCACCTAATTAACCTACCTTACACACAAATGGTGACAAATCTGTCTGCTGCTTTTACTTTGCAGGCATCATCACCCCATTTATTCTTAATTTGACAAGTTGCTCCCCTTTTTTTTAAATTCAAATTTCATCAGTATCCAAGATTTCTTTCACATGATAGTGATATTTTTTGTTCTCAGAGCATGCCCATAGGGTGAGTAACATTGGCTTTGATTAATAGAAATAGAGACAGAAATTTTATTTTTAAAGAGTAAGTAGCTTTTAAAAGTATAACAAAACGTATTTTGCAAAATATCAATTATTTACCGATACTTAATTAAAATAAATAAAATACTTCAAAACATCCTGCACAAAGAGCATACAAATTATATTTACTTAGTAACAATTTTAGATATAAAAATACTCTTAATTTAAGAACTTACTACACTAAAATGTTCAAAACCAAAGAACAAAAACATTAAGTAAATTGAAACACTCTTTGCAAAGATTATAACAGTGAAGAAATTATGATAGCAAAAGAGATCTGACCTATCTGACTTCATCTTGCCTTTAACCTCCAAGCTGTCCTTATTCATTCTTGGGTGTAGGTTGAATTAACTTTGAGAAGAACTTAGTCTATAGTTTAACATTGAAACAAAGATGATAACATTCCCTCCCCCAAAGGAACCCCACTTTACTTGAGGATCAGATCATCTCTGTAAAACTAACAAATTATCCACAAGATTAGAAATTATGGCTCAGGAGTCATGCAGCCAGAGGCCACAAGATTCCTCATCTCCCTATTTACTCCTGGGGATAACATTACTGTTTTAAAGCCTAGGATTTATCTTCGAGATATTTTTCAGACCCTGTATTCTGATGGATCAGCCAGCACCGCCCAGACTAATAAACTAGTTCATCTTGTCTTGTAGTCCCCACCCAGAAACTGACTCAGTGCAGGAGAATAGCTTTGACTCCCCATAATTTCATCTCCAGCCCAACCAACTGGCATTCCATGTTCCCTGGAGTCTCTCCTGCCAAACTATCTTTAAAAAGCCCTATCCTCTGAGTTTTCGGAAAGGCTGACTTGAGTAACAATAAAATTTTGGTCTCTCTTTTAGCCAGCTCTATATGTATTAAACTGTTTCTCTATTGCAATTGCCCTGTCTTGATAAATCAGCTCTATCTGGGCAGCACACAAGGAGAAACCACATGGAACAGTTACAAAACCGCTTAATGGTGTATGATACCATAATTTTATTTCTGTAACACTCCAGGCAGATTTTTGTGCTAGGAAAAAAATGAAGAAAAATGCAGATTAGAACATAAATAAAAGCAATGGGTGTTCATCAGTATCTGGTTAACTAAAACTTACCTTTGTATGGACTGGATACTTTTAAGCATCAATTGTGTTGATAAAAATTTTATTAGATATGATTAATACTTTTCCTTCAGCAAAATGCTTTTCGTTGATATTTCAGAATCCTGTTGTACATTTGTCAAATGTATAAACACCTGATTAACTTTTCAAATTTAACTATCAATGTCACCATTCAGATGTGGTTTCCATTAAAATTCCTTATAATATATTTTACCCCAATGAACCTAGGACCTAGAATAGGGAAGACACTAAAATCTACTTAGATAATTGGTCTTAGAGATACTTTATTCAGAAAGTGATTATTGAATGCCTAGTATATTCCTAGCTTTGTTTAGATAAAGCAAAACAGATGTAACTCCTCTCTTTGAGAGCTCCACATTGTAGTACAAAGCTTGAGTACTGCTTCTGAATCACTTACGAGCATTCATTTCATTTTACAATATGTGTATAGATGTCTATGTCCACTATGAGAGTAAATAAAACCTTTCTTTATGCACATCATTCTTTGGATTCTCATATGACAAATTTTATTTTATATTTTATCTTGAGATGGAGTCTCTGTTGCCCAGGCTGTAGTGCAGTAACTCCATCTTGGCTCACTGAAACCTCTGTCTCTGGGATTCCAGTGATTCTCCTGCCTCAGCCTCCCAAGTAGCTGGGATTACAGGTGCCTGCCACCACACCCAGCTAATTTTTGTATTTTTAGTAGAGACAGGGTTTCACCATGTTGGCCAGGCTGGTCTCGAACTCCTGACCTCAAGTGATCTGCCCACCTTGGCCTCCCAAAGTGCTGGGATTACAGGAGTGAGCCACTGTTCTCCTCTTGGAAAAATTTTTAAATGCATACTTTGACAAGGCCTAAATTCTGATTTATTTAGTTCCTATTTTCTATTATGACAATGTCAAGTATTCATTTTTGCCTCTCCGTTTTCCCAGTATACCTTCTGAAATTTTGTAATCTGGTTGGCTTTTTCTGTGACACTTTGCTACAGTGCTCTGTTCCCTTTTACTGTTTTTTGTCCTTTGCTACTTCCTCCTTACTAAAAGGCTAATCATCAAGACTTTCCTACCTTTTTTTTCTGGTTCATATGTACTTTGATTGATTAATCTTAACACTTCCTTAAACACTGAGTTGTTAACAAGTACATGAATATGTTTTGCATTTATTTCAGTTTTGTTATGAAAATCAGATCATCTTTGCAACAATACTCTCTTTTTGAATACCATATAGAACTCTTCAAAAAGCTGATGGTTTCTGTTTTAAAAGTGGTAATAAAATACATTGATAAATCCATACTTTCACCAAGAATGGATCTAATATGTTATCAATTATCACCACTAAAATCATTGAAATCTGCAAGATCATAGTTAAAACTATTTGATGTGGTGTGCCAATTTATAATCTAAGGATCAAACTTAAAAAATCAATTTCTTGCATGTTGATGATAAATTAAATTTTATATAAACACATGGAGCTTATAACTTAAAAAAATTAATAAAAATGAAGATATTTAAGTATTCATTGATGTGCCTGTTACCTTCAATGTAAACTACATATAATTAAGAATTTAGCTATTGGCCGGGCGCGGTGGCTCAAGCCTGTAATCCCAGCACTTTGGGAGGCCGAGACGGGTGGATCACGAGGTCAGGAGATCGAGACCATCCTGGCTAACATGGTGAAACCCCGTCTCTACTAAAAAATACAAAAAACTAGCCGGGCGAGGTGGCGGGCGCCTGTAGTCCCAGCT